>NW_024739542.1:4292261-4387261 GCF_018991925.1 Homarus americanus | reverse complement strand
TCACAGTTTTCTGGACCTGCGGCTTCTTCAACCATGAGCTGTGACCCCTTGTGGGGCGGGCGTCTGCCAGCTTCAGGTATGGACACTCGACTGAGTAGTGCCCTTTGAGATGTTTATACACCTCATTTAGGTCACCCCTTGTCCGTCTGTAGAATATCTATTATTATTTCAGTGTAACATCTGGGGTAACATATATGGGAGGAGTAACATACAGAGGATGGGGGTTGGAGTACCCTATTTTCCTTAAATAATCCGGTTTAATATTAACCGTCATATCAGTGATCATCCGATCTCTCCCCTCTGTAGTTACCATTTAATATCTTCATCTCACCAATTCTTCTCTTAAATTACTCATTAATGATCTGAACGCATCCCAGTCATCAGCCCTCACACACGGCTACTCCCACTCTCCACTCCACCAATTGTTCGCCTCATACTCGTATACTACATTTCTATCTCTTTTTCTTCTCATATACGTTATAGATCTTTTAAAAAGATGTAAGGCAAACGATTGTCGTATTAACTGTATGGCTTTCGTATCAACTATAAGGCATACAAAAAATATCATCACTTCAGGCTTTTCGTTTCGTTTCTTTCATTTCTGTTTTTGTTTTTAATAGGAGAAGAAAATAAAAGAAAGTCCCTCTCTATACACCACACTAGTCACGAGAGAAAAGCCAGTTATCATGATCACTAAGTCCTCAACACAGTGTCGCGTGAGACCCCAAGGCACGCATCATCTCTCGTCCCGTTCCACTGTACAATATTACACACACATTAAATGCCTCACAGATTTTGGCACTAAGCTCTCCTCCTCTGTGATTGCCTCAACTGTACGAGTCATCTACCGTAAGCTCTGGTGAAGCTCATCTCCACTCTTGTGCCATCGAGCGTAATGCGCTAACATGGCTGAGGAGATTTAAGTGTGTCATCGTGAAGCAGTATAATGGAACGCCTCTCGTGCTAGGGGTTCATGTTACACAACCTCGGTGATTTTCCTGTTATTGATATATTGCTCGTTATTAATAGACTGTGTTATTACTGTAGCGTTTGTTATTATTATACTGTGTGTTCTAAATATAAAGTGCATTGATAAAGGACTTAGCCATGTTAGTATACTATGTTTGTTTTTTTAATATAATTTGCTTTAATGATGCGTTGATATAATGTTTTAGTAAAGTACTGTGTATGAATAATATACTATGTATTAATTATACACTATGTATTAATAAAATAATCTGGTTTTACAATAATATATGTGTGTGTGTGTGTGTGTGTGTGTGTGTGTGACATTCTTGAGAAGGTAAGACAAACAGTTATGTGTATAGTCATCAACAATAAGTCACTCAAGTTACTCCCCATTCTCCGGCACGTTCTTAAACCATTCATATTTCTGAAGAAGTGTTCGTCTATTCCGTGATTACACTGGAAAGGTGTTATCCAGGTCTGTTGGCTCTCACTTGTGACCGATTATCTCTTGTCGTGAGCTGCTGTTGCTTCCTGTACTTCCCGGTTTACAGTGCCTGGGAGACCAACACATATACTGATGTGAATGTTTTAACAGACAGCTCCTATGAACAAGAATATATGAAAGTTCTCAATGGCTGCCCACCAATATTATACAACTTAATTTTGTTTTCTCACTTATACCTAATATGCGTTTAACAAAATGATCACATACTGGAGATATAGTTCTCACTTCTCATCACTTACGTCAGAGAGTACTACTCGTCTTCCTGGTCATTAGAGAATCTATAACATTACTTTATCATTCATATTAATGTTCCTATCATTAGACCGTAGTCCATCAGCCAATTAAAACCTTTAATTGTCGACACATAACTTTTATCTATTTACAATATATTTATGATAATGAAGAACCACCTAACCTTATTACAGGACACAAATCCATATTAATGTATACCGATGTTCAGGTTTCTTTCCAGCTGAAGAACAATTGGAGCAGAAGTTAGGCAGATACAAAAAGACCATCAGTCCGCTCGCTTATTCTTTTATGCTATCTACTGAAAGAGTTTCTAATTTACAAAGAAATGATGAATCCTTTAACACTGTTGAATACACAATGGCGAATCACTCATTAAAAGATGGTCAGTGAGGCACAGTACCTCAAGGTCATGTGAGGTCAAGTTGAGGATACGACAGAATATTCCTCTCTGCTGTTGTAACCGCGTCTTCCTAGAGTTGTCTTGCATCACTCCCTTTGTTATTTCCTCCTTCTGCCAGGTTCTGTATCCGTGTATCGATTTGACATAAGTGAGGAAGGAGTACAGATCAATAACGATAGAACTGCCGAAGAAATAAGGAATTGGTGTTAAAAAACCCCAGCAAACATGAATGCTTAGATCACAAATGGCAATTGTAAGTCGCAAAATTACGATGCATATATACAGGTATATATATATTTTTTAATATACTCGTATTATCCCGTCACTTGATTCTTCCTGTATATGGGTCGACCTTCCTCACCCCTCTTGTATCTCTCCTCACTCCTACACTCCTCCGCTCTCAACTTTACGAGAGAGAAGGACGGTTAAGGTCGGCGCGGGTTGGAATGGGGTTATAGTGACCACACCCCGGGTTATAGTGACCACACCCCGGGTTATAGTGACCGTTAAACTATACCTGCTTCCCCTAGGGCGTCATTTATATAATTATTCTCGACGAAACACGAAACACATACCCACAAAAAACGCTCTCGTGTTATACTGTTAGAAAGACACGGCCTCTATAGAGAAGAGTAAGGACGGATGTTGGCCTGAGGAAAAAACATATGGCGTCACACTAACTCAACACCGCTATGGCTCCTAGTTGACCCATGTACGCCCACGTACCTACCTCCTCACCTAGCTTTCTCTCCACTCCCTCCTCACCTCTCACACACACTCTCTCTTTGTCCTACTCCCTTCTCACATTCTCTTTCTCTCTTCCCTTCTCTCATCCATCCATCCATCTATCTATCTATCCTTACCACTCTTGCATACTCTCTCTCACTCTACTTTTTCTCTATCTATTTTCTTACTCTCTCCTTCCACTCATTTTCTCTCATTTAACTTTTTTTCTCATTCTCTCTGTCATTTTGCCTTTCTTTCATATTTCCTTCATTCACTGTTTTATTGTCTCCCCTCCCCCCCTCTGCATCTATAACATTTTCGGGTTTTCATATATTTTTCTCTTGATCTCTAAATTTTGGAGAGAGCTTTTTTGAGATAATTGTCATATAGTGAAAATTAAAAAAAAAATAAGTTATTGTAGCGAAGGTTGACTTGTTGATCACCTGACAACAATTACGGGGATAATTAATATAAAGTGTAAGTGAACAACTCCGGGTAGCACCTCAGGGAACCGTAGGGCTCATTTTACCTCACTCAGGTAAGATCAGGTACAGCTGTAGTAACAAAAGACGTTCTCGATGCAACAAGTGTCGATTTTACTGCTGATACACTTACCTGCCTGGGTGGCGTTATAACGGAATATATATATATATATATATATATATATATATATATATATATATATATATATATATATATATATATATATATATATATATATATATATATATATGTATATATATATATATATATATATATATATATATATATATATATATATATATATATATATATATATATATATATATATATATATATATATATCTTGATAAAATCACACGGGAAAAGGGAAACGAGCACCTTAGCTTTCGTCTCTATTCCCTTTTCCGTGTGATTTTATCAAGATTTATCTTATCCACGTTTTCATTATGGATCTACATGAAAAAAAAAATATATATATATATATATATATATATATATATATATATATATATATATATATATATATATATATATATATATATATATATATATATTTCATTAGCCCAATAAGGCACGCGGACTTCTACATACAATCAACACCTCAACCCGCCAGGATTCGAAATATATATGGATCCTCGTGTTTCGAAGCCGGATTTGGTAAAACGTTACTTTGACCACCTACGTGATACGGGTAGTCCCCATTAGAGGTTCACGGCGCCATAAGCTCATTGAACAGGCTTTGTGTGAAATATAACAGAGTCTAGGACTGGTTTTAGTATCCTGGTGGTCCAGAGGTAGCGTTCCCCGGTCACAGTCATGGGCTCGTGGGCCGTGGGTTCGAATCCTGGCGGGTTGAGGTATATATATATATATATATATATAATTAACTTTATCTGGCAAAACAATCTCTATAAGACTTCTCATTTCTTTGACGCCCAGGTTACATTATTGTGTCGGATGGGAGCCTCTTGACGCATCCTCTGGTTCAAATTTCCCTCTAAATATGCACGAAAAATATAACTATATCTTCATTCACCATATATATATATATATCACAATAATTTTTATCATTTAATAATGGCAGCCATAATGAACGTCCATAATTTTGAATACAGTATTCTGTAGTCATTTATATGATTATAGTTATTGACATTAGAAATGGACCTGTTAATGTTATATTTAGAAATACGATTTTACAGTAGTTTTATAATGTGATTGATATATTCTGTACGCTCCCTCTGCATGGCCGCCATTCTGAATTATATTTGTTCATGAAATTTATATTTCATTGCATAAATGACTTGTTGAAGGTAAACTAAATGCAAAAATAATTTCGGGCCGAATTATATCTGGGAATATTAGATTTTAGGATTTTCGTAGTTAGCCATATTAAACATGCTCCCATGATCTCCTCAACTACTTTTACTGGTGCTAACAGGCCGAATTCTATTTGTGTAGGCCTAAGTTATATAAAAAAATGTCATGAGTAAAATAGGCAAAGGGGGGAAGGGGTTTATTGTCACCCCACGGTCTACACTCTACAGCATCAACTTTCATCAGTATATTACAGGATGAAAGTCTCTCTTATTCCACAGTCATTCTTCTGAAGCTCACCTGTCCTTTCATCGTCTCCAAACGTTATAACTTTATTTGTTTACTTGATGATGGGACGCTTCTGGGCGCTCTTCTTTAACAGGAGATCCAGCGTATGATCTTCATTTAATGTTGCAACAATATATAATATTATTAATAAGATAATTATGATAATATTAGTATCAGTAATAATAATAATAAACCGGTGATATCTTTCCATTTACTGTACGTGATATATGAAGCCTCCTCTCAGTGATGGGAGGATGAGAACAAAATGGCGTGATGGACTTCCTAAATTGCTCAAAAGACCGATTTTCTCGGTGAGTATCTGCAATGATTACTCAACTAACTATGAGATACAGCAGACGGTACTTAACTTCAATGAGCGGGAAAGTCATGTTAGAAGTGAGGGAAGCTGAAGCCTCATCACCCGCTGAACCATGGCGAGAGAATGTCTGAGGCAAAGTGTGAAGACCATCACAAGTGAAATGTAGTGACAGTTAATATAGTTCTTCCTCAAGCCTCTACACCGCCACTCACCTTCACCAAAGTGTTTTAGCTTTTCGGGTGACGGCAACCAAACTGATACTGTATTCTCACATCCTCTTATGTTTGATAGATACTGAACTGGTGCAGGTCGTTACTCATACACTTCATCTTAACCTACACAATTGTATGTCATCACAGGCACAAAGTATCTTGGTGAGAATATCTTATTGTTAATTACATTCTGCTCAGTTTGGAAAGACTAAATTTGCACGAACTAGTATGAACCAGTTAAGATCGATCGGGAAGTTATTACAAATTTCAAAGGAAAATTTTAAGTAGCTGTCAAGTTTTGGTTAGTATTTTGATAATAAAAAATAAAGTTAATTCACACTCGTAATGTTTTTATTCAATGTAGTCTTATTCATACGACGCAATTTAAAATTTTATATATACCTTTATATTTTGTGTATTTTTCACAGAGATATTCCCAACATTATTGTTTTGGTACTGCATTGAATAAACAAGATCTTGTATAAAATGATTTTACAATATTTAGCACACACACACACACACACACACACACACACACACACACACACACACAAATGGGCTGAAAATCTTTGTACTGAAATATTTATAACAATTTCACCACCAAAGAACCAGGAGTTTAAAGTAAAAAAAGAAGAGAATTGTGTAGTACCGTCTGTAATTGGCAAAACATTCCAGAACTTTCTTATCATTCTGACAATTCCAGAATGCGTGGGGTCGAGTCCCATGAAAGTTGCAGTAGCCAGTGAGTACGGCGGTGTGTCGAAAGTTGTATTGGTGTGTCACTCGCGCTGTCTACACCGACCACTTCCCTGAGAGTGTGGATTTCTGCACACCTATTCTCCCATGTACCCACATTAAGTAAATATTAAGTTGCTGTGCGGAAAGTTACTTCAATTCACAGCTGGATAGACTCAGGTTGGCACCAAATATTGCCTTTTAGAAAAATCATGTTAATAATAACCACCAGTAAATAAATATGAAAAAGCGGTGTGAGGCTCTACCCAGTTTCCAGTCCAGTCTGAACAGGTACAACAGTTTAACAGACCAGTTCATTTACTTTTAATTGATTCAAAATTTCATGTGATTGTTGGTTGTGGTTTTTACTCGGTTAATACTTGTTTTTCAAATAAACATTACACAAAATTATGTACATTTGGCCGTATCTGCAATCATGGACTACAGGGTCAGTCATATACTGTACTGCACTATAAATTGTAATGTATCATAATAGGTTATAAAAACCACATAGGCAGGTAATGCAGTATTGTATTATTAAATAATTTGCCATATAAAGAATTCTATGTCAATAATTTATAAAAAATAATCATTCGCACTTCCTGTCGGTTATGCTGAAAAACAAGTACCATGTACAGTCTCGTTCAAGATTCTTCGAACACTGCTGGAGACAGCTGGCAACTCAAGGCCGTTTGTTTACTATAGTACGTAGTAAAAGGTTAAATTTTACTAATACATTATTTATGAGTGTACAATATAGACACTGAACCTTACCATGACTGGCTGTGGTCGTCATATACTGGATGTGTGATTGATAGTCTGAAAAAACAAAAACAGATCACATTACCAAAGGGTCATAATCATATAACATCGCCCGAGTGAGTTCATTTAATGCCAAAACATAATCATGTGACCTTAGTCTTTTGCTTTTAATGGGCAAAATTCATTCGATCAGAACTGTTATAACTAACCTCCTTTTCTACCCTATTTAGAACTAATCCAATTTAAGTTAGCTGTATTTTATTTCTAATTTATAAAACAATAATTCATAACGCCACCCACTATGTAGATAAGTCAACGTGTAACCTGTGGGGTGTCAACCTTGTGAGAACTGTGCCATATGGTCAAACAGTTTCCGACAAACAATGACTGAGCAAGGATTAAAAGGAACTCCCCAGAGTCACTACATGATAATCCCCTCAACTTTCAAACCATTTCGGTGCTGCAAAGTTGTGACATAAAAACACGTGAATCTGAAGCCTCTGTACGCTATCAAATTATTTAGTATTTTAATATCACACCCTTAAATTTTTAATGTTCTACCATCACAATTTTTTTTTTGTGGTGGTGGTGTTTCAAACTCACATCATAAAACTTGGTGATGATGTATATTATGTCTTCAAAGGGCATTTTTATATGTTGTTTGTTGCAATGTCACATAATTAAACTTCGGTGGTGGGGGGCTTGTTGTAATTTCACACTTTTAACTCTTAGTGTTGTAAGATCACTGTGTTAATTTATTTGCTGATTATTTTCTTACTCAACAACGTAAAACAATTATTTAACTATTGTAGTATTTGAATATAATTATAATTTTCACAACGTCATTCGAATAATTCTTGATGAACTGAACTGCATTCTAACACTATCTGCATGATCACAACCCAATATAAACACTACCCAATCGGCCATAAAAGTGTTCAGTCACCACCCAGATCACCACAACTCCTCGAAAACGTTCAGATAATACCTAGACGATCTCTGCCATGTTAAAACGCCACCATGACGACACTAACTCCATAAAACACCACCTTTACGACTACAACAGCGTTCAAGTAGTACCTAGACGACCACAACTCCACAAAAAAACTCTAATAGACGTTCAAACACCATCCACATGACCTCAAAATCTACATAGACCCTCGTATTACATTGAAGCCTTATCCGGGAGGGGAGGTGTGGGTGACGTGTGCCCCGAAGATAATAAGGAAGGTCCACGGTGACCCACATCTGTCAGCTGCTGGCCCCGTGCTGTGCCCATCCCTTGCTCAACATACTCTACTCCCCACTCAGTATACCGTGGGCTGCATACACAACCTTGCACCCAAAAGGCCCAACTCTGTACTCAATACTTTATTCCTTGTGTTGAATACATGCATTCCGTACTCAAAATACAAAAATTCTGAATCAACACACATATACATAAAACATTGCACTTAACACAACTAATCTTGCACTTAATACAACTAATCTTGCACTCAATATATATTTCCTTGCACTCAACACACACACACACGCTTGGCATCATTTTGGCTCCCATGTGTACATCAGTAGTCCATTAGTGAATAAAAGTAGTCAGACGGGTTTTGTTAGTCAGTTGTAAGTGACTTCTTCTTCTTCTTCTTCTTCTTCTTCTTCTTCTTTTTCTTCTTCTTCTTTTTCTTCTTCTTCTTCTTCTTCTTTTTCTTTTTCTTTTTCTTTTTCTTTTTCTTTTTCTTTTTCTTCTTCTTTCTGTCTCTCCCCTTATGTCTGTCTGTCTGTCTCTCTCCCTCCATCTCTTTCTCGGATAATGGCAACAACATTCACCTCAGACCTTGCATCCCGCCCATTGTATCAACACTGTGACCGTCGCAATGGTCACGTATTCTTCCACCAGGGATTCCCGAGGACGGCTCAAGGTGGGTGAAAACAATAGGGAGGATGGAGATACTGGGGTGGTAACATAGTGGCTGGGGTAATAAGAGGGGGCGATTCGTCACCAGCCACACACGGATACCTAGACTCGTGGACACCTACTGTAGACGCCACAGCGCTAATATCCCGGTACACCAACTCCTACTCGTTAGACCGCATACTATAGTGTAAATATCCCGGTAGAATGCATACAAATATAGCACCGAATATTATAATTAACGTTTTAAAGGCAGGGAATGAGAGTGGAATGCGTCCAGGTGGAGAGTGTGTGGGTGGAGGAAGTGAGAGTTGAGGGGTGAAGTAAGGGTGGAGAGAGTGAAGGTATAAAGTGAGGGAGGGTGAAGGGAGTGGGAGTGGAGGGTGGAAGGAGTGTGGGTGGAGGGACTGGGAGTTGAGTTGGGGTGAAAGGTGGTGGAAGTGGGGGTGGAGAGTGAAGGGAGTGAGAGAAGTAGTGTGGGGCCAGAGTGCAGGTCATGAGTAAACACAACAACGGGTCATCAACTGTGGTAAATGTCAGATCAAAGCCCCGTTGTGAAGTAGACTCTGGGATTAATAGTGTGGTGAAGGTGTGTAAGTCTCGTTCTGTCATGATTGTCTGCGCTTCACTAAATTGTATACTGATAAAACAAACTGAATCTTAGAACATTCATATACGATAACATAAACTTTTCTTCCTCTCTCCCTTAATAAACGCAATTTATTTACTGGAATGAATCTGTCTGTTGGGCTTGGATGTAATGCTAAAACATACATTTTAGACAATAATTCACCATTGGTAATTTACGCCTCGATATTAAAACACACCTTCCATAAAGTTTAGAATATTTCCTCGAAAAAAATCTGATTATTGACAACGTGAATCTAATGTGATAAAAGTCTTGAGAGGACATGAACGCACACATGTCAAATATACCAACGTGAAGACTTGTCTAAATATTATATCAGTGGTGCAGTTAAACATAGCTGTCCGTGCTCTCTGAAGTGGAGAAAGGCGTGCAGAACTAACGGTACTTATAAGAGAATATAATTAATTGACAACACAGTATAAATGCAGCAGAAGTGTCGTTTAGACTCGCAGAATCTCGTATTGTATATGGAAATTTTACCAAGGAGGATCTCGGGTGTTGAAAGTCCTCGGGGTGAGTGAGTACGTAAGAGCTGACTGACCCTTTACTTGTGTATAATGAAGATGCATAAACCAAACTCCGAAAGCCCAGTCATGATTATACGAAATACACCTGTGGTGAACTGACTACCGAAACTGTTGACGCTGTCTAGAAGTTTACCGACACGAAAATTTTAGGAGATGCGATTATTCTCGTACATATCAAATATGAACCTGATTTAAAGTAAGCTATCGACATGAGAATATTATTTATAAAAAAAACAAAATATGTTTTTGGTTAGCGGAAAACATCTACAAATAGTATTTCAGATTTATAATAAATGAACAGAACATAGTCAGGTCTTGATGAAACACGCCAGATTTAGCTGAACAATCGTCCATGAAGTATCGCCAAGATGACTCGATAACATTTTAGTGTACAAGAGCTTCAGTGGCCGCACCGAACAACGCGGGTTACTACACAAGATTATTCAGTAGCACACAACAAATTCATGTTGTTTTGATACACCTTTACCTTTACAAGGGTCATTCTAGGAGGATGATGCCCAATAACCACAGACGAATTAATGTCATCAAAACAGCGAGTGAAAAAAGTGTGCAGTTCCGTTTACATAAATGTGATAAGTAAACAGGTCCACAAAGTAAGCCCTGTCACTACATCTCCTCAATGTCTGTATTGTTCACGGGAAAAAATAATAAGAGGGCACTCGAAGATAGTGTTAGCTCACGCCAGATAGTAACCTTTATCAGGGCTGGCACCGTAACTCTCGTCTGATTTAAGAAAAAAAAATTGATTTAGTTCTTTTCCGTTTTCAAGGTAAAGTGCTGACCAAACACACGTGCTGGCTGGTAGCGTCTCAAGGCTATGGACCTTGACATTTGGACCCTAAAACCATAGTGAGCATAGTGAGGGTGTAAAGGCTTTAGCACAACTCTCGTCATTCTCTGGGTGTGCTCTTGACATACACACCTACTGTACATAGATATCTTATTGTTGTGACCTTGTAGTTTGATTTTTCACCTTAAAATTAGCGGCTCTAGTGGAACATTTTAGTGTTCCGGAGTTACGCTGCGGTTAACTTACCTACAGTAGTGTACTCAGAGAATCTTGTTAGCGAGATTAATACTAACATATTTTCGTAACCAGTACTATCTTAAAATTTCCACTCACTGTTATATGTTGCGTTACTCAGCAAAAAAATAAATAATTGATTCTTCAGTAAGGAATTCAATCTTAAAGTGGTATGGTTAAACGACAAGGTGTTTGTATCTTCCTTCAGTGTTGGTGAAGTTCACCTCACTCCAATTTATACAACAAACTCACTAGAGCCAAAAACCGTTTTATTAAACACTCGGCTCAACTCTGACACCTTGATGACAAACACCTGACCCGTCCACGTGATTGATGAGGAAATAACTCGAATAAGCTACTGACATATTGTCATCCTTTTGTCTATTGCTTGTTTAGATATATATCGTGTGGTCGTTTGGCTGCAATTGGGTTAATTATTGTCCTGGACAAAATTTTTCTATTATCTATCTTATAAAACTGCATCCCTCTGCGCCCCCCGCTGTCACCCGCCTCTTCTTAAGCGATATTTTTGGAAAGCCTTTTTGCTTTTTCCATTACGCCTTTTTATTTGATTAAGTACTGTTAAATCGAATCAAGGTTGGTTCTCGCAAACCACACCAGAATTTGGATTCCATTTATACTCTGTCGACCTTGTGCACAGCGTCACACCTCAGTGGCAAGAATGTTATTGGCTCGGGGTACAGGTGCCCTCTAGCGGAATTGAAAGATACCAGCAGTGTACTGAACTATGGAGCGAACAATACAGTCATATCTGTTAAAATTGAATTTCAGTGAGAGTACATTTTATTATGCTGGAGTGTACGAGAGTAATGGTGTCCTTAACAATAATGTGCCTCTGAGTCTCACATGGTAGAACTGGAAGAACAGGACAATAATTCTTCTGTATGTTAAAATAACGACAGTTATGGAGGAAAGAAGCGCAGTGTTGTCCCAGGCAATTATTAAACTTAATATCAGACACATTTTTCCTATATTGTCAACTATGTACTGTACATGGAATACTATACTTGTTTTAACCGTAAGGGGAAGTTTTACAGACTTAAAAGACGGCCTGACAGTAAACACTGTATACTGTACCTGTAGAGTAGAAGAAATAGGTACAGTACTTAATTAATTCATGTGGACACTAAAACATCATTAAAACAGAAATGGGATCATATATCAGCGACCTCAGCGCCGTTAGAGCATAATTCAACACAGTATTAAAACAAAATTGTAAGATTGTTTAGTGTTCAGGTGGAGGTGTTACCTGCAATCTGAAATGTTGCAACGATATGTGGATAATCTAGTTCTGAGGTGAACGATTGGCTACTCCAACAGGTTTGGCTGGGTCACGGTGTCCAGTTCCACCTGCCCTGGTGGCAACCTGTCCTTTTTGTGGTAACAATATGTTTATTCTTAATACGATATGTCCATTAACCCATTAAGTGGCTAGGATTTCTCTCAGTTGAACAAAATCGTCTGGCACAGCCAGAATAAAGTATAGAAGTGGGACAGTATTCCTGAAAGGGTTAATGTTCCCATAGAGAGAGTGAACTACACTTAATGCTATACACGCATTATATTTTGATGAAAAAAAAAACATAATTCACCTGTACATTAAATTTCAGGTTAGGACTTAGGTGATAATAGATTGGTCAAATTGTTCAAAAGCTATGAGTAGTACACAGTACATATAGTTATTCCATGCGTACATTCTCGCACGTATTGCCGTGTGAACTTCCCCCAGATAAAGGAACGCAATACAGGTTTGCAATTAATTATTTCTTGCATACATCGGTGCTGTTAATGATGGAAAGGGAAAGTGGGTCCCATAGGCACAACTGTCCATTACGGACAGTGTGGATACAACACATTGTATACTATGTATTCTAGACACAAGGGGCAGTGTGTCCAGAATTGCACTCGACCGCCTTCACTTTCTTATCTTGTAAATTTAGATACCAGTTACAGTTGGGTGGACTGGGAGTGCCCCAGGATCGAATCAACGAACCTTAGGATTGGAGACGAGGATTGTGTCCAGTCAGCTGCCACACTTCTGCTGTCAGTGATAGTTGCAATAAAAACAGACAATACTTTCTCTCTCGTCAAAAGCCTGAAGGTTAGAATTTTTTGACAACGTAATAGGAAGAGCATAATTTCCTTGACGAATGACCCCGAAAGACAACTTTTTTTAGTCTCTTAAGAAATATGCTTTAGCAATACGGTTTTCTTAACACATGAATCTGAGGGAAAGAATTTTCTTGAACAATTAAACCCAAAGGCCATTATTTCTTTCACAAAACACCTACAAGACAGAGTTGCCTCCACAGACAACCACGGAGGACATAAATCTGTCGGTTTACGGAAGGTTAGTTAAACCCAAGACAGATGTCGTGATTCTGTCATCATTCGGTCAATAACACGTTGATTACACTTATTGGTAATTGTGATAACTACATCAGTTATACCTATCTAGGTTCTTTGGCCGTTACATAAGAGAGAGAGAGATACTGCATAAACATGAACTGTTGGTAATAATCACAGGGTAGAGGTACGGAAATATCAAGTGTATTTTAACCATTAGAGGTGTTGATATATAAGGTCATGATAAACAGCAGCACAAGAGAGAGTAGAGGAGAGAAAGTACCCTGACTTCCTCACATGATTTGAGAAGAAAACTTTCCTGATTCTTGAGGTTGAATTCGGGAAGATTTTGTTCTCTGTATCAGAAATATCTCAACACATTTGCCTCTAAAAAGTTGCATTGCCTCGTGCAAGTGTTCAGGGTGGCAGACGTCGTCTTCTCTCGACTATGGAATTATAAGTTACGTTTTTGTACACTGACCTTCACTGAAAGGCTATTCTTAAGCAATGTAATATTAGGTTACAAGTTGGTTATCCTGCGCGATGTATCTTGAGTTATGACGTTCACACTAACGTATTGTGCTGTGTAGTGTTGCCTGGTGATGTTACATTATTTGACTGGTTTCCTTTACTATATCCTCACGCACTTCACGGGGAAGAGTAAAACCAACCTTGTGGTGAATATAACTACTGTACTTTACGATGATAATTGATAACAAGAAAGTATTTTGATCACAGCGCCGGCGTTATTCTTCCATGTTGAGTTGAGATTCCTGAAAATAAATTATATATATATATATATATATATATATATATATATATATATATATATATATATATATATATATATATATATATATATATATATATTAAGAGAGAGAGAGAGAGAGTCAACAAGTGTGGTCATCACTGATAAGTCACCTGAAGTTCGCTGACAGTTTCACTTGACTTAACCTATTATTGCTACCACCAGCTGCTCTCTCTCTCTCTCTCTCTCCTTCTCTATTTATCTCTATCTCTCTCTGTCCTTATATTCTTCTTTCTATTTTTTCTTATTCTCTGGTTTTCTATCCTTCAACATTCATCAACGTTATATCAGAAAAGTGTTTCCAGCAACGATGATTAATATGGTTGAATTCATTTTACAATATTTAGTTGTTAGTGTTGTGGTTAACAGTCATCAGGTTATATATCCCCGGGTTGTTATTTTCCTGGGAGGGTAAGACTGGTGAGAGTGCACAGGTTAATTTCATGTAAAGTGTTAACAAGTGGTTGGTGAACCTTAAGAAACCTGAGATTTTGGTATAATACTAATTCGATTATCCGGTGAAGAAGTTAAAAGTGAGGATTACTATGACCTGTGGCGGGCATTGCTAGTGTTAACTGTGCGTACAGCTGCGTGTGTGAGACCCGCCACCAGGTGAGCATGTGGCCGACCTGACCCACAACCATCTTAACTTTCTCTTGCTAAAAAGTGGCAAGGCTGGATATTGCGTCGCCCACATGGACTCGGTCGATAACCCTTCCAGGTGTACTGTACAGACCGAATTACAGTGCCTAAACACCATCCACACTCAAGACATACTCGGAGGTACTGGCTACAGAAATACAGTAATCGTAAAGCGCCTACAGTGAACCAACACAGCTGCAGTATATTGACTCGTTGGCACCTACTTGCTATGACCTCTACACTACCCGCCTTCCTCCCAGGTCGTTGACTCTTACAAACATTCTTGTTTACTTTTCGTGGATTGCGAGTCACTACTTGAGTATAGGGTGAAATCTGGTCAATATTAGCATGAGAGAATGACTTTGCGAGCGAGATTCTGCCTGGCATGATGGATTATTTAGCGTAAGAGGACATAGCCTTATCTGGGCCTCTGTGGGGGAGAGAGTTGATCAGTGTGACTCTGAGGAGAAACACAAGGACAGAGGGAGAAGAGAGAGGAGTGACGCTGATAATATTATTGCTTTAAAATTTGGAGGGGTTCGGTGATAAGTGAGAACGTGCAGCTTTGTGATTGTGAGTGATTGTTTGTTTGTAATAACAGAGTTCCTCGTGTCACAGGTACTGGTAAGGGACATTATTGACAAAAATACTAGTTATTGTTTCTACGTGACTACCACTGAGTAAGCACGGTAAACATCCTATCAGTATATTGTGTTTAGTACATTATCATGATGTCTTTTACAGCTCACCAATGCAGATAAAAAGTCTACGCCACTCCTGGGTACAAAAACCTTAACAAAATAACTCCCAATATACAATACATTTTCTTGTCAGTATTACGAGTAACACTCAGAGAAAGATAATACTTGAATAAGTATTGGGAAAATAAAATACAACATTTAATTGTATTCTTATATATTTAGTAATAATATTATTAGTATTATTGATTTTAATATTAAAACAGTTTATTTAGCCAGAAAAATACAGATACAGGTACATAATAATAACAGTATTGACGTGGGTGAGCCAATTGAGAACCTGAGCTCTCTTAGTGGTACCTCATATATAATGTTGTTGATAAAATTTTTATCATAAATATCATCAGTATCGTTATTATTATTATTATTATTAATATTATTATTATTATTATTATTATTATTATTATTATTATTATTATTATTATTATTATATTTTATTTTCTTATTATCGCTGTTGGTAAAATCCGTGTATTATTTAGAGAAATTCATGTTTTATATTGACATACAGCAACTCTTTCTTTTTCTTCCCCAGTGGCTCAGAGCAGTGTATTGACACCTTCACTCTGCCACATTTTATCGCTCGCTGTTTTATGTACCTTGAGATTTCTCGTTCATTTCTTTAGCAAAGCATTTGACAAGAGTACCGCATCAGAGGCTTCTGAGAAAAATTAAGGCTCATGGTATCGAGGGGAAGTTTTAAATTGGATAAAATCATGGCTCACCGATAGAACGCAGAGGGTCAGCGTAGATGGTGTTAAATCTGAGTGGAGTCGTGTAACCAGTGGGGTTCCCCAGGGGTCAGTACTAGGCCCACTCTTGTTCATAATCTACATAAACGATCTAGATACTGGGATCAGCAGTGACATAAGCAAGTTTGCGGATGACACCAAAATAGGGCGGCAGATTAATTCAGGGCAGGATGCAAATGCATTACAGGAGGATCTAAATAAACTGCAGGGGTGGTCTGAAAAATGGCAAATGAAATTCAACACCAGCAAGTGCAGCGTACTTAATATTGGAAGAACAAATACTGACAATGTATACAGCCTTAACAACATCAACCTAGAGAAGTCGACTTGTGAAAGAGACCTAGGGGTACTTGTAAGCCCGGACCTACGGCCTAGAAAACAGTGCGTTAATGTTCGAAATAAGGCAAACAGAGTATTGGGTTTTATATCTAGAAGTGTAAGTAATAAGAGTGCAGAGGTCTTATTGCAACTATATCTTGCGCTAGTCAGGCCGCACCTCGATTATGCGGTCAGTTCTGGTGCCCTTATTATAGAATGGATATCAATTCACTAGAGTCGGTGCAGCGAAGAATGACGAAAATGATTCCGGGACTTAGAAACCTTCCATATCAGGATAGGTTAAAGAAACTTAACTTGCATTCCCTAGAAAGACGAAGAGTGCGGGGAGATATGATAGAAGTATTTAAGTGGGTGAAAGGAATCAATAAAGGGGATATAGATAAAGTTCTTATAATATCCGAGCAGGATAGGACTCGGAGCAACGGATTTAAGTTGGATAAGTTTAGGTTTAGGAGGGAGATAGGAAGAAACTGGTTCACAAATAGGGTGGTGGACGAGTGGAACAAGCTTACCAACTTTGTAGTAAGTGCTGGAACTCTGGAAAGTTTCAAAAGGAGGCTAGATAGATTCATGGATGATAGAGAATGGTTGTAACTCTCGACAGGAGCTGCCATGCACAGGCCAACCGGCCTATTGTAGACTCCTTATTTTCGTATGTTCTTATGTTCTTATGTCTAATATTGTCAAGGAACATTGCACAACACTGTACAGTTCACTTCTTTTGCCCCGAATTTCTCAGCCGTGCAACTGAAAAAAAAATACACGAAACAACGCGAAAAAATATTATAAAAAAAGAGAAAAATTCGAGATTAGGATCAGCTAATCTTGGTCGTTCATCACCAATGTAAGTCCGAAGGTGTCACTGGTTTGTTCCCGAGGATAGATCCAGTCTACCCAGCTGTTAATGGGACGTGACTTTACAGCTGGGGAATTAAAGTTGATAGAATGCATTGTCTGCCACAGTGCTTCCCTGTGTACCGAAGACTAAGTATTCAGTGTGCTGTATCCGTACTGCCCCGAACAGGCCGCTAAACCTATGTGAGCTACCTTCACTTTCAAGAATCCTGTTGATAATGTTGCCAAAATAAATAGTTACATGCGGTCTGCGTTAGACACGAAGACGTAATACTGGTACTGTACTGTACTGTGCATAATAACCCTGGCAGTTAAAACACTCCAACTAAAAACAACAATAAACATTGTTGATGTGAAAACATTAGTGGTGGACTAATGTTTTCACAGCCTATTATGATACAGTAATGATGCTTGTAAGAATCAGAAACATTCATATTCACCTTCGTCGTCATAAACTGGAAGTCACGTGAATGTTTTAACCAAATTGACGTATATCCTTAACTCCGCGCACTGACACATCGCCTTAGTTTAGCTCAGAGAAAATGTAAAATCACGAAATTATGTTGGTTGAATCTTACGTTGGTACACAAAAGGATTTATCTACAAATAGAAAAACAATGTTGGAGACTCGTTTTTTTCTTTATTCCCTAAATCATCGTAATATAAAAATTCAATTTGGTCCTCATATATTAATACTCTCCATGAAGGTGTTAGTGAATGTGATGCTCAACGTTCACCTTTAGCACAGTGTTTAACATTCTCAATGACTCCCTGGCAGCTTCCTCCTCAGCTATTTGTGGCGAGAATGTGTACTCAAAATTAAGTGTCTTTATACAGTTACATCGGCTCAGGTGCTGGGTGTACGTCGTGTACAGTACTCCAGCTGCCTCCTCCCTCCCGGCTCTGAGCCACGTCTCTGATGAAACAAAACGAAAAATACAAGTGCAACATTTTCTAGGGGTGGTCCAACGCGTACCACTAAGCATAGTTAGTCCAGTTTTTGCGCATGCGCTAGTGCGGGGACCCTGGTGCGGCCCTGGTGACCCACATATTAGAGGAAGTGTTGGCAGCAGTCACTCTAGCTGCCCCTGCTCACCTGCTCACGTGAGGCTCTTGCTGGTAATGGCCCCGCTACCCAACAGAGCCTCAGCCTCAGTAATTTTTCTTGGAGTTTACTGCACATGTAACGTGTCACTGAGTAAAAAAAAAATATGTAGAATAAAAGACATAAATTGATCCACAACATTACACCAAACTGGCCGTAACTGGTGCGCGTACAGTGTGGGAGGTTGATTACAGCAGCCCACCACGGTACTTCATGCAGTGTTTGTTTAATTAATGTAACTTCAGTAACAAAAACTCATATGTCAAAAAAATCCTTTATGGTGTTAATGTAAAAATATAATAGTAATTTGTTAACGCTTCAGTGTTAGATATAACCCACTTCCATCTCTTGGGGCCTCACAGAGTCTCTAAATAAAGGTTTACATCATCAGCAACACATTAAGTACACCAAGTTACATAGAGGAAGGTCAAGAAGTAGACTACAGAAAAGGTGAACTTGAGGCACCACACTACGTAGATTTAGGTGTGGTAAATACCTCAACTGCGAGGTGCATCCGGATGACACCACAACCCCTGCGGCCCCACTACGCCATCTTTGCCCTAAATCTTAAAACGTAGACAAATTTAAACAATTCATTCAAATAACCTCAGTTGTGAGAAGATAACCTGACATAAAAACACCTCACTTAACCTTGACTGCCTCCAGCGATCACCTAAACACACCGCTGTTCTTACGCTTCACTTGTCTTATAACACAGACATACGGACGCTGCAGAAGTCAATGACCTTCAGATTGGAACTTGACGCAGCACTCCCAGAATATTAACCCCGGGGCCACCAAGGTTCATCCTGTACTGTAGAACATAACAACGGTAAGACGGCGAAGTATCATCTGTCCCCTGTACAATACAAAAGGAAGTTAACCACTTGTTCCGCACATTTAAGGCACTCATACATAACAAAGACGCCACCGAGTCGTCAGGGACATCCCGGACATCGTCAGAGATCTTCCTGACGTCATCAGAAACTTCCCTGACGTCATCAGAGACTTCCCTGGCGTCATCAGAGACCTCTCTGACGTCACCAAAGAACGCATGTTATTGTAGGAAGTCTCAGTATAGTATGGATGATATTTTTAGGAACCATATTTGTGTCACAGCCAATCCCACATAAGCGTTAACGGGAGAAATTTAATGAAATTCAAGGTGACACTTTCGGAGAACTTTCGGAGAACAAAGCGAAAGCTGCACGAAACTAAATTTGTGCTCTTAAAACTATCCACAAAAACCTGAATAAATCCATGGAGGAATTTCGCCCGAAAAAAAAAAACACGAGTAAACACAAAAGTTTGGGGGTGTGTCATGGCTGGTGTACTAGGCTGGTGATTCAGTACAGTATATTAATGATATCACATTAACTCCTGAAATACTCCACAGATTTTATGTTTTCACTAAGTGCTACTGTGTACAACTCTACTTTCAAAGAATTATTTTTTTTTAAATTTACCGGAGTAAGCATCTGTGCTGCCTATCCATATTTTAATTCAACCACAGGTTAAGCTGTAAACTGTATTCTAAATTTTTTATAACTAAAGAAAATTGTGAGTAAGTCTGGGGAAAAACACCTGTCCTTACTTCGGTAAAGCTTCAGGGCAAAATGTTTGAAACAAAAAACTGAGTAAACAGAAACGATATTGAGTGTTCCTCATATATAGTATTAATACAGACGAAAATATATACTGTACTAACATTTACTGTAGACATACAGTCACCCACGAAAGTCCTGTTGACTCTCCTCCTGAACCACGAACCCGAGAATCAGACTCGTGAACCTGAAGCAGTAGACACTGATGCATTATTCTGTCCATAAATGGTTGTAAACTGTACTGTACGTATGATAAATATACAGTGTTATATCTCACAGCTGCAAGTGACAGTGCTTATACTGCTCTCCCAAATAGGTAGGATGTTCATTTATATTATTTTTTGTACCTTTTATTTATAAATTTATGTAAATAAGGTTTACCGAGGCAAGGCGTTTCTGTTGCTCCTTTTCACCCAGGATTTTATTCATCAGCCATGACTGAGTATTTGGAAACACCTAAGAGTACCTCTATTTAAAGCTAGCACTAGCTAGCTATCATTGTGTTAAATTTCTGTGATATACCAAAGACTGCCGATTGATTGAGAATGAACACCCAAACCAGTGTCAGCACTCAGACACCTAGTTTATACCAGAAAAGTGCAAGGTGGCATTGAATAGAAATTTACAAGCACCTGAAAGGACATTACTCAGTCAAATGTACATTTCTGAAGTTAGCTGACAGAGGTCACAATCTCAACCCAAAACAGTCAGTACAGAAAACTGTCAGAGGTAACTTCATTGGAGTAAGAGTTGAGAGCTCTTGGATTAACCTGCTCGGGAATGCCGTGACAGCACAAAGTGTGAGCTACATTGTATACCGCCTTATAAGACCATTTAGATTCATGTATACTTAGAGCGGGAGTGTGTATGCAGGTGTATGAGTGTAAAGGTATGTTTGAGTTGATAACGGTGACGTCATAGTTAATGAGATGGCGGGAAGAGTGTTTGTTGCCCGTGTTGCTCCGCTCTGTTTCCCGCCGCTGGGTCTGGGCCGTTAGCAGATAATATTGTTTGTTCCGCTTACATCGTTCTTCTAATTAGTTCATCTATGTGTACGACCTATTGGTGCTTGTCTTCATAACTATTTTTTATCGTTTTGTTGTGTGGATACTTGTATTTGTTCTTATGATGATGCTCGTTTGTTTTGCTATGTCTGACCTCTTCCACTGTGATGGAATTTCTTTAATGTTTTGAATTTCATCATCATGTGACTCTGTTTATTCATTTGTTCACTGTGCTAATAGATTTCTTCGCTTTTATATGTTTGTGTTTCACCCTAGTCTAGTTTTCTCAGTTATATCACTTGTCTGTACTCTTTTGCAGTACAGTGGTTTTATTTAGTCATATTTTGAATGTGTTGTGTGTTTATATTACTACTTTGTTTCTCGGCTGATAAAGACTGTCCTCACTTTCTGTCTCCCTGCTAACAGTGGAGGAACAAATTACCAGAAGCAGAATCAAAAGAAACACATAATAACTAAATATAACGTGACATGTGACTCACCTACTCGAAAAAAAAAATCAGCACATTTAGGGAGCCGACCACTGCTTACGTCCACAATGAACAGTGAAGTCTTAAAAATATGACTTCTGGTATTACCTTTATGTCGGTATGTGGCCTCATGCTGCATAATATAATCCCTTGTAACATTAAAGTCTAGATCATATCTCAAGGTATCCTGCGGTACACATTTAATGGAATACTCGACTTTCTCACACCGTCCTCATACTTCAAGTTCTTCATCCAGACAACCATTTTCCCTGCCCTTTCGAGTGAGTGGGTGACATTAATCTTCCATAACTGCACTGGAGTTCTCTAGATACAGTATGTACAAAACAAACTGAACCTTGTAAAACTTTTTAGACTTTTCTGCTTGTGAATGAGACAATGATCGCCGGACGAGACCCATCCTCTGGTACATCTTATTAGCTACTTTGTTTACATTGAGCTTATGAAGTTAATTTAGTGTCAACAATTACTCCCAGGTATTTTCCTTTTAAGTTTTCTTTCAATCAAGTTGTTCACTTTCATCCTTCGTATAGTGGGTTCTTCCTCCTGTCAGTGTAAATAAAAGGAGAATACTCACGTGTCTGAACACTTCTCAAGTTTTCTGGGTCCATTAGAAGTTGAATCTGGTCTTGATCAAACTGACCATGTCTGAACATCACATCACCTCTGAGGACATGATGAAGTAAGTCAGTAATATAATAACACACTCCCTTGACAGGTGTCACTTAGTACTGTAGCTCAGTCATACAAGAAACAAATCCACAAATGTGCTATTCAACTCCTAACCTTGTATGTCAGCACGCCGGCGAGAACACTATCAGCCCTAGCCTCTGTGCTGTTCCTCCCGGGTCCACTATCAAGTACCTGTGCCGGGTTGGAGGCTACTTGCTGTCCTGTGAAGTTGTTGAGAAGACGCCTATTTACCACCTGTGCCATGTTGATATACAAGACCCCACACTTCACATCTCGTGTTATACACTCCCGACAGTTGTTCCGTCCGGCAGTCCGGCACTTCCATATCACATATGTTTATGTTGCTCTGTACTGTCTTCATACCAATTATTCAGTGTAAATACTTGTAAATAGACAAATTTTGTTACAAATATCCACAATCTTGTTTAATATCCTGGGTGCAAGCAAAAGTGTTCTACCTGACAGTATTTTTTTAAAGAACCATTGGGCGTTAACATCTACACCCTGGACAGTAGGTAGACGCCGATGTAGACGTTAGCGGATGTTTTCATGAAGTGCATGTAAGTCACCCCCCTCCCCTCACCCCGGGATTTCATGATCACTGTTCAAGTGCCCTGAACGTTATGTTGTTGACACAGAGCAGATGGTTGTTCCTCATAAGATTTTGATAGTACTCCTATCAATGGACCCATTTTTCCAGCAAGTTTATCATCGCTAACGGCCTGCTTCTCAATAACACCGGTGAAGCGAAACAGACGAACTTCTGTGAAGGTTACGTCCAGGTGGTATTAGTGAAGAGGTTCTCCCAACACTTCACAGCTGCTTACATGCTTAGTGCTGCCGCTCCCTTGAATAACGGTGCACGACGTGTAAAAATATAATACTTTTTTCATTGCTAATAAATTTATATAATAAAATATGTGAACCAATATCTCCGGTTAGTGTGAGGGTGACGGACGAGAAACATCTCATAGAATAACTGAAGATGTGTTCAGTATTTACTCTATTGAGAATAAATCAAACAAGAGTTTAAAAAAGAAAGATCATAAACCAATTGCTTGTCATCACTCTTTCATTGTCTGTCTGTAAGTCTGTCTATGTCAGCCTGTAGAGTCAGATGTTCTATCAACGGTTGACCTCTGCTTCACAATCTTCCCATTAATTCTATTGTACTGCAGGTCAAGGATGCTGTCTAGTGATGGTAATCTAGGTGATGGTAATGAGGGGGAGTATCTCTCTCTCTCTCTCTCTCTCACTAAATCTCTTGATCGTTCGTTCTTCACACCTTCTCTTTCTTCCTATCTTCCTCACCTTTGTCAGCCATACCACCTCTGTATTCAGTCATCACCCATTTCACTTCATTCATTAACTAATACATGTCTTTCATTGTTAGTTCATTTCTTTCGTCACTTATCTATCACCTAATCTACCTTTTTTTTCATTCATTTGCTTACTTTCTCGTTCTTGCTATCTTTTCCATTTTTCAACCCTTCTCTGTTCTTTTTTACTTCCTCTGCCCCTCCCCCTTCCCTACAGCTTATCTTCTCTCCACTCCAGGGTGTGAGGTGGGTGGGTGGAGGAGAGAGACCCACCTGTAGATGATACTAGTTCACTTTAGTTCCCATTGTCTCACTCAAAAAATCCTCTGAGCCTCTTTTTGGTTAGCAGCAGCTGGGTGAAGGGTGTCTCTTATTGGTTAACAGCAGCTGGTGTTATCAAGTCAGCCGCCAAGCCATGACCTCCTTCACTCGATAAGTCGCTCGTGGCAACACTGACCTCGTCCAAGTGATGAGATACAAATCACTCTCTCCGGGTATGGCTGTTCCCTGATACCCATGACTCAACACACCGCTTCGAGATATAGTGTGGAGGTGGGAAGGGAGGTGTTGGCTGAGTGTGTATCAGGGAGTCACCTTATGTGAGTCAGGGAGTCAACTAGTGTGAGTCTAGAAGTCACCTGGAGTGTGAACTGAAATATTATTATGAGGTATCAGGAATGGCTAGGTCAGAGGTGAGGAGTGTATCAAGGAGACACATCGCTGGATAACAAGATGTATGTAATTAACCGGAATAAAGATACAGTTAACAGATGGATGAATGTAATCAGGAACCTTGAAGGCAGTAACGCCGGGAGAGAGAGTATCAAGATATACAGTAAGTAGATGATGAATTTGGGGCAGCAGTTAAGTGAAGTGATAGACGATAATATATATATATATATATATATATATATATATATATATATATATATATATGTGTGTGTGTGTGCTGATAACCACAAGGAAAAAAGAAAACACGAAGTTCCCAAGCGCTTTCGTGTAATTCACATCTTCAGGGGTGAGTACAGACTAAGGAGAAATACATAACAAGGCATATATATATATATATATATATATATATATATATATATATATATATATATATATATATATATATATATATATATATATATATATATATATATATATATATATATATATATATATATATATTTCATGTAGATCTTCATTCAAAATTGAAAGAGAAATAAATGGATCCCTTCCATTCCTTGATATGTTTATCATGAGAAATGGCCAAAATTACAAATTTAAGGTACACAGAAAGCCCACACAGGTAGACAGTTTCATTCACTTTTTATCGAATCACCTGGAGTCTACCAAAATGTCAGTTTTTTCTGCTATGTTCTTAAGATGTCTGCGTATTTGTGACTCTGAATTTATTGACGATGAATTGAAACACATTCGTTCCATTGCACAGAAACTCGGGTACCCTTCTGTGTTTGTTGATCGTTGCTTTAAAAGGGCTAAAAAATCCTTTCATTCCTCTCAAACCAGGCAAATTCCTACACTTAAGAATATTTTGACTCTGCCCTATCGTAATGAATTTGTCCCGTTAGTTCGGTCCCTCAAGCTTCTAAATATTAATGTTGTTTTCAAGTATGACTCAACCATTACCAATATGTTAATAAGAAATAGCCCAAGTTTGAATGTAAATGGAAGTGTTTATTGTATTCCATGTAGCAAATGTAATTGTAATTATGTAGGACAGACAGGAAAAACACTGCAGCTCAGAATCAAACAACATAAGTATAATATCAGAACAGCATCTGAAAGCAGTGCCTTGTTCGTTCATGTTAGGAATAATAATCATCCCATTGCTTGGGAAAAAAGCTTAGAAGTATTTAAATCATCTTGTGTCACAGAAAGACTTCTGGTTGAAGCTAGTTTGATTAAGGAATTAAAATCAATAAACCTTAGTGATGGTCAGTTCAAAACTGATATGTTACATAAATTTATTTGTCAGTGGCCCAAGGTTAAAAATGCTTTGAAAACCTTTGATCTAGATGTATGATAGTTAGTTAGTGGGTCCCTTATTTTTGACCTGACTTGACTAGTCACGTCACCCCCCTTCTCTTAAGCTCCTCTACGTGTGTGTTGGTGTGGGGATTAGTGGATGACATCATTATGACCTGACCTCGTGTTTTTAAGGTCACCCTGTATATTTAAGCCTCTCTCTGTCCATGTAATCCAGTTGCCTCTGAAGATTTCTTGAATAAAGACGAAAGCTAAGGTGCTCCGTTGTTTCCCTTTTCCCGTGTGATTTTATCAAGATATATATATATATATATATATATATTAATAATAATAATTAACAACCATAAATTAATAAAAAAATATATAAATATAAAGCAAGAGTGAGAACCAATATATGTATGTTGTGTTGTCAAAGTAAGAGAAACAATTGAGACCCTACAATTGTGTGTAAATGAGGAGGCAGAAATTCAGGTCCGTAACCTGGGACTTAGTCACAATTTTTTTTATGCCATATGGCAGCAGGGTCTACCATTAGACAACACATTATGCTTCCAATATCTTCCCAGGCGGAAGTTCCTCCCTGTTTAATAGCTGCCAACTACCTTGTATAATTACATCAGAGTACATACATCCAAGCAACAGGTGAAGTTGGACATAACATTTACTGGAGACAGGTTGACAGGGATACACCCAACACCCGTGAATGGTAACTACTCACTGACCATATGTGTCGACCTATTAACACGGAGATAAATTTACAATGGTCTGTGACCATAACACGAATTAAGTTTTACCAGGTAAAGGAAAATCTTCTGTTTTTCTCTCTCTCGATCTAAAATAAAAAATCTCTTCAGAGAGACAGATAGCCAGAAGAGCCCCGGTGTCAGTATCTACAAATTTGTGATCACTCTGAGGCTGTTTACAAAAGTGAGACATTTTCGTATTGATTCCTTGTTTCCAGTCTTACCTGTACTTCGGAATCTTGTCTTACTATAAAGGTGCTGGTGTTGGTTTACCTTGGCCTTACTACTGGTGACGATACAGTGTTTACCGTGTTCCGGCCTCCCTCTTATCGGGGCAACATTGGAGTTCATGAAGGCAAAATAATATGATATTATACACGCTAGTATTATTTAATTAAATTTCACTCACAACGCAAAGCTCTTAGAATTGATTAGTACAACAAGAGTTACTGTTTACAGTTAACCAAGTAGGCTGACCATTAACATGGTGTAGACTCATACGGAACTACTTAGTGATCACTAGTCACCACTTATACATGATCATCTAACGCTGTACTCACCTTTCAGTTGATGTAATGTAGTACAGTATAAGCGTCATGCCACAGACAGATGCCATTGAGGATAAGGGAATAAAACTAAAGTCACTCATTAATGACGGAGTAATGACTCGGTGATGGAATGCCGCTGTTGTGTCATTAATGTCAAGTGTGGCAATACCTGCCCCGCCCTTCACAGTTACTGCCGTTACTCTTGACTCTCTCTTAGTAGTTGTGAGGTACAGAATGTGACTCTCTCTCTCTCTCTCTTTGTATACATGTTTATATAAAGATCTATCCATTTATCCCTTCATAAATGTAGTGTGAGTGCGTGCAGGACTCTCGCTCTGTTGTGTGTGTGTGAGGGTAAGACCAAACTACACAGTAATTGTAAATGTAATAAATGGCGAGTGAAACATTTATCCTCTTCACCATCACAGAGTACATATAGGAAGAGGAGTTCATTGAGTACATACAGAAAAGTGAGTTCACCCAGTACATGCAGGAAGGGGACTTCACCGAGTACATACAGGGAGGGTTTACTGAGTACATAAATGTAGACGTACTCTCTGTCATCTACCATTCATATTAATATCTCTGAAATGTTGCAAAGTTAACGGAAATAAGTGAGTGAGGGTGATGAACTGTGCACTGTAGCATCACTCAGGGCGCCATAGGAGGTCGGCCGTCGTGCTCCACATGTGGTATAGGCGGGAAAATGTTACACTGATCTGAATACTGGAGTAACAACCTCCCACTTATTGCATCAAAAAGTACCAGGTTCTTGCACCAGCTGAGCCAAATTCTTTTGTCATATTAAGATTCCAGACTATATTGGCCAGAAGCTGATCGTCCATCGACTACACGGGTGGCATAGGTGAAACAACTACCTGCAGTGGTGATAAACCTTAATATCAAATAGAAAAGAAAACGTATGCCAGTCATGAGAAAAAACGAGGTTATTATACACAGAACATGAGTATATTCTGATAGTTTTAACCAAAAAGTGAAATATAACTAGAAGTTGTTCGGTGGAAATATATTTATATTTCTTTATTGTGTTATCCCAGAGCGATGGGACCATGGGTATTAAAAGGTTGAGCTCAGTCGACTGGTATCGGAGGCTGAGGGCCATATGTATCGGAAGGTGAGAACTATTGCTATCGGAGGCTTTGGGACCATTGGTATCATACATTCATGCTCTGAACATACACCACCAAAACACAGGGACCTAAGATAGTATACGCAGCTCAGTTAGGATTAAAACTTTCACATTGTACACTGTGTCTTGTTTATAAATACGCCTCATGTAAACTTAGTCATGGCCGCAGGTGTAATAAGCAGGAAGTTGGTATGTTTATAAAGACGCCTCATGTAAACTCAGTCATGGCCACTCTTGTGTGTGTGGCTGTCTCGACTCATGGCCATAAATAATTAGAATCTCTCCTCTGATGAAGAATATGAATGTGAGAATTACTTCGGAATGACTAAGTGTTTATATTGCAATTTACGTACACACACAAACACACGTAAATATGAATATATCAATACACACACACACACACACACACACACACACACATATTATCCACAAGGCAACTTAGAGACACGCACATTTATATACACAAACACACATATATACGTACACGCACATATACGCACTCGCATAAAATGGTTACACGCACATATAACGCATAAAATACGCGACACTGACGAAAACCGCAGTGGCTTCCCCCCCCAATTTGCGATATCATCTTAAAATACGTTCATGTAACGTGTACATCATATGATGTGATGATGGTGAGGTGATGACGGTGAGGTGATGACGTGATGAGGTGGTGACGGTGATGACGGTGAGGTGATGACGGTGAGGTGATGACGGTGAGGTGATGACGGTGAGGTGATGACATGAGATGACGGTGAGGTGATGACGGTGACGGTGAGGTGATGACGGATGACGGTGACGGTGAGGTGATGACGGTGAGTGATGACAAGGTGATGACGGTGAGGTGAGGTGATGACGGTGAGGTGATGACGGTGAGGTGATGACGGTGAGGTGATGACGATGAGGTGATGACGGTGAGGATGATGACGGTGAGGTGATGACGGTGAGGGATGATGACGGTGACGGTGATGACGGTGAGGTGATGACGGTGAGGTGATGACGTGATGACGGTGAGGTGATGATGTGGAGGTGATGACGATGACGGTGAGGTGATGACGGTGAGGTAATGACGGTGAGGTGATGACGGTGAGGTGATGACGGTGAGGTGATGACGGTGAGGTAATGACGGTGAGGTGATGACGGTGAGGTAATCTCCATGACGGTGAGGTGATGACGGTGAGGTAATGACGGTGAGGTGATGACGGTGAGGTAATCTCCATGACGAGCACTGTAACTCGGAGGTGTTTAGCCTTAACGCAACAGGAACTTCGTGGCTCTCTGTGGTTAAGTGATGATGGAGTGTAGTGGAAGATGGCAGAGGAAGAGGAGGAGGAAGAAGAGGAGAAGGTGGAGATCGCTTTATATAGTCAATCCACGAGAGCAAGCAGGGAACAGAATTTGTACACTAAAACTTGTTGTGATTTAAAATTCAACACCTTTCACTTTCATTTATTTCCTGCATGTGGCTGGAGTCGGGAGTAAAACGCACACTCGTTCTCGTGTGTTGCCTTAACAGATGTGTCACGCTATGATGCTCTTCCACATTTTAAAGATTAGTTTTCAGAAGGAGGCAACCTTTGCTTTCGTCTCAACAATATAATTCTATAATCTTTTTTGGGCTTCTCTGCACGAATCCGTTGATCATATGTTTTTTAATGACTCATCACTAACTGAAGTAAGAACAGTATTATTTATATACCAGTTGTTAATATCACTTTGACACTAGTTTTGTACTTTCATTTTTACTTTCAAATTTTCTTATTACAAAAACTAAATGCAGAATATAGCACGCAGCCTTGTTTAATTTCAAGTCTAATCTCAAACCATCTTGTAAGTTTCTAATTTACTGACACTGCAGCTTCATGATGCCAGTAAAGATGTTTTAGATAATTTGATATCTCCATCATTCGTGCTCAGGTTTTTTCCAAAATATCTGTAAAATTTTTACCCATCAAATGTTGTTACAAAATTCACACACACACACACACACACACACACACACACACACACACACTACTACTACTACTACTACTACTACTACTACTACTACTACTACTACTACTTTGCTGTCACTCGGAATCGAGTATGACAATCATCCAGCTATGATAAAATGATATGAGTTATAAAGGACGTCACCTTCGTCCACTCTAGCACACCCTATAGTTGAGGCTCCATCCCACCTTCCTATCACTTTTTTGTTTCTTAATCCTTTGCATCCTGCTCCCCTATGCATTATTCTCTAACACAGTGGTTCCCAACCTTTTGTAGACTCTGGGCCACATTTATCTTTGTAAATATAATGGAGGGCGACAAAACTTTGGATCTACACTCAAGAAAAAAAAAACTCATACTTTTTACATTTACTCTTGGACAGGACGTGTGTATTTACCACAGTGAGAAGGCTGGCTCTGTCTCTGGACCCGGTCTGGGGTAAATACACACATCCTGTACACGAAAGTTGTTTCAAGTTATTACAGAGAATCCGAAAATATTTCACCGTTTTCTAATAAACCCTCGCGCCCGTGAACTACGGGTTGGGAACCACTGCTCTAACACATCATCCAATTTTCCTCTAACAAGGTTCTTCTGACATCCGGAGTCTATGTATATCACCTGAGCAATATTATCAGCTCATTTGTTACCCAAAAATCTGCACCTGTATTCTCTGTTATTTAATTCTCATCCTCCATACATATCTCATTGCAGGTAGAGTCTTCTGTCTCTTCGTTACACTGTGGTTCTGTTTGTCACCCATTATTATTTCACTCATTGATACACTCACTCTTAGATACACAACTATAATGGAAGTAAACTTATAATGTGGGTTTGTTGGACTATTCTTACTTATATCTACTTACTGTTTACCATTGTCTGCAATAGCACAGTTTGTCATTGGCGTCACACGGTTTTGGGCAGAGCTTCTGGGCTCCCACGTGATAACGGTCCGGAGAACAAACAAAGCGCAGCGCCGTTTTACCTGTGCGGTTACCATCGATAATAATAAATTAAAATAATCACTGCTACAATTATAATCTTACTCATTAAAAGACGAAGAACAAAATACACTAAAATATAACATTGTTTTTACCCCTTGAATTGTACATGTGTACATCGTTGTATACTTACACTGTCTATATACAGTACATTGTATACCTACATTGTTGGCGTACCTTACATTATATACCTGCACTATGAACTGTTCGTACATTCTATAACTACACTATTAATGTACATACTGAATTAATGTGAATTTGTTTGCTAGTTTTACTGAATAAATAAATATGTATTTATGTATGTATGTATGTATGTACATGTATGTATGTATGTATGTATGTATGTATGTATGTATATATGTATGCCTGCCTGTCTGCCTGCCTGCCTTTCTGTTTGTCTGTCTGTCTGTCTGCCTGTCTGTCTGTCGTGGAAATGCCTTAATTCCTTCGTTTTGTCTCTATGTAAACTTAAAATAATTTCTCCCGTCTTCCATTTCTATTTATTTTCATCATTTTAACTTTACTTCACATTCACTATTCGACTTTCTCTGACTAAACACTCAAGACTCATCCACTGACATTTGTGACTTTACTGAATCGTCCATCAAAGCAGTGATATCTGCAATCAGCAGCTGACTCACACCACACTACAACCCTCATCCCATCTCACACGCTTGTATCCACCCTAGTCAATATTCCTGTATAGGGAGATATGCCAAATCTTTGACGGAGTTTGATTTTACTCGGAGCCATTTTTCGCCTTACTCTGTCACATATTTCACTCTCATGAAAGCTATTAAAATTATTCAACAACTTTAGATTGATCTCATGTTTTTTTTTTCTATTATTTTTTTTTCTTTCACCTTTGTTATATTATTTGTTTTTCCTTTCCTTTATAGTTGCATTTTTTTATTTTTTTTCCACACATCTGTTCCATTGTCTAAACTCTAAACCGTCATTGTTATTCCTCCCCCACATTCTGATTACTACATTATTTCCTTTATTGCTTTATTCTTCTATTTGTCTCATTAATTTTTAGGATTGTTTCTGGATCACCTGAAGTATCTCCACTGCATTTCACCTGAAGACCAATCACCCTAACACTATTTTGGGGGAATTGGATTAAGTTAGGTTAGTGTTAGAGATGGGAAGGTTAATTTTTAGGTGAACCTGTTTTTGTTCACTATGAAAGGGTATTATAAATGTTCTCTGTTATTATACATATTGTTCTCGCTGTTATACATGCCTTATAACATTTTTCACCCCTTAAGCATAACAGTTCTTCCGTGTTATCATCTCCTGGTAATTTATCATTCTCACAAGCTTAATTGTTAACATTCTAAGTTATCTTCTTACTTATCACAACTTGATATGTTTCATTTGTCGCCGTCCCGAGCATGACATCTTCTCAATCTATTAGATTCACCTACTGCTTAACTTGTTCCTCACAATCTCTCTGTCACTTTCTCTTGTTCCCAAAGTAAAATATAATAATCCTGCTGTACACACTGGTGATGATGACGTCTCAACTTCCTCAAACGGTCTTCAGTAACTCAGGTTTTTCATCCCGGGAATCAAGTTCTTTGCTTCTCTCTTAAAATTTTCGATTACGTGGCTTCTCTGACTACCATTTATTTTATTGCATTAACTCTGTCGTCCGTTTGTGCCACCTGACTATGTAATACTTTTATACGAAAAAAAAGATCTGGGACGTTTGCCAATACTGACTCTAAAAAAAAAAATGGAGTTTGAACTGGTGTGATTATCGATATACGTGAAGCATTACTGTGTTGAGGAAGCTGTGAGAGTTAAGTCAGTCTGTAAAATATTATAGAACAAATCTGTTAAATTGCCCTTTCGTTATAATGTTTACCATAAATCACTAATGATGTTGTGTTTAATATTCTGACATTGACTTTGATTTGTATTGTTAATGGTCTAAGACAATATACTACATTTTAATAATTATATATAGTATTTCAAGTCGTATGCTAGGTTAAGAAATACACTAATTGTTTGTGGGTTATATAGAGTGTAATAAGTGTTTCAAGTCATATACGTAGTGATAACATCCATTTGAAGGTCTATTTAAATATTCGCTGTAATATTATGTTACTTACTAAATAATGAATTAATTATATTAATTTACACTCTTTACATTCACAGCAATTGGAGGTAATTTGAATAATGATCTCCAGATAATGATGTTAACCTTGTCATTCCTCAGTAATACATCAACTTGATCACGTTGCACGATAATGAGGCCAACAGTCATAAATGTCAAAGGAAGAATGATTGTATATAAATTTATTCGATAAAATTATTTAATAATTTACGTTTAGTCGGCACGTATAAAGAGAGTGCAGGTATACAATGTAAATACACAGTTCAGGTATACGGCCAATATACTGTAGATAGACATTGCTAGTATACAATGTACTGGACGTAAACAATGTAGGTATACAACCAATATAGATAGACAGTGTAGGTATACAAACAATATAGACAGACAGTACAGGTATACAAACAATATAGATAGACAGTGTAGGTATACAACTAATATAGACAGACAGTACAGAGATTATCAAGAACTGTGATAAGACGGATATTTGGACAGTTGCTATGATAAATCAATGACTTAGATCCGTAGACATATATAAATAATAAGTAACTAAAGGAATGAGGTTGAGACAGGAAGGAGAGTAATGATACGAGAAACGTTATCACCGCTGCCATTGTCTTGCGTCAGTGTGTGTGTCTGTGTCTTTGTGTTGCTTTGTGTTGCTTTGAGTGGGTGTATAATATCCTCTCTGTTACACTCATGTAACTTTTTCTCCTTCCGGTGAAACACAGTCATGATGGAATTATATGTTCGTGTGTGTGTGTGGGGAGGAGGGGGGGGTGTGGGCGTGTGTGTTGCTTACCTACTGTGTGTGTGGGGGGGGGTGTATGTGGGCGTGTGTGTTGCTTACCTACTGTGTGTGTGTGTGTGGGGGGGGGGTATGTGGGCGTGTGTGTTGCTTACCCACTGTGTGTGTGTGGGGGGTGTGTATGTGGGCGTGTGTGTTGCTTACCTACTGTGTGTGTGTGTGTGTGTGTGGGGAGGGGGGGTGTATGTGGGCGTGTGTGTTGCTTACCTACTGTGTGTGTGTGTGGGGAGGGGGGTGTATGTGGGCGTGTGTGTTGCTTACCTACTGTGTGTGTGTGGGGGGGGGGGGTGTATGTGGCGTGTGTGTTGCTTACCTACTGTGTGTGTGTGTGTGTGGGGGGGGGTGTATGTGGGCGTGTGTGTTGCTTACCTACTGTGTGTGTGTGTGGGGGGGGGTGTATGTGGGCGTGTGTGTTGCTTACCTACTGTGTGTGTGTGTGTGTGTGTGTGTGTGTGTGTGTCAGTTCACTTCAGGGCTTACATAATTATTATTTATTGTAGTTTAGTACTGATTCATATTTACTCAACTGTATATAATTTATCTTTAACGTTTAGTTTCCTCTCGTCTTGTTGTGGGTCTGGCTGTAACATTCACCATAAGGAGTATGATTAACCTCTGCCTGAAGTCATTAATATATTATAAACATTCTGAGAATTGTGTTTACTGTTTTATGATGAAGTTCAGGATAATAATATTTGTCTTTGTGATCTCTCTCTCTCTCTCTCTCTCTCTCTCTCTCTCTCTCTCTCTCTCTCTCTCTCTCTCTCTCTCTCATCTATTCTGTTCTTCAATTTTCCTTCCCCTTCAACAAGAGGGTTCTATCTTTCATAATTTTTAAGTATTGATATAATAGTGTAATTGCTAAATTTGTTACACGCTTAAAGACCTTAGTTGTTGAAGCTCAGTAATAACAATATAACAACTTTGCTCTACATATATTCTTTCTTAATATATATATCTATCCCCTAATTCTTTTATCTTTTAATAATCATTTGTTTCATCCGTATTACTTTAGTTCGTTGTGATCTTTATATCTTTTCCTGAAGTTAATTGGCTGGATTATATGTGAGGTCAACATTGTTCAGTATTAGACAACCTAACGACTGAAGTAAGCTCACTGAGGCGTTTCTTAATATCAGAATCACTTACTCAGTGACTCCACGCAGAGAGAGAGAGAGAGAGAGAGAGAGAGAGAGAGAGAAGCCTCGTGATTGGTTGATACAGTAGTCTAGCAGCCACTCAGGTATATAGAAGGAACAAAAAATTTCCCAGATAAAATTTCACTCCAAATTATACATAATGAGGTAGATTTATTCTTTTATAATTACTAGCGGGTCTAACAGCGTGACTCACGACCAAGACGTCACGCAGGTACAGTATATGAAAATCATGTTTATAAATATTCAGATTTATAGAGAGGATTACTTTACCAAGACTACATTACCCATTTACTTAATTGTTTAAATGGCTTTATATTTTCACATATACTGTGCTAATGAAATAACGGTAAAGTCTAAACAAACTTGAACGTAAATTCATTCCATTAATCACATTCTGCCTTTCCCCACTACAGCTTAACAGTCCCTCGTGTCCTCAATTGTTTTTTATGAATATTACCTCAGACACACTCAGCCAAGATCACTATACTGTAACTATATGTAGGCAGCTGACACCTCTGGCCCTCTCATTATGGGTTGAGAGAGAAATATTTTACTTTGTACAACACTGATGACGGTAAGGTAGAGTCGGTACTTGAAACAAATGTCAGTGTACTTATTAAACTATCAGGTTTAGACACTTGCACTCGACCAGGAAGCAATTTAATTGTGACATCACACTAGACTTATTTGTACCTCGTTGGCAATTGTTTGGGCTCAGCCAAATGGTAACCAGGCACTGTACAACCTCTTAAATCCAGTTGTTGAGCCACCACTTGCTTGTACACCCATCCCAGCCGCAGTCTATTTTGAGTAAACCTAATGTTACAGTCCCTTCTCATCGTTGCACATCGGGGGCGACGTGTAGACATAGGCGATGCTGATAATAAAGGCGCATAATAATTAATATTGTGGCAAGGAATGTTTATGTGTTGTTAATGGTTTAATCGATGATTCAAGCCGGTGTGTAGTAGTGAATGGAGCGTGGAGGTTGTGACCTAATTTTGCAATCAGTGATTCAATGCGGTTTAGGGGTGTTTTTATTGTTGGGTTGAAAGTCAATAACTGGAGATTTCTCTTGGCTGAAGGCTGGAAGGTTCACTGGGTATAATACCTCACATGGGGGATATTATACACTCCCTTACATTCTTGCATTTTAAATGATAAAGGCGATCTTCAAGAGCTCTAATGAACCGGTTTGGGCGATGATAAACGATCAGTGAGAGCGCTTACCTGGTTTTTGCTCCACGATACTGAGTCCCCCCCACCCCACCCCTACAGAAGTGTTACCTCACAAAGGGAGGAAATGTTGAGGGTCGTTCCACACCCCACAATCTAGGTTTTGCATCCTGGAGATAATATGAAACGTGTTGCATATACGTCGTTCAGTTACACTTACTGTGTCATAGAGACCTGTTTACTTATGCCCCTTACAACATGGCTATAAATAGTTGTCTTGCTATGATGATATAATGTTATACTAAATGACATTAATCTGTTTTCTTCTGATTGTTCTTACTTTGTTCATGATGAAGTTACAACATCACGTCCTCTCTTCAACATCAACACGTATGATGGTCTTTATATGGAAGACTTTGTGGCAGTTTTCAAGGCAAAACTTAATGTTGGCTAAGATATAGTCTTTGTGAGCTCCTTCCATATCCTATTCTCTCTTCCAGGGCAGATTCACATGTCCTGGTGGTAGGGATGGGTGTTAGTGAAGTACATTTAATTCAGTACACTGCTACTCCACTAATTTTTCTGGTACTGTACGTTTACTTAAGTACTCTAAAAATATCCTACTCTTTAATTTTTCTTAATTAAAAATAAGAATTAATTTTTTACTCTTAGTTCACTACATTACTTTTATAAGACTGCCGTTATGCTTTACTGTTACTGTAAGACGTTATCACACACATGTTTCCAGTAATGTTCTTTTTAGCTGCGTTTTCATTCTCGTTTTCCACTTAATTCCCTCGAATATTTTTTTGGTACTAATAGATTGGTTTTTATCCTCTTAGCACCTCTTTGACCATCTCAGGTATATAACTATCAAATTGTTCAAACTTTCTGACATTCACCACCCACATCACCTTTATCTTCTCAAGTTCATTTTCAGTTCATGTTTCTCTTAAGACATCTCGCCACCACTTTGCTAATTTACTCTTTAAATTATCCCTGCTCTCCACTACTTCCTCTATCAAGTCATCTGTACAAAATACTTTCTTCAGCACTTCCTGCCCCACCCACCACTTCCTTGCTGATCAGTTCCATTGCTATTATAAACAGTATAGAAGACCTTAGGCACTCCCTCCTTAAACTCTTGACATGCTCTTTTGTCCACTCTCATAACTGTTGATGTTTCTTTATACTGTGGTAACACCCTCAATACTATCAACACTGTATCATGTGACATTGCAAGGTCTACTGTACACACTGGAAGGTCACATCTGTTTTGATTTTGTTTTTCTTCTCTTATTATGCCTTTGGTAAATATTCTTTCTTCTGTTCCTTTGTCTCTAAATGTTCGTTAGTTCTCCCATTTCTAATTATTACCCTCATGATCCACTCCAAAAGCCTTCCTGACTTCCATCCGCCCGTCTATCTTATCTCATCATGTTGTCACCCCAGTCCTCCATTCTGCCAGTATCCCTCATATTCGAAAAAAAAAACATCAAACAACAGTTCCAGTTACCTTCTCATTCTTCATCCTCTGAAATATTCTCCCTCAATTTTCTCTCTCTAGTTCTTTTCTCTCCTTCTCCCTCCTTCCTCATTGCATGTAGAATTTATCTCCCTTTGCCTATGTGGATATACCTGGTTTTCCATTTATTCCCTCCACACTGCCAACACCTTCATCACTCCCTCCTCCTGATAGCACTGTCCTCTTCCTTGTTCCTTGTTAATGATGTTTGTAGAATATCTTGACTGTCCTTTATTCCTGTGTCTAGCCAGCTTGAATTACAATTTTCTTATCTTCTCATCTCTTGCTTGTAATTATTCTTACGTTATCTTTTGCTCCTTTATCACGAACTTTACTTGTTTATTTCACTACCACTGTTTTCTCCTTTTCTTTCACATGAGTTTTTTTTCCAGATGTTGAACCACATAGCTCCTCAGATATGTCCACAAATCCTTCCTTGAAAGTTGCTCAACTCTCTCTTCACTTCCATGTAATCTACCTCCATTTCTCTCAGCTTTCTCCTCACTTTCTCTCTGTACTTTCCCCCTCTATTATCCGTTACCTTCTTACCGCTTAATTAATTATACATCTTGTCCTTGGTTTCTGTTTCCAATTATCACCTTGAGCTCCGATGGCTTAGACTAGGGTGTCGTGTGTTCCAGGTGATGGCCTTACAATACCTCGCCCTCCACCGCTGTCTACTCTTAACAATCAGCAGATCGATCTTGGTCCTGTTATCACTCTGTGTGAATCCCGCTTTTGGAAGGAATATATCAATGCCAAGACGTTCCTTAACAACATCTTATTCTTCCGTATCTATAGTGCCCCAACCTATAGTGCCCACTGACTGATAACGTGACTAGGATATATAACTTGTAAGGTCAGTATACCAGTAGTTTTACTCTATTTTGGCAGTTTGGTTGACTCCTTCAGAACGATGATTATCAATTATCTGCTGGAGCTCTGTTTAGTACCGTCACCTCCTCGTTAACGCAGGCTTTAGTTACGTGAGCCACCTGGCAGATGGCAGAGAGCTGTAGCTGGTGGACTGATCCTGGAAATCCCATAACTAATATTACCCCTGAAGGCATCTTGGGAAGTAAAATAAACCTTCATACATTCGTTTCTCTTATCTTGGAATACATAGTATAAAGTTATTCTACAGACACACTACGAGCAATATATGTATATGTATAATAAAACATTCTAAGATAGATTGCAGTACATATACTTGTATTTTTATTTATTTTTGGCGAAAATAAATTAAGCATTTAGAAACAAAAATACAAATTTAATATTCTTTGTGAAATAATAGTTAAGTGAGTTTAGGAAAAAAACTATCCAAATATAAGTTCGTCTTTAATAAAATAGAGTAGATGAAGACGTTAATTAAAGTCTATTATAATAATTGTTAAGAGATACACAGTTTTTCCACCATTTATCGTTTTATATTTCTTTCTCCATTAAAGAAGTTTTGTGACCTAGAAAGAACAGCGAGGCCAACAAGACCACCTTCCCTTGAGTAACATCACGAGCTGGGTGTTGGGGAGACGTGACTTTGGTCAGTGATCTACAGTGTGCACTACACAAGGTTGAGGAACACCACCCAACACCACAACAATGGTACAGGCAGCCAGAGAATGAAATCGTCCCGAAGAACCTTACTTATTACCAGAGAGACTAACGGGAGAGAAAGCAGACCCGTCGGGGGCAAAGAAAGCGAATAAGGACCAAAGGATTGTAGTATATTTATGCCAAAACCTACGATAGGGCAGAAAACAAGATGAACACAGGATGAAGAGGACTAATAAATGCTGTGGACGTTTAAAGATCACATATAAACCTGACAGAGTATTGAGTTTTTCATTGTCCGTTTAGGTGTTGTATATGACGTCACCTCCGGGCGTGTGCAGCTCTGTGCCCTTGTGGACTGGACTCTTATACACATTCTTACTTTTTATACCATCGCTCTCTATCGTCTCTTATCTTTCTTTCTTCTTTTCATCATATTCTTTATAGACATTTATTTAGTAGTCTATATTTATGCTATTATCTTGGAACGAAAAACTGATAAAGAAATTGATAATTATGATAACGATTCTTCAGCTCGGCTATTTGGTCCAATATCAAGGTTAATCTATAGGTCAAGTTGGCCTTTGGGTTATCTATGGGGTGAGATATGACATTATACCAATACTCCATTTATTTATTTATTTTTTTTAACCATACCACACCGTCTAACTTTCTCAGTGCTGCACCTTTGTTATTACTGAACTGTTGATATTTCAGTTCTCATATACCAGAGTTAAGATGAAGCACCACCAAGCAGTCTTCACCACGCCTCAACACTCACTGTTTGTCCATGGCAGCAGCGAATCCTCATGACATACTTTAAACTCATACTATATTCCTCTAAACTCACCTATTCATGCCTAAATCTGTAGATATAAGTTACAGTACATACGATAGACCCTTCTGTCATTATTATCTAACTACAGTAGATTTCATGATTTAACCTTCTGATAATGTACAACCATCTTGTAGTTCATAGAAGAAGAAGAAGAAGAAGAAGAAGAAGAAGAAGAAGAAGAAACAGTAAATAAAACAGTAGTGAAAATATTGCAAATGTGAAAACCTGGTGAGGAGAAATACTGGGGGAGGAGGGGGGGAGAAATTGGTCGTCCTGGGTGTGGCAGGTTGGGAGTCACCCGCTGGGAGGTAACTCATAAATACTACTAGTCGAAAGGCATGAGTCTTGATCAAGAGTCAGTTTATATATTATAGAAACAAACAGTCATGAAAACACACACGGCAGCATACCCTTTATATGAATTGAAATATATAATAAATACAACGGAGAGAGAGAGAGAGAGAGAGAGAGAGAGAGAGAGAGAGAGTATAATATTGCTTTTTAAATATATACTTTAATAGGTAGTTGGAAGACACACATTTGCCTGTCTATAGCCGGCCTCTACACTCCAACATATGGAGGGAACACTAACAGAAGGTGAAACTTTATGGTTGGTAATAAATATTAAGGGAAAGTGGTACAAGAAAGGTGTAGAAAGCGACAGGAAGTAGAATCACACACACACACACACACACGGGAAATATTTTAAGTTTGCATGCTTTTGTTTCTATCTTACTGGGGAGTAACGTTATTAGTAATCATAGAAAGTGATATTTGAACCTTGAGTCAGTGATCAGTTGAGCATCAGACCCGAACTGGATTCCTTCAGGGGAGGAGAGTTTGTCTGGAAACTGGAAACCCTCTGACAAAAACTTGAATAAGGTCTGACCACAAGAACCAACCTGGACGTAAGCGCTCCGCCTATCAAAAGCAAGTACACTTTAACACTTGCACTAGACTAGAGGATTACCGCTCTTCAATGGATAACTTTTACTCAAGTTGACCAATAAGCTTTGACAAGATCTCAGGCACTCAGCGGGCGGGCAGGACAGAGACGGCACACAGACCAGACCCTCAGTTGTTTCACACCCTTGTAGTATAGGAGCAAGAATTAGTTAAGGTTAGTCTGCTTCCCCCGATCCCGTCTACAACTCCTCCTAGCCTACTTCTCCCACCCGTCTATATACTGTACACCCCTCCTACCCTATCCCCCGCCCCTTCCCATCTATCACCTACCCCTCTCGTTCTCTCTTCTATCCTCATATGTTTGTTTTAATTACACAAAATTGCCACTACAGAACGAGAGAGAGAAAACGTCTTTGAATTTTCTTACGGAGGCAACAAGTATTGGTCACAGATACGAATCACTAATGCGCGCTACGGCAAATACAGACAAATCACCATTTAACAAGAACGAGTCACTGAATTAAATTATGGTTCGTTCCTTTTAAACATCAAGCATAGTTCAGTGAGGGTTTGTTTTCATTCGTCGTGGCATGTGTATCGCGCGGAAGCAGTGGCCAAATTGTCATTTCATAACCAGCTGACTGCCATAAGAATCCGCATCAAGGAACATATCTCGAGCTACATCACCGGTTTTACAGACGATACAAAGAGTTACGGAAAAGTATCACACCACTAAAGCATTACATCTACGTAAGAGTATTTACAAAAACTTCTTGAATGGTTAAATGATTGGCAAATACCGTTTAATATTATAGTAAATTAATGTCTAGCATAATGTCTTTACACATGTTAATAACGAATATGACCTGGGCATAGTAACCGACTGAACACTGACATAACGCAACAAGAGGGAGCAGTGGTGATAAAAAAAACCAACTTGTGTTTGTCATTCAATTTCATTCATCCGCCACTTGAGCCCCTTTGAAGACTGTGGCTACCGCTGATATATGGGAGGTCTTTTTGTTTTCTCACGGTATATTATGGACCAGTTGAACTCATTGTCCTATGACTCGGTATATAGTGGAGTGTCATTCAGGAGGGAAGTAAGACGTAGATAAACTCAAGTCTGGAAGAAAGAAACAGAGAGGAAAATAACAGAGAAAAATAGTGAGAGAGGCAAAAGAAGTAGAGAGAAGGTAAGTGGAAAGTAGAGAAGTAGAGGAAGAGAAAGAATAAAAGATAGTATATAGAGAGACAGGATGAGGATTGGACAAAGATAATGGTAGTGAATTAGAAAGAAACAAGTAAAGGAGAAAGAAGTTAGGCAAAGTGACTGTTAACAAGGGAGCGAGAGAGAGAGAGAGAGGGGGGAGGGGAGGAAGAGAGGTAGATTAAGAAAAAGGTAGACGATGAGGGAGAGAAATATGGTAATGTAATGGACAGGGAGGGATAGAAGGAGGTAGATAAAGATAAAAGGGAGAAAGAGAGAGAGAAGGAGGAAGTGAGAGAGGAAGGGATAGGAGGAGGTAGACAAAGATAAAAGGGAGAAAGAGAGAGAGAAGGAGGAAGTGAGAGAGGAAGGGATAGGAGGAGGTAGACAAAGATAAAAGGGAGACAGAGAGAGAGAGAAGGAGGAAGTGAGAGAGGTAGGGAGAGGAGGGGGGTGTGGGAGAGGGAGAGGATCATCTTAGATTGGAGGTGAGACGGCAACATTGACGGAGGGGGGTTGAGGGGGAGTAGTGAGAGCTGCTGGAGAAAGTCTGTCTCCCTCCACCTCAATCCCTCCCTCTCCCTCCCCTCCCCCCCTCCTTCCCTCCCTCCCCCTCCACCCTTCCTCTTTATCGGTCATTCCTCCCAGCAGTGGCAGCATCTTATTCATTCTGTCTGTCTGTCTGTCTGTCTGTCTGTCTGTTGATTTGTTTGTCTGTTAAGCTCTGTCTTTGTCTATCGGTGTGTATATCTCTTTATTTATCTCTCGATTGCTCTTTTGTCTCTTGAAGGTCGACACATTTGGAAAGTAGTTACTTTTAGTAATTTATCATTTCACAACTTTCCAGCCGTTCGGGTAGACTCCGGGCAACATGTGATGTTTGGTTAGTGAGGGTCACACTGGATAACACCCTTCTCACGTGTGTCCACTATACCACCCGTTTGTATGGTCCTTCTCAGCCACTTTACCCTTGATATATTCCTTGTACCATCTTAAACTTCCCAATTATATCCCCACAAAGTTTCCGGTACATAAATGATACAATACAAAGTCTTTCTTACACGACAGTTATACCTTAAGTGCATTAGTTTCATTACTCTTTATTGAATACTTTTGATTGTGTGGGCGGAATGACAGTCTCCCTTGGTGTTCTAAAGATTTTTATACGTACGTGAGGGAGTAACCTAAATCACACCCGTCAGCTGGCTTGCCTTGTTGACTTTAATGTTGAAATGATCAATAAACGACTAAACACTGCACCGTGAGCCGCCATACTCGAGGATTTTCTTTCTCTCGTCTCATTGATTCATTTTTTTCACAGTTTTTATCGTACTAGTTCGTGTTGTTCTACCAGTACATGTCCTGGCCCGTCTGCCTTGAGAAAGAGTGTGTGTGTGTGTGTGTGTGTGTGTACAGTTAAAGACGTATTGCTCCCTCTTTTACGAATACACTTACATAGACAAATACACAGGCATGCTTACACAGGCATAATAAGTACACATACCCATGCATTGTACATTTATGTACACACAAACGTGCTCGATCCCATGTACACAATCACCGCACTTTCACATGCTTAGATATTAAAACACACACACACACACACACACACACACACACACACACACACTCATTACGCATTCTGTAAATCTGAAGGAGAAAGTCCAGACAGTCACCCCCTCCATTACCCCTTTAAAGGAACGCCTCCCTTCGCCTCACTCTCCCTAATGCCAATTCCTCCTTCCTTTCTTCCTTCCCATCCTCTTTCTCCTCTTCTTAGCACCTCTTCTCCTTGTATCTCACCTTTTTTCTCTTTCCCCCCTGATCCTCCTTGTAGTACCCTTTTCCTCTCCTTCTTCTCCTCCTCCTCCTCCTTCTCTTAGCATCGTTCCTCCCTCTATGTCCTCCTCATCCTCCTCCTTGCACTTACTCCTCTTCTTTAGTACTTCCTTTTCCTTGTTTCTTTGGTTTCTTGTTGTCTGCTATCTTTATTTGGGTTAATTCCTCCTTTGTTTTGTTATTTCCCGGGTCTAGTGGTCTTTTTGGTCTTAGTCTGTCAGTTGGTCCGATGATCTGCTGCTCAGGTGGTCTGCTGGTCTAGATAGGTCAGCTAGAAACAGCGGCCGCGACTAGACCAGCCTATTAACTCCCCTCCCCCCCTCTTGCACTTTCTGTCTGGCTTTCTACTGACAGGATCCTCCCTGTCTACTTCTCCATCTACATCACCTCCTCCCCTCCCCATCCTTATCCTCCCCCTCTCGTTCTCTCTTTCTATCCAGCCTCCCCGAAGTGTGTGCATATGTGTGTGTGTGTGTAATAATAATAATAATAATAATAATAATAATAATAATAATAATAATAATAATAATAATAATTAACGGTTTATTGAAAAAGTTCTGCAGCCCGAAGGCTGAAAATATACATTGGACATAAATGACTTATTGCATACATTGGTGGTTTAACAAAAGCCTTCATTAGAGAAAGGTAAAGGAACATACAGTGAGCATACAGATTAATGTAGGTGTGGAACAGCAAACTCGTAGTGTAGTAACTCCCTCCCAGATGGTGTTAGGAGGAACTCACGTGGTGTAGTAGTTCCCTCAGATGGTGTTATGAGGGACCTGGCGTGGTGTAGTAATTCCCTTACAGATGGTGTTATGAGGGACCTCACGTGGTGTAGTAATTCCCTAACAGATGGTGTGATGAGGGACTTGACGTGGTGTAGTAATACCCTCACATATGGTGTTATGAGGGACATGTGGTGTAGTAATTCCCTCACAGATGGTGTTATATGAGTGAGGTGTGGTCCCAGTCCTTCCTATCGTAGACGGATTAACACATCGCTGGTTGTTGTTGGGTCTCACGGGCCGTTATCACTGGGTACCTGGGACCTCACTGTGTGAAGGTTAACTTGGGTACGACTGTTACTATTGAGTTGTTCTCACTGACCTAAGCACTGTTCACCACTGTTCACCTCTGTTTAACACTGGTTCCGTTCCTTTCCTAAATGAAATTGTAACTTCTGGCGAGAACTTGTTGATATTCCGGTGGGGAGGAGGGTTCAGGGGAGGGGGTTGGTATGGGCCAACTTAACAGTTGACCTGGCTGCTCCCAGAGGAGCGCCAGGTGCGTCTTGACCCTTCGGTGGTCAAGGATGTGTGTGTGTGTGTGTGTGTGTGTGTGTGTGTGAGAAGGTTCCGGCACTTTCACAGTCCACACAATGACTTCCGGCTGGTCCCTGATCCACCTGACTGGTCAGGAGTAGGAAAGTGCATCTGGCTTAATTGTTTGTGTACAACAATATTCTTCACGCTCTCTCTTGTGCGTCAGAACAGGAGAAAATATACTTTAGAGATCATATATATATATATATATATATATATATATATATATATATATATATATATATATATATATATATATATATATATATATATATATATATATATATATATATATATATATATATATATATATCTTCCTTGTACAATTTCATGGTTTTTGAAGACAGAGAGCTGAAGTTTGGCAGGGCGGTATTGGTGGTGGCCTAAGGAATGGTCGTCTGTACTATCTCCTGGGTGATACACTATAGTTGTGAGTTCTTGAGACTTTGCTACTCTCCTAAATTAAGAACAAGAAAACAACAGTGTTCAGACTGATTGTTGATGACGTCACTATGTTCCCACACTGGCCGTCACTCAGAGTACACTCGGTGACACAGCTGTACTGTACCTCTGTATGTGTCATATTTAATCATATTAGTGTCTCGACATTACTTTCCCTTTCCCTTGTCACCAAGGGTGTCAGGGGCAGCATATATGATGCACCGAAGGCTGGTGACACTGCTGTTGCCCACGTAATGTCAGTTTTTGAGCTCAGAAGTGAAACTGTCGCATGTGGCGCTATCTTGCTCTTCTGCAGGTATGTACACCGTGTTGTCAGCCTTTTTTGTTTCGACTGGTAAATTTTTCTCGCGATTTTCAATTTATATATTTATATTTTTCATCTAAAGCGTTAGTATTAAATACTAACTATATACTTATGTTAAGATAGAGTCAGGTTTTATTCAGCTACCAAATTTGGGGCAAAGTTATTGTTATTTTTCTTTTTAATTTCATTAGAATATTTTTTCGGTAAAAATGTATTTTCACTACCAATTGGTTTTTGACCAGAAATCTAGGTTTTTCCCACGGTATTTGGTATGTTTCATTCTAATTTGACCTTCAGTTGCATGGGAAATGAGTCGTTTTTGAGTTGTAGTCCACGTGATCCCACGAGGTCTGTTTAGCACCTTGTTTCTTCGTTTTTGTCTCCACAGCATCTTTGGTAGTCTTATTCTCAATCACCTCTGTATGGAAGGTCGCCATCAGATTCAGAGTGTCTCTTGGTGTATTCATGGTGGGGATTTTTGTACAATCGAAGCGCCAGGGACCACATGACGTCAGCTAACTAGGGATTTTCCTTAGTTAGCCCGAGGGCCTGCCTCACCCCCGGCCAGGAGTGGTGGGTCTCGTACCAGCGATTTTTATCTGCTAAATAAGTCCAAAACCTCACAATAGTCCAACAGCTTCCAACCAGTCCAGGAGTCCTAATACTGTACCTCCCTACCTCAGCCACCGACTCCCTTTATGCACAAATACTCTCAAAATAACGCTGAGAACCAGGACTTAACTCAGCCGTGTTGTTGTCCAGATTCCCGTGTGTTTTTCTTTTTGCCATAGTTATTTAAAAAAACCGACCTTATGGAGTCACGTACTTTATTGAAGATGTGAACATTACTTTTACTTTTGGTCCGTCACTCACGGTGTGTTCCACTCTGGGGGAAGGCGTTGTGAACACTCTAAGATGAATGAGTAAAGCTGTGAGGCTGGTGTGTAGACTCAAGACAATGTTTTGGGTATCAATGTTAATATAAGAGCATTATTGAGCCTAAATTCAACTCTTTTTAGTTAGAGTTTTGCTGCACTTGATTAGATTTACCCGGAAGCTTATCATAACAGAGAATACAAACGGCACAACACTTGATCAGATTCTCTGTGCTTCGAAAGCTAATAAAGCCATGTACTCAGTTCACTGTCTGTTACAGATGATTAGTGATCTCAGCCTTGTCTCTCCGAACTTCATCCTGGAGACTGTGTTCTCATACGTACAATATACACACCCATATATTGTGATCATTACAGCCTCAAACTTTCTTAAGTTAGAGCAAGAATCCTCAAGACGACTGGAGCAAAAACATTATGAGTTGGCTTTTTCAAAGATATCCCTACAGGCATCAGTCGCCTGGAGGTGTGCCAATTCCACTCGATATATAGGAGAGAATTCGTATAAAAGAAGCTGTCTTGCTCGTGGAAATCTGAAAATCTTTCATTAACCTTCACCTCCAACAGCTTCAAGGCTTCACAGCACCACTAAACGGCAAGTTCAACCTTGATTTCCTTATTTTGTGACAAGCTCTTGCAACCTGGCAAGTGTAATATGTTATTTTTTTTCTTTGGTGATCATGATGAAGCCGTATTTTTTGGTTTCCAATAAATAAACATCTAAAAAAAAATGTCACATTCGACTTTACCTGATCTAAACAGTCTCTGGTTAGATTAGGTTAGGTTGGGTTATTTATGATAGACGTAGTAGCTTTTATTTGTTCGCGTTGTGCTGTTGTAATACTGTAAACGGTGTCTCTCACCAGATGACGCCTTACATGAAGTAGTTTGAAACCGTGTTGCTGGCCAGAGCGTGACCCCGAGCTGTAGTCTGAAAGAAGAGGCGAGTGGTAGATCAGTGTGGTACTGACCTTCCCGCTACCAACACAAGAAGTTAATGGTCAAGGATAAAGGTAATTGCTCAACACCGACACTCTACAAACCACTGCTCGTTATTGCCGCAACCTAATATGCAAACTGAGCTGGCTTTGGGGAAACGAATTATTACAACACCTACAAGTTAACATAGAAATGGGATCGTTCCATAAACTCTGGGTGAAGAGTTAAACAATTTACTGTCCTTGAACTAAATGATTTCTTTTCGCAATGGGTAGTGATCTAGTGGGCACCAGGTATGTACGTCTTCCCACCACGAGAACTCATGGGTTCGATCCCAACTTGGGTGTAATTGGGTGTGTATGTTTGTTGTTATTTCTTTCTTCACTAAGTGTGTGTGTGTGTGTGTGTGTTTAGCGATACAATAATTATTTCGTTAAAATTAAAGAGATATTACCAATGTTAGTGAAGGTTAGGTGTAGTAATGTTGGTGGTGGTGGTAGTAGTGGTGGTGGTGGTAGTGGTGGTGGTGGTGGTGGTGGTGGTGGTAGTGGTGATGGTAGTGGTGTGGTAGTAGTGGTGGTGGTGTTGGTAGTTGTGGTAGTGGTGGTGGTGGTAAAGTAAAGGTAGTGGTGATAATGGTGGTAGTTATGGTTGTAGTAGTGGTGATGGTGGTAGTGGTGATGGTGGTAGTGGTAGTGGTGGTAAAGATGTTGGTGGTGATAGTGGTGCATGTAACAGTAGTAACTGTTTTAGTGGAGGTAGTAATGGTGGAAGAAATGGTGGTTATGGCACTGGTGATGGAGGTCGTAGTGGTGATGAAAGCAGCATTAGTGATGAGGTGGATAGTAGTGATGGTAAAGGTGGTGGTGATAGAAATAATGGTCGTGTTGTTGCCAGGTCAGGGACGTGTTGATGGCGGTAGCAGTGTTGCCAAGTCGGGAAGGTCAACAAGGTTGTCATAACCAGGCGGTCAGTCTCGGGTCAAGAAAAACCTTTACTTAACCTGCCTCAAGGAAGGTTGTTTTTCACCACACAGGAAGAAATAAGACTTATGTATGACTCTCGTGTCCGCTAACCTCAACTCACTCTGGTATAAGCACACAAGTACCTGCTTTGTGACTTTGGCTCAGCAAATTTGTTATTAGTGAATGTATTAAAGTATAATGTACAAGGTGTACAAATGTTTTGAAAGAATTAATGAACTTTTCGTGTTTGTATGAGACTGAGTTTTACAGTATTATGCGGCGTTAAACTTGCTCGTACACCAAGAACTGTTCCGTCACGATCGTGGTTATGACGGCCCTTAAAACTTGTCGTTTCTATTTGAGTTTAGTGATGAGTGTGGACAACGAGGGAGAAATATTATGCAAGACAGAATATTTGCCAAGACAACGACACTCAGCATGACCAGCCATGACCTCCTATCACCTGAGTCATCTACAGTCACCAAAAATATATCCTGGTGGAATTACCTCATTTAATCATTAGTTTCTGATATATACAGGAATAAGTTTGATAAGATACCTGAGAAGCTGTTTGGTGGAATCACAATTGAGATATGTGTGTGTGTGTGTGTGTGTGTGTGTGTGTGTGTGTGTGTGTGTGTGTGTGTGTGTGTGTGTGTGTGTGTGTATGTGTGTGTGTGTGTGTGTGTGTGTGTGTGTGTGTGTGTGTGTGTGTGTGTGTGTGGCACAAACAGAGATTGTGATGCGACACGAGTCGTGTGGGTTGAGTTTTTAGGTTAAAGAATGTAAGTGGAAAGTGCCTGGAGGAAGGTAACAAAATCGTGGATGTTTTTTTGTTTTGTTTTTTCTGAAAAAACAACAACTGGGCCAATAGAAAATCAATGTTGGGAATATTGAAAATGAATGGGACTGATGGGAACTGTCGAATTGCGTTCAGTTTTTAGAGAGGGATGTGGTCCCTATGAAGGTAAGAACTCATCAAGGATGTGTAATGTTCCCAAAGTTATTTTATGTTCTTATGTTTTTTGTAGTAGAGAAGACAAGTGAAAGTGTGAGTGATAGAAGGAGACGCAAGTTTGATTGATATTGATGATGGGTGTAAATAGGAGGTGAGTCAGCTGCCGTTTGTAAGTGACGCTCTTATGGTAGACTATTAAAAGTAAACTCTTCAGGTGTCAATGAGTGGATGTGTCAGCAAATGGAAAACTGGGCAAGGGAAGTGAAGCCCAGAAGTTGGCGGCCAATTCTGTGTGGGACTACATCAAAGACCACGACAAAAGTAAAGTTAGTTCAACTAGATTTGAGGAACGCTTTCACTCTCAACAAATAGATGCAGTAGTCATAGCCGTCCCCTTGCGCGTCACTAATCTTCTGTACTACGTCTGAACTGTGTCACTTCGGCGAGTATAAAATTATTGTTAGTAAAGCATCGAGCCATCGTATTCTCTCAATCCAATTCCTTTTTTTTCCTAGCAGTAAAGGAGGTCGTGTATATATTTTTTTTCTTCTCGAACTCAACATTCGGCTTTTCGACGATGACATTGGCACTGTGGATGTGATAGGATAAATGTTAGAAGATATCCATCAGGTGAAGTAGGAGGGAGAGCGATAGAACTAATCCTTAACTCTCCTAATTGTGAAAGTATCTTGGCTGACGAGATCATCATCAACTTGTGCTGGTTCTTTTGCCAGACGACCGAGCCTGTAGTGCCCTACTTAGTGCACCTCTGGGCCTAAAATTCGTAATCACAAAAGCCATCATTTTATACCTGTATGACTCCCAGTGAGAACACTCACAACTCATGAGTCACCCTGGAGAGGCAGAGACCCGCTTGACTGCATCACACGAATTCTTATCTTTCCGCTGATTATATATTAAACTGGTATAAAGATCTTTATAGACTGCCTCAGCAGAACTACTACAAAATGGCTGATTTAAGGCTCGCTGACGCAGCCACACAGTGGGACTGAGATTCACTCACAACCCAAACTGACTGACTTGTGAATGTTCCCAAACGATTACATGTAAACAGTCTTAGATAAGCCCACCGTTGAAAGGAGTGTCTCAGCTATTTTTGAGAAAGCAACATCTGGTGTAGAAAGAGCCACCCTTCAACCTTTTAGTGTGCCTCATGCCGAAGACTTTCTACTGGCCACCCTGAGGTCTTTCATAAATACAATATTTGCTTTGACCCGCAAGTACTCCTTGTTGAGGTAGCCCCTAGCCTCACTACTCCTATTTCTTCTAAGTACAAGAGTATTTACAATAATGTAAGGGCAGATAACATGGTCACCACGCCCTCAAATGTAGTTCCTCTGGAGATGACTTGCAACACTCAAAGAACATCAAATTTTAAGATCAGATAGAAGTGAAAAGTGGTTAAATGACATGGCTGACATTATGTGGGAAAATATATTTGCGATTTTACTGTAGCGCCTACCCAGCTCACCCCCAGTGTAAGTAACGGAAGTGCTGTTTCATTCTCACTGGGTCAAAATATTCGGTCCTGGAGTGACATTTCCCTTAAGGTCTAGAATGATCTTGGCTTAAAATCCATTAAAATAATCAAAGGATCCAGAGCATCCAGCTACAAGTTGCAGTGCTCAAATACAGTATTTATCACTAAAAAGTGCCTCCTGGCCCTCGTCTGAGGTGCATAAGAAAGTTTCTGATATGATGTATCAATCTTAAAACTATTGCGCCGTGATAGCAATCCCTGTTCACACACAGCGAGGTCCAGTGTTCGATGCCCGACTAGTGAGGTATACGAGTATACTTCAGTATTTAATGAATTGCATTAAAAGAGTTCCTGTATAATGTGTGCAGCAGTCATGATGAACTCGCACCTTCCACCCCTTGTTGACTTAACTGTTGCCCGCCTCTCTCTCTCTCTCTCTCTCTCTCTCTCTCTCTCTGGGATGTATCATTTAGGAAAAACTCTTTATTGTTATTTCTTTCTGTTTGTTCTTTGATCTCTTTTAGTATTTCTCTTTCTCTATGTGGTCAGGTTTTCTGTCTTTTGTTCTGATCCAACCATTTGACTTACTTGGATACACAGCCAACTACAACAAAGTGAGAGGAAAAAAAGAAAGGTTCAATACACCACAAGCTATTATTAGAGAAGGGAAGCATACACACACACACACACACACACACACACACACACACACACACACACACACACACACACACACACACACACACACACACACACCATAAATTTATCCACTAAAGATGACTGTTCGTAGCGGATCATCACGCACCTCCTTAATTTAAGCGGTGATGGTGAAGGCGAGTGACGGGTGAACGGTAGCCCACTATGATATTAGAGCGTCCAGTGATTCTTAGCCACACACACACACACACACACACACACACACACACACACAGGGTTAGCACATGTTAATAAGACACATATGATCTTTATATTAGAAACAACGTCAGCCTTGGCAGCTGTGAGCCATGACTCGAGAATTATACAGTTTCTCCGCCAGGGAAGGTTGGAAGGCTATGACTTAGAGGATTTTACAGTACTTGTTTCCCGTGAAGTAATATACCTGTAATAACGTACAATCATTTTCCTAAACACCTGTTGTAATTTTCACTATAATAAGAGATGAATCAGTAAACAAGGTCATAGTTGCTTAACATAAAGCAAGCGAGTAATACATAAAGAACCTGACGCAACAGAGCAAATACGTTGTTTGTATCTGACAGTGATATCAATGACCACTTTTACCGGTGTGATGAAGCTATGAACTATTACGAGGAAATTACTAATCGTTTACTCCTAAAATTTTAACCCAACAATGACTGTACGAGGACACCTACGATACACGACAACCTTGGTCTGTGGGGAGATCCATCACTCTTATACAGTGCACCAACCCGCGGCCAGTACAACACGTATCTAGCAGACGATAAACCTTTCCATTGAGAAAAATAGAGAGTATTGATACTGGCATTTCCTTAACACTAATATTTGAGATATGTGAGGTAAGTATATTCCACTTCCTAACTTTTGAGGTGTAGTTGTTTATCCTGAACTCATCGTAAAAGCTGAGTGAAAGATAATTTGATTTAGTCTTATGAATTTTCAGAAACACAGAGGTAATGTCGTCACGCACCAGGGGCGGGAGGTGATGGGGTAACATTATATTCACTACTTTACGCCAGGGTCTTGTTACTGTTCTGTTACTATCATGTTATTAACGTACAGAACGATTTTACCGCAGTTCGTGGTGTCTGTTTGGGTGACACGATTTTTTTCCTGTCCGCTGCATAACAGATATCCAGTAAAAATGGTCAAGGTGACATCTTTATACAAAAGTCATATTAAAAATCAAAACTCGGATATTCAAGAGGGAAGACAGTTGTTACGGGGAGGGAGGGGAGACGTGCTAACAATCAAGGGCATAATTATGCATTATTGTACGAGTACTGTACCTGGTCGGGGGCGTCGGCCGGGTGTTGAATTGGTTCATTCTATATCGTTGAAACAAGTGGAATATATCACAGTTTCCTGATTAATCTAATTGATAATTTATTAACTCGCCCAAGGGAAACATCAGCAATTATTTGTTTTCCTTGTTGTAATCTGTGATTCTATATACTGGTCTATACGTCAAGTCTCAGTCTGTAAAGGAAAACTATTTAATTTATCATTTCTTTGGTTATTGTAAGTAATAATGATTATAATACTCTTACACACACGAGGATGAAAGTGTGATGTAGGACCGTGAAGGCCACTTTGTTCGGTGGGTTAGACTCATAAAACACTCAGTACACGCAAAAAAAAAAAAACAGTACCACAGAGACACACTTAGTGAGGCATGCATACACACACAGTACACACATGTACTGTACTGTTCATATATATGTGTGAACAGTACAGTACCTGCACAAGGACGTTTGAGGTGTATATTAAACTTCTCCACTGCGACCAGTAGTGCGTGAGGCAGGACTCGCCGGACATCAACTGTCGGAAGTTATTAAGAAAGAAGTTGACCTTGACGAGTCATGGCCAAGATTTCAGAAGGTTGTTGACACAGGGGTAAAGGAATGTTTACCCCGGAAGACGAGGAGAGGAAGACCCAGGTGGTGATTCAGTTACAAAAGTGAACATTAAATAGAACCTTGACGAAAAGGTACTAGACATCAAGGAAGACACAGACATGAATGTGTGGCCACTTGCATCGTTGCTCTGAAAAATCTAAACATTTGGCATCACTCGCAAATAATACAACATAATAAACATTTGATGAGAGACAAATAGCAAAGAAGTGATGTAAAATGAGGAGAATCAAGCTGCAAACAGGCTGTGTATGGAGTGCCACAGGGAGCCATCTTTGGACCTTTCTTGTGATATTTATGAAAATATCTCGAGCCACATCATCAAGTTTGGGGACGAACAACTATCTACGGGAAGTTGGCAAGTCACGGAGACATTTCATCTGTGGAAATTAATTTGCAAGAATATTTCAAATAGTTAAATTAATATCAAATATTATTAACACAGACATGTTTAAGAGGGTTTATGTCGCGCATGTTAAGCCAAAGAACAATTATTATTCTCATGGTAATATTTCCCTGCCACTTGTAGATACAAAAGTGATCTCTGTATTGTACTTGGACAATCACTGATGCAGATCAAGAAGTGGGAGTAGCGGTGAAAAACAACTAAGCTCTAGGACTTATCATTCGTAGTTTTAATTACAAGTTTAAGAAAGGTGAGACATGACATCACTGAAACAACTACAACACAGGGAGTCTGAAATCTTAACTCAAATAAGACATTTTGAATATCCACATACGGTAAAAGCTTCAAGAATACCAACTCGTCCAACAGGATACTAAAGGGACGATATCAGAGACATTTAAAATCTAGAACAAGGTGAGAACGTAAGAACTGGCAGTATCTTGAAGCTGTTGAGAAGTCATCCAGAACAAATATCGAGAAGTTTTTACACTAAAGAATGATGAATCTACGATACAGTCCCTCTGCTGAAACTGTGAAACGAGTACAGTAATACTCTTTAAAATAAACCTAGACAGTGTCAGGTGGACAAGCTGAGAATGTTTCCTTACCCTGGTTGACCTGCTACTGTAGGTCAACAGGCGATCTAAGCAAATTGTTAGTTGATCCAGATAAGATACTTCAATTCCTATATATATATAAAAATACATATATATTCGAAAAAATTTCAGTTGAAAATATCAATCAGAAAACATGGAGAAAAGTTGCAAATAACCAACAAATAGTAAGACAAAATATCTTGAAAGGTAGGCGAAAAGGTTCTTGGTTAAAAACTATAATAATTCATTTACCAGAGCACACACCCGAGGCCTGGCAGAAAATGGTGAGTAAAACTGAGACTGGGTGAGGTTGGTGACAGGGCAGACACCTTCACGCAGTGTTAGTGCGGGAGAAAGTTGCCAAGCCAGTGAGAGGTCATTTGGGGAGGTCAACCAAGTCATGGCGTGACGTGAACTTCCTCGGCAAGGAAAGGTGAAGGAGGAATGATAAAAAGAAGGTAGAACAGGAGAAGAAGGAATGGTGGAGAAAAGTAGGAAGACAAGGAGAGGGAAAACTGGTAAAGAAGAGTCAAATGAAGGAGAGAGGGAGAAGTGGAGGAGAAGAAGAGATATATGAATAGAAAAAAATTATATACCAAAAGAGGAGGACAGGGACTAGTAGAAGAGAGGAATCAGAGGAGAAGGCGAGGAGGAATGAAAATAAATAGTCACCCGGGGAGGAGATGGAGGAATGACAGTAAAACTGAAGAAGAAAAGATGAAAAAGATCAATGAAAAAGGAATGAAAAGGGAAGGTAATACATATATATAAGTTGGAGAGTGATGGAAGAGAGGAGGGGACCAAAAGAGGAGAGAGAGAGAGAGAGAGAGAGAGAGAGAGGAATCATTGGGTAGGAGGTGAGAGAGAACGAGAAAGAGGACGAAAATGGAAGTAAGAAGGTGAGGGGAGGAAGACAAAGAGCAAAGGGTGATGTGGGAGGGAAGGAAAGTTAGGCAGGTAAGTAGGTAGGTAGGTAGGTACGGGGTAGGGGAGGGGGCTGAAAACATACACTGGACAAAAGATGACATACAGTAATACATAAAGTGACATTCGGGAATAGACTGTTTACTAATAACTTTCAATACATAAAGGAAACATTGACTTAACATATACAGGTTATATTATAAATCGTTCATTATTTGGTGTTGTAGAGAAAAACACTTGAGTTTAGGCCTGCCTCACTGGTGCTGTGGTGTAGACTGTAGATTCTGTAGATGGTTCCAAAGTGGTTCTCACAGTACCTCCCCTCTGATGTGTCGTATAGGCCTACCTACATAGTAAACACTGACCACTAACAGTGCTCTCTGGTAGTTTCCGCAGACCACTTCACTGCTTGTGTAATAATAATAATAATAATAATAATAATAATAATAATAATAATAATAAACGGTTTATTAATAGTGTGTGTGTGTGTGTGTGTGTGTGTGTGTGTGTGTGTGTGTGTGTGTGTGTGTGAAAAATTTCGTATGTGTGAATGCATGCAAAACAAACGCTCTCATTTTCTTCACACAGTCCTCGAAATATTCACACAAACGTACAATTTCTAAGGCAGCCTACCCCAAGATTAGCCTCTGAAGGGTATTGCACCATCCTCGTGACAACCTTATGTAGTGTCAGTGTCAGTGTCAGTTTACACAAACAGTGACTTGCACACAAGACCCCAGCGAGGTTCCTGCTTCAACAATTCAGGGTATAGCTACACAGTGTATGTTCCCGTTAGCTGTAACAATTATATACAACAGTGGAGACCATAAGACACAATTATTGCCTGAAACTGTCAATCTCTTATCTATATCGACGACTTCTCGAGACAGTTTTTACTCTAATCATTTAGTTAGTATTACAGCCGACCCAAAGGGGGATGATGAAACTTGAGGGGTGAATGAAACAATAAGGGTGAACGAGTTAAACTAAATTGAATATACTGTACAGAATAATATTTTTTATGAAATCGTGAGAGATGAAAATATACCTTGGAGCAAATTTATTGCTATGACAACATACGGTGTTGCAGCCATGATGGGAGGCATCAAAGAAGTATCCCCTACATGCACTTTTTTGCACTGTTGTTTGCATCATGAAACACTGGCGGCGAAGAAGCTGAACACATGTTGCAATAACCAGGAGAAGAATGAACTGCAAGAACTGCTGTTGCAGGATGTGGTAAAAATTCTCAATGTTATTTGTCCACGTGCAAAAAAATGTTGGTTGTTCTCAAAGCTCACGAAGCTGCATTCTGAGGATAGATTGTTGTCACGTGGAGGAGTCGTTGAAAGGGTCTTGTCTTTGAGAAATGAGTTGTCTGTGTTTTATAGTGAAGAAAGTGACTAGAAAGTAATGTATTTCCACGACGATTTCTGCCTGGTCAAATTGTTATCCATGGTATCTATTTTTTTATATAATTTCAACCGTCTTAACTTGTCAATTTAAGGAAAAGGAGACGACACTTTTTATTATCTTGAGAAAAAAGAAGCCATGAAAGTGAAGATCTTCACCTGGGAAGGTAATATCTATAAAGGCAATTTCTCCAATTTCTTTCTTATGGAAAGTTTCCTCAAATAATGTAAACAGGAAGAACAACAACCAAATCTGGAGGAAACGCTGAAGAGCGTCATTTCCGACCCTCTGCAGTTGTTCGGCAATTATGAGGATATTTTCCTCCGAAGGATGAGCAGGCCTTGGAAAACCAGATGTGGATATATATATATATATATATATATATATATATATATATATATATATATATATATATATATATATATATATATATATATATATATATGCTGATGGTTATCAGCATATACCTGGATCACGCTCACCTACAGTGATTTATTTGCATATATATATATATATATATATATATATATATATATATATATATATATATATATATATATATATATATATATATATATATATATATATATATATATATATATATATATATATATATATATATATATATATATATATATTAGGGTTTCTCATTTTAAGTTATTGTCAACATCCCGGGATTTCCCAGTTTACGTAAATAAGGATAATTAAACACAAAAATAAACTTAACCTCTAGAGTTTTATTGTAAAAAGTACTTTACATTGTTTATCACGGTAGTTAGTATTTCATTCGGTGTTATTAATGACATCAGAAAAACATAAAAACCAAATACAAAGCGTCATCTTACTTCACACTAAGGCATTCAGACTCAGCCATTCATAGTTATACCTTCAGGCTATAGTTACTATAGTTAAAAGAAAATGTTCTTCATTACTTCCTAAATGACTTAAAGCATACAGCTCACTTAAGGAAAACGTAAGACTTTCCTGTATTAGAAATGTGTTCAATAAATATTTCTGTATTTTTCTTGTTTGTAAAATAACTAAACCACAATAATTATTCTTTCGTATTTTTGAAATATTTCTTTAAGGAAGCACAAGCAATCAGTACTGCGGTCATTGAAATTAGTTCTCATTTTAGTTATAAACATTCCTGCTGCAGAAAATGTCCTCTCAGCTTCTACTGATGTTGAAGGAACTTACATCAGGACGCACACCCCTATGTGGCACTGTTAGGAGGCGAACTAACTCTGTTGTCTCCGTTCCCCGTTAGAGATGCCTCTGACGCGAAAGTTGTAGATCATGCAGTTGTTGATGAAGCTTCACCTTGACTTCACACCAAATTCAGCCTTGCTAGAACTGAAAACTAAGAAACGAAATTCGCATTAGAGAAGGGAATGGTCCCCGATTTGAGAAGATTATCGCAGGAATCCAGGAAAACCCTCGCCACTGATGCTCTAAACGTGCTTAAGAATGTGTACTTGTACAAAACTATGATGATAGTCATTATTTGTTTATGTTTACGAGGTCTGGCTAAGCAAACAGAAAACAGCTAAGAAAATATTTTGTGATTAAGGCCGTACAGTATGTAAAATCACTGGTGTGAGTGTGTGTGTGTGTGTGATGATAAACATTAATTGTTCTTCTTTTTTGTTCATGAAAAATATAACAGAATGTATTTATTTTTTGTAAACACTAAGACATTAGTTATTTTGCCATTCCAAATGGTGTGGCGACGTGGAAAATTAATAAGGGGTGAAGTCGGGGTGAATAAAATGTTGTGATAATGACAAAAGATTGAACGACACCTGAAAAAAGTTTAATAAGCTCTATTGTACAGCCGTGTGAGCTAAACCGGAATATGAATTTCACACAAATATCTCGGGTTAAGAACTTACGACATTCGGTGACATAATAAGTATAATTTTGGATTATAACCATATTAAAAATTTAGCCACTTCATATAATGTATTCAATACTTACTGATAGGCACTTTCTGTAGACACCAGAAAGAGGTTGGAAGCATTTGAAATGTGGTGTCATAGGCGAATGTTATGAGTAAGTTTATTGACAGAAAACAAATGAAGAAGTACTAAGATTAGCAAAAACTTCCAGAAAAATACTTGGAAGATACAGAAGAAAAAAATTAGCTACTTTGGTCATATAATTAGGGTTGAGGGGATAAGAGAAATATTAATGGGTAAAGTTGAGGGTAAGAGGGCCAGGGGAAGGTAGGGACTGAGATGAATGAATGAAATTAAAAATTGTGTCCCTCAGATATGCGGACGGTACTCTGATTGATTGAGGTTAGATTAAGTTTGGTTAGATTAAGCTAGGTTAAATTAGGTTAGGTTAGGCTAGGTTAGAGGAATTTCGAGACAGTCCAAAACGCGTTGTGTCGTTTTTTCGCTGTGTGCGAATTCGTTCTTTAAGCCTAACGTATCCACTCGGTCGCTACACCTCACAGTGGTAGTGGGATCACCCTTAACTCAGTTTGTAATTACCTGTATCCTTCTAAACCTTGAGGACGTGTCTCTGTGGATCTAATCACTAAATTATATCAGAGTGGTTGAGAAAGTCCATTGATGTTTATTGATAATTTCTTGAGATATTCCGAACATTTATTCCTCCTACCTGGCGTCTTTGGCCTCTGAACTTGAATATGACTCATTTGGGCCGATAGGAGTGTGTGTGTGGGAGTCAAGGAGACACAAGTGGGCGGAAAATTTACTCGATATGTGTTTCAACCTTACAGTTTTCCTCAACTTTAAGGTCAAAATGTGTGTCAAATGAAAAATTTCCAACGTCCGCTTCCTTTGTTGCTTCACCCCCTTAATATTCTTGAGTTTAATGTCGAATGCATTCTAGTGTACGCGCTTAAAGACCTTAGTTGAAATCCAAGCATCATATTAAGTGACTGCAGTATTGAACTTAACGACAACTGTTTTCAGATAAAAAATCATCACATTTTACAGAAAGGCTACAGCCTGGCATATCATCCGATCTCGATGATTTTGCAGGAAAATTATGCAAAATGAATCTAGGCTATTTGAGATTCTCTATAGACAAAAAAATCATCAGTGATTAATATTCACTAGTTATATAAAATTTAAATTAAATATTTATCCGCTAAAATTATCAAATCTTGCACTAAAGATAAGGCATTGCATTATAATGAGATCAGCAGCACAAACTACACACTCTGAGCCAAAATCTGATTATGATTTACATGGAAAAGGGGTGTTCAGCTACACCAGTCAGACAAATAGATTACTTTCTCCAAGACTCTTCGATCTCTTCCTTACCCAAGGCCGATAGCTCTACCATATCATGTCCCAGTAATTAATAATAACAAAGTAGAGACTGTATTGTCTTATCTTAAAATGTTACTGATGCTGCCCTCCTTACCTTAACTTTCAAATCTAGATGAGTAAGGAGTCTGATTTTGGGTATCGAATCTCATTGCTGTAGGGATCCAACTGATGCTTTCCCGTTACTTTTATAGAAAACCGGAGATAGCTTAGCCTCTAAAAGATGTTATTTTCCATACACATATGAGGGCCTCAGAAGCACAAGGGAGCAAGCGCCACCATAGGGGAAATAGGGTTATTGGTACCAACGTATTCGTTGAGTTCTGTCTTGTGGAGCTTGGATTTACGGCCTTGTGTTACTCTCACATGGTCGACAACAGCACTGAAATACATTGGTATGTGTTTGTGGAGTAACAAACGAAAAACTTTAGTGGCTGAAGAATGACCAGTATCACTCCCATGTTCTACTGCTTCCCTCATAATATCAGAATATCAACCTCTATCCATAACTTCACTCCTTCGATGGTTTATGAACGACTGTCTACTGGTCGTCTTATGAAGTATGCTGAGCGCTCCTGTCTCTAGCCATAGTATCAAGCTGACTTCTGCTCGGGCATTAGTTCATGTGACGCCCTTTGAAGTGTCTTACATAGGGCTCAAACGGATTTGGGTCATGGGGAGGAGTATAGTGTTATCCAGCTTGATTTTAAAGCCAACTTTGAACAGGTGAAGGGTGAACCACCTTGGACTTGTCTTTGAATCGAAGTATAAGTGAGACTGGTCGCTTTTTATTGTCTGTTTTAACTGTTTTTATAACGATTTACTCCTGATGGTTGTTAAGTGACTTCATCAATCTGCAGTAGTTTCTGGTACATCATATCCACCTTAGCAATCAATTCGTCTCTCCCGAGTATGATGAGACACTTACTAGTTGGCAAACCTACCCCTTTATTATGTCCGCTTTGCCATTAATCTAACCCCTTTTTCACACGATCGTTTTTTGTCGCGCGATACTTAGAACTCAGTGGTGCTTAATGGGACACATCCTTCTGGTTATGACACATCCCAATAGTTGAAACACATCTTTCTGATTAAGACACCTCCTTATAGTCAAGACACATCCCTTTGGTTAAGAAACATTCCTCTGGTTATGACACATCCCAATAGTTGAAATACATCTTTTTTGTTATAACACATCCTTATTGTCAAGACAAATCCCTTTGCTTAAGACACATCCCAACAATCAAGACACATCCCTTTGGTTAAAAAACATTCCCATAGTTAAAACTTAATTGAACGTAAGAATACATTTAAACAAGAAGTTTTTGTCTCTCACTCTCATATGTCAGTCCTTAATAACTTTATTATTTACCCCCACCCCCCCCACCCCCCCCCCACCCCCACCCCCCCCACCCCCCACCCCCACCCCCTCGATGGTAGCTTTGATAAAATATTTAGTCGTCGTTGTTGTTGTTGTTTTTTCAGACACATGATTGTTTATTTCATTACATGTTATTAAATGTTATATACGAACTGTTTTATTGTGGTGATTTTTTGTATACGATATTAATTTGTATTTTTCTGTATCCTATGTTCACTGTTTGTTTTGCTTTGAATATATTACAGAATTTACAAACTACAATTTTATGACATTACGAATAAACAAAATAATGAATTGTCATGATTGCATTACCGACATGAAACACTTTACTGGGAAATGACATACAAGTTATAACTAGATGTAATGCCACAACTTTCGTAATTACTTGTTTATATTAGGTCATGATTGCACCACATTACATACTGCTTAAAAAATTTGGAGGTGTTCAACGCTGTGATAATTAACAGGGTAATTATTCGCTGAAACCACCACACCTGTATGTCGATAGGTCAAGGGATCTTAGGACAAATTGTGTAAGAAGTTCATATTTATTTTATTTTATTTATACCATGACGTCACCATTGGACGTCTAAATAACATCTTCCTGGGATGAGTCACCCCCTCTTTTGAGTTGCCACCTTCTCGTGAGTCACCCCTTTGTTGAGTTACCCCTTTTGCTAAGTTACTACTTTGCTGAGTCACCCCTCTGTTGAGTCACCCCTCTGTTGAGTCAAACCCCTCTGTTGAGTCACCCCTCTGTTGAGTCACCCCTCTGTTGAGTCACCCGTCTGTTGAGTCACCCGTCTGTTGAGTCACCCGTCTGTTGAGTCACTCTTATATAGGCCACCCCAATAATCACTCAGTGTACCCCAGACAATGGAAGTACTTAAACCCTCCCTTCTCCCTCTACTTAAACTTTATTATTACTGTCTTCACTGTGTGTGTATGTGTGTGTGTGTGTGTGTGTGTGATCATATTCGCACGTGTATGTAAGGACGTGTGAGTATTTGTAAAGGTGAAAACAGACTGAAAGTGGGTCCCATAGTCATGACTGCCAGTAAGGTTAGGGACAGTGTGGATAAAAGAGGCAGCATGGCCGGCACTGCACATGAGTCACATTCACCAACTCCTTTGTTGGGATAAATAATATCCCTTGAAATTCTCTCTCTCTATTTGTTCTTACTGTTTTGAACGAGTGAGACCGAAGCGTTACATTTAAGCAGACAGTTGCCACACAGAAAGTTGCCACACAGAAAGTTGCCACACAGAAAGTTGCCACACAGGAAGTTGCCACACAGGAAGATATCAAACAGAAAGCTGTCACAGAGAAAGTCGTCAGACAGTCACCACACAGGAAGTCGCCACACAGTAAACAGGGTCGAGCCTAAGGGCCTAAACTTTTCCTAACAACAAACATCACAAACAAACTAAACCTAACCTAACCAAACATTACTTTAAGTCATTAGGTTATAATTATATGAGTGAGTCTTATCTTCTACTAATTTAAACTGGAGTGGTTTATTTTGTCTATTATTTTATGTATGAGTTATTCATGTCGTCTATTGTCGTAGCGTCGTAGAATTCATCGATAACTCGTGATTTTCTTTTGTTTGATTGTTTCATCTGTCTTCCCGCCAGACTTGTGTTCTATAGATTTCAACTCCACATTACAGGACACTGCATCTTGAGCTCTCATTATGTACTCTGTGTGATCAAAATGACGTCGACCTTTGGTGTTAAAGAGCAACTGTAAGGAACAGAATAAAAAACAAACACAATTTAATGGAACAAAAACGCAAAAGGTTAAACTGTACTTAAAATCGTTGTCTTTTTTTTTTTGCTGGTGTTGACTGTAGGGTATACGGTATAAGGGTGTCACAATGTTGGCTTGGTTTTTGGCTGAGGCCCAATGTGCAATGACATACTGACCAGTATTTAAATCCATTCACTTGTGGCTTTATTCGTGTTTCAGATCCTCTCTGATGACGGAGGAAAATAGATTAGGGTTGCCATATCTGAACATTCTAAAAAGAGGACGCTCCCGAAGACATCCCCTCCCCCACCCCCGCCCGGCACACAGGCTAATATACAACATACATGGTATAGAAATCTTAAAAAAAAAAATTATCTTTGCTTAAGGCTGAACATCTTCATTCCCTTAGCTGCAGTCTTCTTCCCCCACTGTGTGTGTGACTTTATGTGCCCATGCATACTTTTCTGTAGATCAGATCTTTTTCAGTTTTGGCTGATTGCTCTTTAGAAAGGTATAGAAGTTACTGCAAGATGTTTCTCGGAAGTTGTACTGTACACTCAGAATGCCTTTCATTGTTTCAACACTCAATTTGTTCCTTTCCTTTGTCCATTGACTTTGCATCAGTGAAAAAACTCTTTCTACATTTGCATTGCGAGATGATATAGCAAAGAAGAATTGTGCAATTCTTAGCAATTCTGAGTGGCATTCAATGTTCTTTGATTTTTCAAAGTATCTGGTCCACTTTTTATGTGTTGGCAGATTACTAAATTCTTCATCACTCCTGTAATTTTCCACAAACTGCTTCAGGTTACTAACTTGGTCAAAACACTTCATCAACTTCTACCCCCTTATCAATCAAATATTTGACAGCTAAGTTGACAACACCGTACAGGCGTACAAGTGACTTATCAGCTGACGAAAACTGAACGAGATCTCTACGGTTTCCACCTTCCCTCTCTCTCTCTCTCGTCATTACAGTTTCATGTTTTTTCCGTGGAGAAAATGATGGAAGCTGAAATTCCGGACTTTTGAAGAATTTTAAAAATTCCTTCCGGACGAAGATTTCGAGACCTAAATGGAGGACATGTCCGGGAAAATACGGACGGATGGCAACCCTAAAATAGATGGTGTAGCAACCAGCAGGCACGAACACGATGTGGTGAGACAGCTGGCGATGCTGAGGCAAGTGTTTCCTTTCACTTCTCCTGGCGGTCAAGTTTCTTATAGAAAATGAGGAATTTTGTCTCCTGGGGCGAGATGCGGTCTTTGTCCCGTGTGTGTGTGTGTGTGTGTGTGTGTGTGTGTGTGTGTTGAACCATGAAAGAGAGAAAGAGAGAAACTTACAGAGAGGAAGAGTAACTAACAGACGAGAGTCAGTAACAGAGGTAGATTGAGATACAAACAAACAGACAGTCAGAAGCAGAATTAGGGCAGAGATGAATGAAAGATAATAACGACACAGATAAACTGAGTAGTAGTAAAAGCATTACTGTGTAGTACAGTAAGTGTAAAGATAAGAACATCCATTGTCGACCGACCACTTAATTACTGTAAATTAAGGATGTTCACCTTGGACATTTTCCTGTATTGTTCTTGTTCATTACTCCACAAGTATATGATAATGGTTGCCCCTCGTGTACAAGGATGGCCGGCCCTAGGGCCACTTAAGCGTAAATTTGTTTTAGTTTTCATATTTATTTATGGCTCTTTAGTATTATTATTATTAGTAGTAGTAGTAGTATTTTATTATATTTGTTATTATTATTATTTTACAGATTACAGATTGCCCACGAGGGGGCTTTATATTTTTGTTCCCCAGGCCCTGATGTGGGTCAGTGACCCACTATGCCCGGGATCACAACCCGGGTCCATTCGCTTGCGAGGCGATAATGCTGACCACTACACCACAGGCCACAAGAATGCATATAGTCACACACACACAGGCTTAATATATCTCATGTCTCTAACAGGACCCCAATATATCTCAAGTGTCTCAATAATCAACACAACACAACACACTCCGGCAATAAACAACTTTCAAGTCTTAATTTTAGTACGGACAAAACCCGCAGTAGTTACACCTTAAAGTTTCTATCTTCACTTGAACTTTCTATATTTTTTACTTACTTTTGCTTTTTTTTCTCGTGTTCTCACCTCTTACCTTTCATTCACTCTCTCTTGCTGCACACCTTTTAACAACTACAGTATACATTACAATGATTTACTTACATTGTGCCTGCTCTCTCTCTCTCTCTCTCTCTCTCTCTCTCTCTCTCTCTCTCTCTCTCTCTCTTTCTCGTTTCAAAATGTCGCAATTTTCTTCAATTTATTCTCCATTTATTATCTTTTACTTTATGCATTAACTTACTATTTAAGCTACCGTATTTATTGTAATTGCTAGTTAATGCATATTATTACTGTTATTATTGTTTTTTTCATTTCCCTTTTTAAGAGAGGTGAACCATTAAACACCTCTTAATATAGTCACAGTTGACGTTTTAGTGCATCAACATACTAAGGAACTGCTTGAATCACAAGAGGTAAAAATAGTCACTGAGAGAAGGACTTTTTTTTTTTTAGATGAATATTAACTAAACAGAATGATGAACGTTTCTATTGGATGGATCATATGGTGTAAGTATATGGTGAAGCGTATGGCATTTTATTAATACGACATCTGGCACAGCGTAAAACCGATAACTGGCAACTGAACCAACTTCCCGCGAAGATCAGTCAACCTAGCTGAGACCGTTGATATGGGGCGGGGGAGGGGGGTGACTGGAGGAGGTGCTGTTGAGGGATTGACTGGAGGAGGTGGTGGGAGTGAGTTGACTGGCGATGATGATGGAGAGACGGTAGAAGGTGACTGAGGGGTGGGGGGCGAGGCAGATGATGGTGGAGGAGACTCGGTGGAGAAGGGTTGTGGGAGGTAATGGTGGAGGGGGGAGGAGGGAGGAAGTAACAGTGGAGGGCAAGGGAAAGCTCGGGTGAATAAACTCGAGGAGTCACACTTGGTAAAAATCTGTGACGTCCTCCTCCCTCCTTCCCTCCCTCCCTCCTTCTCTCTCTTGTCTCTCTTCTCTCCTACTCTCCTACTCTCTACTCCACCAACTCCTTCCCTCCCCTCATACCCTCCCTCCCTCCCTCCCTCCCTCCTTCTCTTCTCTTATCCTCCTTACCATCTCTTCCATTTCACCTCCTCCCTCGCCCCCCCCTCACAAAAGAGGTACACATAACACAGTACACATAACACTAGAGGTACACATAACACTAGAGGTACACATAACACTAGAGGTACACATAACACTAGAGGTACACATAACAACACCAGTACACATGACACTATAACTACTACCCCCCTCACACAGGAAGGCAGTAACGAACGCTGATCCACGAATTACTTCTATTTACTGGTATTAACATGACGTACACTCCCTCCCACGCTTTAGTAACAACTGTTTTTAGTCTTCCCTGAAATGGTAGCGTCACGTCACCTTGGGGAAAAAAATGTAAAGAAAGCGAAGAGTAGAGATAACAGATGACTGAATCATCTCGTACATAAAATAATCTCCAAAGTTATTATCTGATCTGTTCTTAATGTTACCTCAGCTGAAATGGCGCTCTCTGGTCAAAATTAATTCCCTCCACATTTTATGGTTTTGAGACCTTTGGATGTGTAAATGGGCGCTGTTATTTTTCTCCGCCATATTTACTCATGAATCGGCTGCTTGTGCAATTAACCAGGCCGTTCACATATATTTATTATTTGGGTTTAAGTAACGAAACCCAAACGGTAGTTCCTTGTTTTATTATAAAAGGGTTGTGTATATAATTCCTGAGTGCAGATCGACCGTAAGTTCCTCTGTTTAAGAGTGAATGAGAAAGGGACGGCGTTTATGTATTATAAACGTTAGGTCACGTCCTTACGATATAAGCTGATGTGAGCGACTCATGAGTAGTGACCCATCGAGGGAGAACGGTATGGGTACGTCGTTCCCCCTCGAGGGAAGACGGAGCCATCCACTGCGGCTCTCAAATAACGTCTTCCTCTAGTCAAGGATATCAGACTACTGCTCGCTTCAGGTGGCCAGAGAGCCGGCTACTTATTCCTTTACTCAGCATAGTATGACACAGCTTCCCGTGGGCACACCTTATCACGTGCATTGAACATGTCACCTCATAGCCAGTGGAAAGTTACAGGGTGGTGAATCTGAATATAATATCAGATGTAATGACCCATTTATATAATATGTTCTGTTGATGAGACAGGGGCCCATTACACTCACAGGAAACACAAAAATACAACAATGAGTTATGACGTACACATGAGAGTTACTAATTTACATGACATCACCTATGTATGTATCCACCGGATGTTTCCTGTGGTTGAGGCGCTTAATAACCCCCAGAAATTTCCTCCCCATGATGATCAGTCACCAGAGTTTAAGCGACCAATCTAACCAGTACAAACCAGTTAATACATCCATTTAGAATTGTCCCTATATCTCTAAGGGAAGATCAATAACAAAGCATAATACCCAAGTCACGGGGATTACTGTATATTAAGGGATTACTGTATAATGGTGATTATCCTGTGAGTCCTAAGCTGACACCCTATTACAGCTTTCACCATATGTCTATAGCCTGTTCAGAAACACGCCGTATGGGTTATAAGCTGTAAGTGTAAGTGGTAACGCAAGAACAAATGCTAATTATGAGAAGTTCATTTATTATAACAACTAGCATATAACTCGGTCTTTGGTTTATATCAATGAAATCACCACTCCGGCCATCAAGGGGTAAGATCCTTAGATCCATGTACAAAGATGCCTTACAAAAGTCTATTAATATTTCTCCTCTCTCATTTCTATTACCCAACCCATGTGATCTTACATCTGGTGTTTCTTTCTCTTTCCAAACCTTTACGTTAAAATCATCCATTTTAATCATTCAATAAATTAACGGTCATTTGCTTTCTTTAAATCTTTATCAAATTTGTCTAAAACTTCATCTTCACTACCATTTGTTGGTGCATAAACCTGTATTATTACCAAGTCCGTGGGTTTAGTATTAAACTTAAATAACAAACTCTATCTGACACTGCCCAGTATCCCTTTACACTACTAGGTACTCCACTTATGGTATACAATATTACCAACACCTCTCTCAAGTTTTTCACCTCTTGAATATATGAAATAAAAATCTTCACCACTAATGCTATTTAAACCTGTCCAACTTACTTCATTTAATCCCAGAATGTCTCACGGCAGTCTATTAATTTCCCTACAGACATTCACGCATTTACCAGCCTCATATAATGTCTTCACTTTCCATGTTCCTATTTAATGTTTTGTCAATTCTACAAATGGTTAATGTGGTTGATGAGTTAATGGTTATTTGCTTGACTTTCCAGTACTTTAATGAATTGCATTTACTTATATGTATGTTTTAATACCATAAGTATAACATTGATAATTGCATTTCTACTTTGTCTTTTGTGTTTGAATAACTGATCTGACTGCCTCAACCATACTACCAACATTCTAACTCTACAATCCTTCCCAATATCTCATATTTTTACCTTCATTTCCAAACCCATCTACGGTATTATATGCTATCAGTATATTGAGAAGATATGAGAACCAGGAGAAGTACAAGAGAATTAAGTGGGAGGACGTGCAAAAGTTAAGAAGTTGGTAGTGTGGTTGATCTGAGGTCACCAATTCACATTCAGTGGGCAGAGGAAGATCTTTCTTAATTGTTCGCTGGACATGAATGACAACATAGATGTTAATTTGTATGGTATGAAAATATACAGGCAGTTAAATGCAATTTATTGCTGTCACTCACTATAAATGCAACATTGATGAAGAGGATATTGTTCCTGTACCTCCGCCTACTGTCCTGAGCTTGCCTGTTGTTGCTGCCACCATATTAACCTTACTTCAAATATTACCCATCTACAGTGCAGACGAGAGGCAACTCGAACTATGGTAATGGTTCAACAAGGAGGCCAATCTGCTGCCCCTTCCAAGGCTGCTAGATATGACAAAATAACTTTGTAGAACGTTGCTTTCAGGGCAGATTTTGTGTGTATGAAAAATACCAGACCAAGTTGCTCTAAGTGTGAGAAAAGGGTTTACAAGGCGTGCAGTGGTGTGTTTTAAAAGTTAACTATATGGTCTGCTTACTTGTAAAGGTTACAAATAGATTTACATCAGTTTAATGCAATTCTATTTTTACTCAGCGAACAAACGAAAATAAGTACGCACAATTTCACGTGTCTACAAAAACATTTTTATTAAGAAAAAAAGCTGAATACTAAATGTTTAATGGTTTACATACTTATAGAATATGACAACTGTATTTACATTATCATCAGAGGTACAAAATATTTTCATATTTCTAGGTAATTTCCAACCTTAAATGTTGTATTCTGTTAAGCGAAAATATAAATTAAAATCATGACTACGGAATAATTATTATTACCCATGGAACACTCTGATGAGGATGCCATGTTCCCAACCGAGAAAAAAACGGTGAGGATATATAGCAACAACAAAAGTTGGATTGGTTATAACCTTGAGTACAAAGAACTACCAATGTGTACAGCTGTTCTGTGATTACAACACATATTACTCATTAAAGGGTCTTAAAACGCTGTAAATATTCTACTCTGAATTTAAAAAGCATCGTGTGTTTGGTTTTATAGATTCATGTACTTATTACAAAAGTGTTGCTACAGTTCACTCGCTTATAAACACTCATTACTATTTATTTTCTTACACATTATATTATTGTTCATTTGACTTTACTAGATAAATAAAAGGTTCTGCCAGGGAGGATTAATGGTGGTCGTGGTGGTGGTGGTCGTCGTCAACATTATGGCTGCTGCTACTTGGTGGTAGTATTAGTGGCAGTGGTAAACGCTTTTAAGCTCCTGTTCACTGCGACGGTGGTAATGTCGGTGGTGATGTTGGTGGTGTTGGTGGTGATGGCGATGGTGGCTCGCCTCTGAGTCGTCACATCGAAAAGTAAAATAATATCCCATTTAATTCTTCTATATACTTTCATTAAAGTCATTTTCATATATTATACAGTTTACGGGTAGAAACTCTCTTATGAACAATCTTGTCTCCTCTCCACTTGTAACGCTCACATTATTTTGTAATTTATATGTTTTGCCAAAAGAAAGTAACAAATTCTCACCTTAATTGATAAAGGTGTCACACTCCTGTAGTGACTGTAGTTCAAACTCCAGTTGACTGTTGACCTGCTGCAGAGAATTTCTCTCCACGATCAGGCGTGAAACTTCCCCAGTCCTGACGTTTATAGTGTCTTGTAACCCTCTCTCAAGACCCCTCATCTTCTCTCTGTTCATCTTCCCCTTTACCGCTCTCTTTCTCTTCTGTTCCAGAATGGGATCGTCTTGGGGCGGCATTTCATGCCATTTCAGTCTTTTTATTTGACTTGGCAATGACTGGTTATGATGAAAGTGTTGGTCAAACTGGACGGCTGGCTGGTCAGCACAAGTGAAATGCTCTCCATAATCTCCAGGTCCCGTTTCAGAAGTCTCTGCAGGTGCTGAGGAACTGACAGAACCAAAATTGAATTGGGTGTTTGTATAAGTTGAATCGACTTCAATACTTTCGGGCCACAAAGCGAGGCGGTTGTCAGCTGTGTTGGTCAGGTCATCATTCACAGTCTGGCAGTTGGCAGCTGGATATCCATTATATTCTCTTTGGCTTGACCCAGAATTTAAAATTTTTCTATTCTTCCTCAACGATTTGCCTCTTGGTGAATCAGAGGGAAACATTATGAATCTTTGGAGTCCTTTGCCCTCAAAATTGTTCACTCTATCTCCAAGAATTAAGTGTTGAGATTTCTCTAAAGTTGTCACTCAGTAGAACTGCTGATCAGTGATCCAGTAAGAAAATGAGCTATAGATATGGAGTAAACTTTAGAAGAAGTGGACAATACTTTTTGTGATGTTTAACTATTGTGTGTGTGTTGTACTGCGAGGATCAGATGTACAACTATGGCACGTAATGGACGACAGACCTCCTTATATATCCCCTTGTATTCCAGGATCCCTTTGATTCATACGCAGGAAGTCCACGAGAATAAAAGTCAACTGAGTTTTCTAAGAACATACGAAACGTTTTTGAAACTAAATGTTGTTTGTTAGTTTTAAAAGGTAACATAGAAAATATATATTAATTGAAAGATATTAAAGTCTGTATCATACGAAGTTCTGCCACTAAAATAATTAGCTAAGATTCAATAAAAAAAAAGTCCCACCTGGTAAGACTGAATGGACAAACTACAAAATGCGGATGTTTGATGAATCCATATAGCTCTACATACGTCAGTGAATTGTAAAAATTCTGTTAAAAATATTTTTTCAGAAGAACACTGGTCACTACTAACGTACCAAGCGAATTAGGAAAATCTAGTTTCCATTAAAATTTTCTTTTTCAGATAACAATGCTGTTCATTATGTGTTTTTCATTAATATTATGTACTGTACTATAGGCCTACTTTTGGTATGTGTCATGTGGTGTGTCTATCTGTTAGTCATAGTTATTATCATTTAGCTTTCTTAGCTGTCATCTCTGTTATATGGGTCCTGGTGTAGTTTTTACCTATATCAGATATTGTCTTCTTTCACCGAGTAACTATATTCACTATCTAGTGCCATCATGTGTTAAGCTGATGTTCTCAGTTGCTATCTGGTATTTTCATATATTTTCTTTTTCTTGTGTTGAGGAAGACAGTATATCTGAACACTGAGCTAATTTTTCATCGTATATAAATAACTCTCTTTAAATAAAATGAACTCATGCTGCTGTGAAACTTGGCTCCCGGCGGTGATGATATCTGCCAGGAAAATATCCTTATAAGACTGGTCGCAAAGATTTCTCCAGTCTTTTCCTTTCCTCACAGTAATGAGTCTTTGTCTGTCCATTTTATTATTATTTTTTGGTTATTTACGATAGTATTTATTCATTCCTTGAAGGCTGGCCAGCGCCGGATAAAGACGTGTGTAGTAACATCCACAAGCCATTGTGCTATAAACGTGTTTATTTATGGTAAGGAAAACAATTTTTTTAAAACAACGGCGTCATTGGCGGCTTGTCCTCAGCTCGGCCTTCACATCACCAGCTCAGGACAGAGCACTAATTTACATCACGTTTACTTACTTATGTTTAGACCTGCATGATTAAAAAAAAATCAGTAATAGAAGTGCGTGTTGGCAAGTGTCATCTCTGAACTTTTAACTCCTTCTTACTCCCCCATAATGTTCCCCCAACTTAAAAATCTTCCAATCTCCAGGTTACACCCTGTAGGCCATCCATCTTTTTCTTCCAGCTATCGACTCACAGTTCTAACCTCAAATATCTTTAAAGTCAAGGATCTCCACTAAACAATCAATTCCTGACACACCTTGAAGACCACCACCTGCCTCTCACACACACACACACACACACACCTTGACCACCGAAGGGTCAAGGCGTACCTGGCGCTCCTCTCGGAGCAGCCAGGTCAACTGTTAAGTTGGCCCATACCAACCCCTTCCCCTGAACCCTCCTCCCCACCGGAATATCAACAAGTTCTCGCCAGAAGTTACAATTTCATTAAGGAAAGGAATGGAACCAGTGTTAAACAGAGGTGAACAGTGGTGAACAGTGCTTAAGTCAGTGAGAACAACTCAATAGTAACAGTCGTACCCAAGTTAACCTTCACACAGTGAGGTCCCAGGTACCCAGTGATAACGGCCCGTGAGACCCAACAACCAGTGATGTGTTAATCCGTCTACGATAGGAAGGCCTGGGACCAAACCTCACTCATATAACACCATCTGTGAAGGAATTACTACACCACGTGAGGCCCTCTCATAACACCATCTGTGAGGGAATTACTACACCACGTCAGGTCCCTCATAACACCATCTGTGAGGGAATTACTACACCACGTCAGGTCCCTAATAACACCATCTGTGAGGGAATTACTACACCACGTGAGGACCCTCATAACACCATCTGTGATGTAATTACACCACGTGAGGTCCCCCATAACACCATCTGTGAGGGAATTACTACACCACGTGGTCCCTCATGACACCATCTGCGAGGGAATTACTACACCACGTCAGGTCCCTCATAACACCATCTGAGGGAACACTACATCACGTGAGGTCCCTCCTAACACCATCTGGGAGGGAGTTACTACACTACGTGTTTGCTGTTCAACACCTACATTAATCTGTATGTTCACTGTATGTTCCTTTACCTTTCTCTAATGAAGGCTTTTGTTAAACCACCAATGTATGTAATAAGTCATTTATGTCCAATGTATATTTTCAGCCTTCGGGCTGCAGAACTTTTTCAATAAACCGTTAATTATTATTATTATTATTTATTATTACACACGGTTTCCACTCCAGCCGGTCAACTGACGACATCCTCGCTCTTGACATCTTTAGTGTTTCTAATTTTATTGCTCTATATTTCTAAAGTTTTTGATAAGGTTTGACATGCAACTCCCCTAGCCACCCTTCCATCTGTTTGGTCGACTTAATTCATTAATAACCTAATTTCTTGGATCTTTCTCTGCGTCCGTCACATTCACACATACAAGCTGTAAACGATTCATTCAAGCAACTTCCCCTCGGTGTGTCAAGTGTGTATACAACATTTGTTTAACACCTACTAGAGATTGTTTAGATCAGAGTGAACATTTCGGATGAACTAAGCCTCTCTGTGGAAATTACAAAAACAGAAATATTGAAGATATTATTCTTCACCATAACTAACTTTTTGGATAATCCCTTAATAATGATAGTCCAAAATGAAAAAATTAAGTCTAGACGACTAACCTTTCCGAGTTGACAAACCTTTCCTTATACCTTAAGCGGGAATATTCCCCCAAAAATACACTGAATTATTTATCTTGGTGAGTGTAGTGACACACAGCCGGTGTCTGACGTGGTCATCCGGTGGTTACAGGATGTCCTTCACCGTCCAAAGAGTGAATGAAAAGGACGGAAGAACGTTTTTCAACCCAATGAGCCATCCAAAGTTGGGGTGGCACTAATTAACATCTTAAGTTCGGGTGGCACTAACGAACAGCCTAGATTGTGGCGGCACTAACGAACAGCCTAAGTTATGGTGGCACTACCGAACAGCCTAGGTTGTGGTGTCCGTTTTGGGACGACGTAAAGGGAAATTTTGGTTCTAGTGAGCTGATGATCTGCACTATTTGAGACTGAATGAGAGAAGGACCTAAGTGTGTATGTTGACAATGAACTCAAGTTCTCGGGCCATTGCGAGAAGAAGGTAAATCAGGCAAATAAATTATTGGGTCTTATAAGAAGGTAGTTCAGATATCTAGACGGTCCGTCCCTCGTGACGATCTTCAAGAGTGAAGTGCTTCCCCATCTGGAGTACTGTCACCTCGTCTGGTCCCCGAGATATGCTTGGGACTGTCAGTTGTTTGAAAATGTTCAAAGGAGGGCCACCAGACTGGTGTCTGCACTTCGGCACCTCAGCTACCCTGAGAGAGTGGAGCGCCTGAACTTGCCTAGCTTATACTATAGACGGGCAACGGGTGAGCAAATTGAGGTGTATAAACATCTCAAGGGACAGTCACACAACTCAGTTGAGTGTCCTTACTTGGAGCTGGCGGACGCTCGCCCCACAAGGGGTCACAGCTCAAGATTGAAGAAGCCGCGTGTCCAGAAAACTGTGAGGGCAAACTTTTTCGGAGTGAGAGCTGTGAACTCTTGGAACAATCTACCAGAACGTGTTGTGGTGGCAGCGGAACCGAGTGTGAGCTCTTTCAAGACAAGACTTGACCAACACTGGAGCAGGTTCAGGTACATTCAGGAGCCGGTGCATGCCCAGTACTTGCCAACAGTGCGTAACAGAGATGTGACCGATCGCCCAAACAGCTAACGAGTCGATCATTTGGTGAAGAGGATAAAAGAAAAGGAAAGGTAACAGAGACGTGACCGATCGCCCAAGCGGCTAACGAGCCGATCAGTGGTGAAGAGGATAAAAGTAAAAGTATCCGAAAAAAAAAATCTTCCAAACATATGTGTCCAAAACAAGAAACATATATTTTACTCAAATTGTGAGTCAAAATCCTTTGTAACTATGCTCAAACAGGTCTAATATTGAACAAAAATATTCACTGATATCAAAACATAATGATGTAATAAAAATTCATCGTAGTGTCCCCTGTAAACTATTTTCTATTATACTTTGCTTTAGTTTGGGGTAACAACGATTTTCTTACGTTCGTTTCAGCACTACCAAACCCAGTTGAATATTGTATTAATTTTGAAGTTAGACATCGCTATCGTTGATAAAATGAATTAGAAAATAAAGAAAATAAAGAGATATAACCAAAAAAGTATTACAGGGTAGTAATATCGACAATATATACCTAGATTTTGCCAAGGCTTTCGACATTGTACCCCAAGAAGGCAGAAAATTAAACTGAAAGGGTACGGGATTCGGGGAAATGTCCTAGCGTGGATCGAAGACTTGCTTCATGACCGCAAGCAGTGTGTGGTGATTAATGGCATGAAATCATCATGTGTACCCGTCACAAGCGGGTTACCATAGGTCAGTGTATCGGGCCCGCTGTGAGTTCAAGAGTGGTCGAAGAAATGGCTGCTAAGATACAATGTCACGAAGTGTAAGAGGCTGCACCTGGGACGTACTAACGGTAAGAAGGCGTATCATATGCTCCAACGGGACGAAGAAACTGCATTAATTGAGACTGAATGTGAAAAGGACCTCGGTGTGTATGTTGACAATGAGCTGAAGTTCTCGGGCCATTGCGAGAAGAAGGTAAATCAGGCAAATAAATTATTGGGTCTTATAAGAAGGTCGTTCAGATATCTAGACGGTCCGTCCCTTGTAACGATCTTCAAGAGTAAAGTGCTTCCCCATCTGGAGTACTGTCACCCCATCTGGTCCCCGATATATGCTAGGGACTGTCAGTTGGTTGAAAATGTTCAAAGGAGGGCCACCAGACTGGTGCCTGCACTTCGGCACCTCTACTACCCTGAGAGATTGGAGCGCCTGAACTTGCCTAGTTTATACTACAGACGGGCACGGGGTGACCTAATTGAGGTGTATAAGCGTCTCAAGGGGCACTACTCAGTCGAGTGTCCTTACTTGGAGCTGGCGGACGCTCGCCCTACAAGGGGTCACAGCTCAAGATTGAAGAAGCCACAAGTCCAGAAAACTGTGAGGGCAAACTTTATCTGAGTGAGGGTTGTAAACTCTTGGAACAATCTACCAGAAAGTGTTGTGACTGCACCGAGTGTGAGCTCTTTCAAGACAAGACTTGACCAACACTGGAGCGGGTTCAGGTACATTCAGGAGTCGGTGCATGCCCAGTACTTGCCAACAGTGCGTGACAGAGGCGTGGCCGATCGCCCGGGCGGCTAGGGAGCCGATCTTTTAGTGAAGAGGATAAAAGAAAAGGAAAAGTAATCAGAAACGTGACCGATCGCCCAAGCGGCTAACGAGCCGATCAGTGGCGAAGAGGATAAGAACAAAACAAAACCAAATGTTGCAGGAGTACACCACTCAAGTAAATTTATATAGTTTCTTTACAACTCTGGTATACAGTATACTTTTAATATAAATAGAAAAATACAAAATAAAGAAATGATAATTGTGGTAACTCATATGAAGTATTTACAGACACCACGTTACATAATATTTGAGGCAAGTGCATTATAACACTGTCTGTACCACAAACACTCCCAATAAACATCCTAATTTAAATATAATTTAGTTACAGGTACCTTATAAGAGTAAATAACATGTATGACGATTATAGTGAATATTTACTTATCAATTTATCGATCTACCTATCTTGGTTTAGTGCGTTAGTTTTAGCGTTTCATCAGTTCTCATTGCCAGTCTACCACTGTCTGTCAGGTGTCTGAGATGGTGGCCAGGTATCTTGTGTTTGTAGTATTATATCTTACTGTGGTATATATTTATTCTACAAATTTTACATCACTTGAGATGACAATTAACATATAACAGTCAGTAAGCAGAAGATTGGTGAAAAGTAAACATTTGGGTCCCGTAAAGACAGGTCACTGCAACCAGGGAAAGGAAATAATCTTTTAACAGTTGTTTGGCACTCATTGGTTGAATTAATATAATAATTATGGTAAAATTATCGTTTCGGTCATCCACCTATTTGGAAGGTGTTCAAAGCAATAAAAAACTACTGCAAATCAATTTCAACCTAACCTAACCTAAATTTAAAATCCTAAAATTCGCTGGATGACTGAAACAATAATACTTTATTACCATTATTACAATTGTTTGTATTCCTTCATCTTATTGATCATGTTAAACCAATTTACTTTTATGAAAATCAGAATGCTATTATATCAAACTGGAAGTCTTGGGTAACCCTGGAGGAGGTAGCCAACACCAGAATGCATTGTTCTTTTCATGATATTAAATAATAAGGTATTATTTTACTTCAGGACATAGCACACCGGAAAGTTATAAAGTACTGAAACATTTAGATCTCGCTATTCGAAGCATTTTGAACCCCATATATACAAGGCGAAAATGGATAAAAGCGACACAATTGAATTTAATTGATTTTATGTAGTTTTCAGTCTGTGAGATGTTATCGGCGCATCACTCATGTGCAATATTGACTGACGTCATCCAGTCGTGACCAATGATGTATCGATATCATCACAAATTTTTTTCGACCAATCACATTTGATTTTTTTCAACAGAAGCAGCCTGGGTCCTGGGTAATTTCATTGTCCAGGCTGACAATGGCTGTGGTGGAGGTTGGTTGTTATTTGTGCTCCTACGATTATTTTAAGTTTATTGCTTAGTTTTACGAGAAAGACGATCACTCTATCCAATTCTTACGTATCCCTGGTCCTTCCACTTATAACTAAGGTATTGTACTTTAGGACATGGCGCACCCCAAAATTTTTAACAACTGAAACTAAGTTAGTTTAAGCAAGGCCCACCGGGGATGGAGTCCCCGGCTAGGGGTTAGGTTAGATGACTCGTTTTCATTTTCTCCCCTGCCCAAAACCCCCGATTTCCTTGGCTCCCCCATTATTGTTGGGGGGGGGGGGGAACAAAAACGAGCAATTTCTGCCAAAAATGAATGTCAGATTCGTTTAAAACACACCAAAATACACTGGAAAAACATATTGGTCAACCCCTTGGGACTCATGCTCTAAAGTAAAAATTTACCAATAATAAAACAACTGATACGACATTACACAGAACTTAATAAAACCTGACCTAACCAACCAAAGACACCTACCTAACTTCCTAACCGGGGGCGACTGTACCCCGCCATATTAGGCAGAAAATGCTTACAGTACAGTACTTTGATATCTGGTACCAATGAAAACAAATTTCTTGAAGCAGCATGATGTAATTTAAAATTTTTGTGGCTTCACCTAACCAGTAGGTTGCAGCCACAACTTCACTTCATGATATTCCAGCAATTTATAACAAACGGTAAATATTCAGGTAAATTTTAACTCATTGTGTGGCCTTATTCTACAAATGTCATACAATAGTCTAAAACTTTGGACGGTTAATATTCGTTCATTGGCTGTCTGCAGGTTTCCAGTTTTCATTATTACAGACACAAAGACTATAAAAAACAAACATACGACTTCATATCAATTCTGGTGCAAATCAATGTTAACGGAATATCTCACAAATTTCTAGGTGTAAATTTCTGTACCTGCCATGTTGCCAGAGTCACTTTTCTCGTCCTCTCCTCCTCCTCTTTGCGACATAACAACCAGTGATCTTCAAGTATCGTGTCATGTGACTTGGCTGGCCAATCACTTTGAAGCAGCCATTTTGAAGGCTCGTGATGGCATGCAAAAAGTGCTCTCTACCTTATCTAGCTGTTATTCAGCGAGTTTATCAGAACAATAGTGAAGCAATCCAAATATTACATGATCACGGTGTCCTACCAACAGCAAGACTGTGTCCTATATGTGGAAATTTTTTAATTTTAAGAAAAGACAAAATTTCTTTTGTCTGTAACCATAAGCATTCCAGATCGCCCAGCTGTTTCTTCCACCACAGTAGCAGGTAAGCTCCAAAAAATTGTTAGGTAAGGTTAGTTTAGGTGTTTTTTTTTGTGTGTGTGTGTGTGTTTTATGGTGTGTTTTACTCGAACCTGACTGCCATTTTGGTGCAAATTAGCAGTTTCTGTTACAAATAAAAATTTTAAGATTTTTCAAGAACCACAAATTTGCTGCAGAAATGGAGGTCAGATTTGAGTAAAACACCATAATACACAAAAAAAAGCCTATTTTTGTATCAAAACCTGAGGACAGTCAAAGGACGAATATTTACGCTTTGAATTTTCCAGGTTACATTTTTGATGCTGTGTAATAATAATGAGCAGGCAGTCAGTCATGTCTCTGTTATGTACTGTTGGCAAGTATACTGGTTCCAGAATGTATTGGTACCTGCATTGGTACCTGCACCAGTGTTGGTCAAGTTTGGTTTTGAGTGAGCTCACATTCGGTGCTGTCACAACAGTTTCTTGCAGATTGATCAAGAGTTCACAACTCTCACTCCAGAAAAGTTTGTCCTGACAAGTTTTTGAACTTGTGGCGTCTTCAACCTAAGTTGTGGCCTCTAATGGGGCAGGTATCTGCCAGTTCCAGATATGAACTTCTATTAGTCACCCCTTGCTCACCAATAGTATAAGGTAGGCAATTGTAAGCGTTTTAATCTCTCTAGATACATCTCGGGGAACAGACAGAGTGACAGCACTAGAAACGGGGAAGCAACTTACGTATGAATAGTGTTACGAGAGACGGGCCATCAAGGTATCTGAGCGCTCTTCTTATAAGACCCACGAGCTTAGTTGCTTGATTCACTTTCTTACATTTGGTCTCCAATAGTTCTGTTTCTTCATCCCGTTGGGACATGTCAGGGGCAGATACAGGAGGGGGGGTTCCTGGGGGGGGTCTGGATACTCCCTCTTTTCATCAGAAAATTCCAATACTTTTTCTTTAATGCAGTACTGTACTCTACTCAGGTGTCGTTGTAAAGTAAAAAATAATTGCAATTGACCTCAGAATATCTCCTAATACAGTATTAATGTGCACTTGGCTTTAAAATAGCCTCAGAATGCCCATGATATTGGTCAGATTTTAAAAAAAATTATGAGGGGGGGGGGAGGGGCATACAGCGTCCCTCAACCCCCTAGCTGTGTGGGCTCACTTTGTTTGCCTTGTTCCCCCACCAACAACCTCCTGGACCCCTCCTTTTGATACTCCTGGATCTGCCCCTGCATATGATATGCCTTCTTACTGTTGGTATGACATAGGTGCATCCTTTTGTATTTCTTTACATTGAATATGGGCCAATACACTGCCCTGTTGTACCCCACTTATCACTGGTACGTATGACAATTTTCACGTCATTGATCACCACACATTGCTTATGGTCGTGAAGAAAATCTTCTATCCATAATAGGACATGGCAAGATGAACCTCCAAACGTAATCTAAACTAACCTCCGTAGCAGTCTTAGAATATATTTTAGTAAAGTTATATCCGGTTATGTTGAGTTTGGTTGGTTCATTTTACATGTTTTAAAAAGTGTATGACTTTACAGCCATTGTGGAGAAATTAACTGCATTGTTGATGTTCATTCTTACCCAAACCATGACTGAATATGTCTGATTTTTGCAGGGATAGACCACTGAGTGATGCCAAACTTCCTCCCTTCTTGCTGAGATGTGCCAGTTCAGTGATGGCTTATTTTCATTCACAATAAGACTGTACCCAATTTGGTGCAGTGCTGAAGGTAAGTTCCCTAAATCCATTTTTTTATTAGGGTTCCCATGTTAAAAATCGTCTCCATAAATAAAATTTAGCTGTACAGTACTCAAAAGGTTGTCATTTTTGTCAGAAAAGCTTAAAATGGGCACATGAGCCTTTTATCTAATTTCATTGAAATTTATGAAACTTTGCCAAAAATTTACAGCCTCAGTACTACAATTGTATAGTGGAGCTATAGTATTTGGGACTTGTGAAATATATTAACTGCCATATACAGTACTGTACTGTATAGTACTAGATTGAGAATTAAAGCCTGCTTGTTGGCCAGGCTATGAGGTTGAGGGAAACTTTGTAGTTAAAAGTTAATGTTATTAATACTTCCCATTTTGTAGTATATAATAACACAAATTTCAATGAAAATAACTAAAAGATGTACATAATCTAATTAGTAAGGTTAGACTGCCTATAAACTGTTTTGACATTACAGTTCATTGCAGTAGCAAGTAGGTTCTCAACTGGCATAGCCATGTTAATATTATGATTTTTAATCGACTTTGTATCTGTGTTCTTCTGGCTAAATAAAGTTTGTTTTTGCATCAGTGAAACAAAATTACTTTCCTTCAAGTGGCATGTAACAGACATGACCAACTGCCCAAGTGGCTGACAGGTTGATCAGTGGCAAAGAGTATACAGTCAACCCTCGCTTTACGCGGTCCCACTTTACGCGTTTCCACGTTTACGCGGTACCCTGCCGAACACGGAATGCTCACTTTCCGCGGTGTGTGTACCCTTTTACGCGGAGAGCGGCGCGAGCAGGGTGCGCACAAGGTCGCCCAGTCATCAAAACATTACCTAATTCTTCACCCGCCACCCACCACAGCCGGCCCAAGTCAGTGATAGTGATAATGATAGTGAGGATATGGACTTATATGGACTTTGAGGGGTTTGACAAAGAGGCCCTCCAAGCCTCTGTGGTGGATAGTGATACAATTGATACAAGTGATACAGGTGAGGGCCAATAATCTGCCCTCTGCCTCGGAACCAACCCGCCATCCCTGTGTGCCCAGCCATCTTTTCTACTAATGTAAGTGTTAAAATACTTAATATTATTGATATTTCTCTTAATTATTAATTGTGTGTGCATACCATCATAAAATTAAGAAGTTATTTTTACTACAACGTAGGTATTATGTCTGAAAAAGTGGAGTTTGGGGGTCGGCCCGGTCTCTATTTCAATTAATCCCATATGTTATGTTGTTCACTTTACGCGTTTCTCATTTTACGCGGGCCGCCGTGGGTTCAATTGACCACGTAAAGTGAGGGTTCACTGCATAGTAAAGTGTCAAGATGGATTTGTTGACACAGTATCATCACCACTGCTGTTTGAATGGATATAATACTGTACAGTGATCATGATATCAAAAACCCACCTTGTCACCTCTCTAAGGAGATTAATTTCTTACCACTGATGTCCACATTGTGAAAATAAACTTAAGAAAGTTCCTCTTTATAAATTTGCTTTCTTGCCAAACTAATGTATTGTTCTGGACATGTCCTGAAACTCCCATAAAAAGTTTTCATAGATGAATGTGTAAAGTATCCCAGATTATAATTTGTACAGATGTGTCAGGGAGAGAATGGCCAATCTATCATTATAAATATATTGGGGAAAATGTATAATATTGTACATTATTAACTGTCAAACTAACAATGATTTTCCCATATTACTGTATTCACAAGCAGTTCTTTGAGGAAACTTTCTCTAACTGTAAGAACAGCTTAGGTGAAAGGCATTACGTTCTGATTTGTAACATCATACTGTAGTCATTTATGTTCGAGTATGTGTGGGACATATCAAGATCAATGCAATTTACTGTTTTAATTTTCACTGTGCTGGATATGTTTTACAGGTTAATAATAGAAGAAAATAATTATTATCAAGATAATGATTTATAAAGTCACTTGTGCTGTACAGTATAATAATTTCCCATTTATTTCAGACATCAAGAGGTAATCCTAAATAAAGATATCTTCCAGAATCTACCAGTGTACCCTGAAGAGCCACACTGCTGTCTGGGCAGGTTTGTAAATAGAAATTTACCTGTGTTTAGTTATGATAACTTTTTTACCTGAAGAATAACCCAGATGCTTGTATACATAAATGAGAAAGATTTGTGTATTCAGAGTTTGGTCATGACTGTACAGAATGTCTCGACTTAAGGATAAAGTAAAAGTGCACATTGTTGATAAAACTTTCATGTGCATAGAGTGTGGTAAATTTTTTTCTAGTAACCGGTATTTGCAAATTCATATGGTTGAGCACACTGGTGAGAAAAGTTTTACTTGTGAACAGTGTAATAAAAGTTTCTACAGGAAGCTGAATCTGAAGCAGCATATGGTTGTGCATGCTAGTGAGAAGAAATTTAAATGTGAAGAATGTGACAAAAGTTTCTACAGAAAGGTTAATTTGAACCAGCATATAGCTGTGCATGCTGGTGAAAAGAAGTTTAATTGTGAAGAGTGTGATAAAAGTTATTACACAAAGAGTCACCTCAAGAGGCATTTGACTGTACATACTGGTGAAAAGAAATTTAAATGTGGAGTATGTGGTAAGAGTTATTACACAAAGAGTCATTTGCAGCAGCACATGGCTGTACACATTGGGGAAAAAAAATTTAAGTGTGAAGAGTGCGGTGATAGTTACTACAGAAAGAGCAATCTGCAGCAGCATATGGCTATTCACACAGGGGAAAGAAAATTTAAATGTGAAGAGTGTCATAAAAGTTTTTACAAAAAGGATAATCTTAAGCAGCATATGGCTGTGCACAGTGGTGAGAAAAATTTTACATGTGATGAATGTGGTAAAAAATTTCACACGAAGGGTCACTGGAACCGGCATATGGATATCCACACTGGTCAGAAAAATTATAAATGTGCAGATTGTGGTAGACGTTTTAACAGAAATAGTCATCTGAAGGAGCATATCGTTGTGCACTCTGGTGAGAAAAATTTTAAGTGTGAAGAGTGTGATAAAAGTTATTACAGAAAGAATGATCTAAAAAGACATATGGTTGTGCACAGCAGGATAAATGGGATTGTACCCAACCCCCAACCTGTACTTGACCAGTTTGAGGTAAAAAAGGCATGAATCAAAACTCTTAAAATTTAGGGAGACTAAATTTATACTAAAAATATCATTTATTAAAGAGGCAGTCCTCTGGTTATGAACGAGTTCCGTTCCTGGGGACCTTCTTAAGTCGAAAATGTACGCAAGTCGAAACATATGCTATGTACACTCGCACCAAAAAGTATCAGTGCAGGGTGTGATCGACGACTTCCGAAACGATACGTATACACTGTGATATGTCGGGAAGGTTGGTAAGTGTATCCTCATAACCCCCCCCCCCTCCACTAGGTGTTGCCATATGGCTGACAATCAGTGTGTTTGTTTCCTATTTTCGGATTATTGCTTTGTGTCGACTGAATGATGAGCGAGGGTTCGGTCTCGGTGAACGTGGGTATAAAACAGAGGCAATATGAAGCAGTAGAGATCTACACATGCCAGACGACATGGAAACCTCAGAGGGAACACCAGGAGCTATTATTGCCCTTCATAACGAAGGGTTCGGCGTCACAGATATTAGCCGACGGGTTGGTGTCCTCAGGAACACCGCTGCACGACGGATTCGGCGATACCTCGAAACTGGTGCTACAGACGACAGGTCTCGGAGCGGCCGTCCACGCTGCACCACCCCTCAGGAAGACCAGGTTGAGTGGTTTATTTGGTAGCATAAATTAATGTGGCAATATTCACAAGTATCACAAATAATTTTGTTAACAGGGAGCTCCTCATATTTCATACTGTCTATTTATCACTTCCCAACCTTATTTATAACGGTTTGTTTCACTTGACCAGCTGCTCAGCAGGATTACAGGGCTGCCAACATACGGCTGGAACAACTCGCCTTTCCCAATACCTATCGTCACTGGTCTCAAATTGTTCACACTACAGTATGCACCGATACTTTTTGTTGCGAGTGTACATATCGTACTTACAGAACAATATTAAAAATCCCACTATAGTAAAACCCCCATACAGTAATTCGAAATAGCTGTATAATGCAATATTATGCAATATTAATCCCTAAATCGGTTAATTCGAACAATCGGCTAACACGGTCACCCTTCCCCCCCTATTAGTCCGTTTTAACGAGGGTCGACTGTATATATATAGTAAACCTTTCTCAGAATTTCATATAATTTGTGTAACAATGTCATGAGTGTTCCTTCCAAGTTTGAGTCAATGGCAGGGACCTGTGAAAGTGATTGACTTAGGCTGACCCAATAAGAAAACCTGTAAGACGTGATGTCATGGAAAGGTGGCGTCTCGCAGCACCCTTTGTGACCGACACAGTTTGAAAGAGCCTAGTCTGTTTTTGGAGAGAGTGAAGTGTAGGTGTGTGTGTGGGTGTCATCTCATACGGCGGGGTATAATGTGAGTACCTTTTAGGTTTTATCCGTTTCACGAAATGTATTGTGATTCATGTGACCCTTGGTTAGATAGCTGGGAAGATAGATTATTGTTTTGAAAGTGTAACTGTTCATTTTGAGTAACGTCGTTAATAAATGAAAAACCATTATGACTCGTTCTCAATCTCCTTGTATTGAATAAAACATTGTCATGCATGTCTTTAGTATTATGCAGTGATACAGTGACCCATAAGAAATAACATAACCTAATGTCTGGTATCCCTGTCCTCAGTCATCACCGTTTATGCCATTATTCCCCAGTTATTCTCTCTCCCCTCATACCAGCTTACCTCTGGTGTGATGGCCTACATTCCTACCCCTCACCAGCCTACCGCAAACATAAACATATGCCTCCCTCACTCCCTCCCTCCTCAATTCTTCTTCCACCTACACAAGTGTAACGAGACAGAAGAAAAGAGAATAAAAGAAATAGAAGAAGTAAAAAATATAAAGTAAATAAAAGGTAAACAAAACAATTCTTCGTTACACTCGGCATGGTTATGGCCTCGGAATGTATTTGTATAACTCCGGAAATGCCAAGATAAATAAAATTATCTGGGAAAATCTCAGCATATCTGGCCACCTGCATCACCTACCATGCCTCTGTGTCACCTACCATGCCTCTGTGTCACCTACCGTGTATCTGTGATGCTTCATTCTTCGCTTGCAGCGCTGGTAAGTGTTACTTTTTTGCATTTAGTAATTACACGTAAAACATATATGGGCTGCTAATTTTTTATTGTTATATTTTTATAGGAGGGGGAAGTGCCTCGATAAGATGGAATTTGGGATAACTCAGCAAGTCCAGAGCCCCGTATGTGCTGAGTTATTGAGGGTTTATTGTATATATAAGGGGTCAAGAATGCATTCAAATGGACTCCAGTACTACAAATGTCCAAGCTTAAACCAAAAGTTTTTAGGAGGAGCAGGAGGTAGTAAAGTACTGTACCAGTCAATGATTTATAGATTTCTCGGCTAGTACTTGACACCCCTTCAAAATCCATCTCTGATGTATTATTAATAATATTAGCAGTATTCTCATTAGAAATGTACTTGTTTCAATGGTCACATATTTTACAGTCTGGTTCAGTTACTCTAACATCCCCAAGGCCAATTAACATCTGTCAAGGACTGGTCTTGGAGTATGTTAAATACTGTACTAGTCGCTAGTAGTAACAGGGCAAACAATCATTCTGTTTTATAACAATGTTAAAAGTTGGTCTGGCTTACAGGTGGCAGTATCCACTAGAAGTGAGCTATGACACCTTTAGTATAAGTTATCACTATAAGGCATATTTTCTACACCGTATAATAAAGATATCCACTGATGGTGAAGCAACTGCAGTATTTCATGATACCATTGTTGGAGGATGGTTGTAGTCCTAAAGTTGGTTGCCTCATCAGAGGAATCTCTTAAGAATGGTGTACGGTGGGAGTTGATGAGTAATAAGTCAATTAGTTCACTGGAGTTTACTGAAGGAGTATCAGTACAGAGGCAAGAGCAAGAGACAGACATGTGCTCTGTATGGACAGACTGGTAGACTGCCAGGTGAGCTGCCAGACCTACCCATGTTGATATGGTTTACTACCCTGCCGGTAGTTTGGGTGGCATGGTAGTTTGCCAGGTATTGGACAGTATAACCTACAAAGTAATGGGAACAGCACATACATAAAATAGTATACATATTATACATATACACCTTGGTAACTAAACATTCTCCAGTGTACACATTATTAACTTCATAACTTTGTTTTCATTGGCCTCATTTACATACTGAAGTTGCCATATGAGGAGTCATTTTTCACAGCTCTGTGTAGGAATTCCTTGTGTTAGTGGGCTTATGGACCTCCCTGTGTGCTCAGCTGGAGGTGGGGCATTGTACAAAAGGATCAAATATGATGTATTTTCAATTTGATTTCATTCTTTTTACTTGAACTGTACTAAAAGAAGGATAAAGATTACATGTGTGTAAAAAAACAAATTGGTATTCCCTGTACTGTTTTTATGTATGTATATACAGTAGGCTCTCGCCAATAACGTTTAATAGGTGCCTGAAAAACGTCGTTATTAGCGAAACCGTTATTTGTGTGACATTAAAATACATGTAAACAAGGGTTTATTGGTGCTGCCGCCCCAAGAATTTCACCCAATTTTTCCCCTTAGAAGCCCTCCTAACACTTTTTGATCGCTGAAATAAAAACAATTGTTATTCAATCATTAAAATAAAGAGTTTGAGTAATATAACACTTAGCTTGGGGGAGTTTTTGAGGTGCGTGGTGTGATGATTGTTCCGTATCTGAGGGCCGCTAAGACTTGCACTGTCTTTCATTCTACAAGCTAACCATTTCATGAGAAAATGCTCTGTTATCACTAACAACCTGTTTCTATCACTTTTATCATTCATAGCTCGCCTCGCATTTCCATCACTACCGAAATATTTCTTAGCCAGCGCAATACTCTTTTTGGTCTTCTCTAAGTTCCTCTTAATATTTCGCACTGTAGACTCAGGACAGTTCAATTCTCTCACATATATCAATGTTCCATGCACCACTTTCAATGAGTTCAACAATCTGTTCTTTATCCTTGACCGAGTAGGCGTGCTTCTTGTGGCTTTGTCTCTTAGCTTTGGGGTCTTTTTTCTCATTCACATTAAAAGTTCCCGGGCATTCAGGCGGCAAATCACTCCCTCCACCACTTTTCTCTCAGAATTAAAATTTAAGGGGTTTAACTAATTAGTACTTACAGAATAACACATTAACACCAAAATCACACTTACAAAACCCATAATTGGAGATAAATTAGCATTGAAAAATGTCATTAAATATTCCAAGCGTAATTACAACCACTAATTACCCCTCAGTCGAATCGTGGACCTCATATTCGAAATCACCATGCTCAGGAGTACCTATAGTATGTAGCTACAGTCCTAAGAATTTCTTTTAGACATTTTATGTATAGTATTCCTGAAATAATTAAGTACAGTACCAAATTTATATCAGACAAAAATATATTCATGTGTGCACAATAAGTTAAGATGGATTTACAGTAATTTTCCACCTACAGTAAACCAATAAATAATTAAAAATTATGAAGAAATATCACAACTGTCGGTCTTCCATTTATGTTTCTATCTACTTTGTTTATGTATATCATGTCTCTGGCTGTCTTTATGTGCCTTTCAGTATATATATATATATATATATATATATATATATATATATATATATATATATATATATATATATATATATATATATATATATATATATATATATATATATATATATATATATATATATATATCAATACCTATCTCAGTCTATTTATCAATACAAGTACCCGTATTGGTAAATTTACATTTTCAACCAATTTGGCTCTTGAGTTGAGCAATGTTATTGTAACTGTTAATCTAATATGTTGAATAGTGGAACAATAGAAATAATGTAAGAAATTTAGTTAGGGAGTTATATTTATGTTACTTTTAATTTAGGTTATATTCAGTTAAAGTAATATTTAATAAATACTTGAAATAATAGTCATTTGTGAGTCTACATTCCTTTGTCTGTGCATGCATCCTACCAGCTATCGTTGAATGTCAAATTATGTCATCGTCAGTTCCTTAATGATCCTGACCAGTGATCATGGAGGGGCTCACCAACTAAGCTCCACCATTAATTCCTGACCTCCATCCACATCAGCAAACCTGGAGTATCAATTTATTATGTAGAATATTTTAACTTTATACATTGTACGTACAGTGATATTTCTGTTAGCCGGAACAATTGGTGCAGAGCACTTCTGGAAATAGACATTTCTAGGTAACGAGACGACTTTCTCAAAGCCGGAAAAATATCCCTCATCCCCGGAATCATCCGGAATTTTCTGGATAAAGGAAAACTTTTCTTCAAAGTTCACAGAAATTGCCCATTACATCATCACTTGAACCTGGAAAAATATCCCCCATCCCCAGAATTTTCCTGATACCAGAAAATTTTTCTCAGAATTTCCGGAAAATGCGCCTCATTTTCATCTCTCAAACCCAGGAATAACTCGCCCATCCCCGGAATTTTCCGGGTATCAGGAAAATTTTCTCAATTTAAAAAAAAATTTGACCCTCGGAAAATTTTTCCCAAAGCAGGAATTTTCTGTAAAATTCAGCCTTTGGGAATGGTTTTCCAAGAAAATTTGAATTCTGGCTGTCGGAGATTTCTGGGTTTGAGGGATTCCGGCTAACGGATATATCACTGTAGTTTGATGTAATATAAACTCCGACATTGCCACTTAAGGTAATCACTCATTTCGAGTGTTTATTTAATGTGTATAATTAATGTAATTATTTCTTGTCCTGATATCAACCAATTCAGGACAAATGTGTTTTTCCGATGGTTTAGACAATTTTACGACACTTTTCTGCTTTGAAGTTTCCCTCACGAATGACTTGAATATATCTGGGGATCAAGGGGGTTGATAAGACTTGTGGCGGGGATGATGGAGTGGGTGAGATAATAAGAGAAAAGAAGATTGTGTGAGATGTGGAAGATGGGTGGAAACAGAGAGAAATACAGTACAGTACCTGGAGGCTGAACTGAGATGATTCAGGCTTGTGGAGAGAATTGAGGAAACTAACTGGGTCAAGAGATACACGAATGAATATGGGGAGTTAGAGGTAGGCAAAGAATGACATGAGGAGAGGTTGTAAATAAATGTCGGTGCTACTATAGTAACTGAGTATGTTTGTTGGTTAGAATGATGAGGAACAATCTGAACAAACTTTACTTTTATCCTTAGAAATTGTCGAATAATATCAAAATATTCAGAACTCAGTTAATTCATATTTTCAGTTATTTGAATCACCTAGAGCAGGGGTTCTCAACCAGGGGGGAATTTCCCCCATCAGGTTTTCAGGGGGGGAGGAGAACTGATACTAATATGGAAAAAATAAAGGATTTTCAGTATTATATGCATATTATTTGGAATGCACTTTTTGAGGCAGACAATCTTGGAAAGGAGGGGGGAATGACATTCTGACATATGGTGAAAGGGGTGCATGGGGCTAACAAGGTTGAGAACCACTGACCTAGAGTCTCTTTCTGTCGAATTAATGAGGGTATAGTGCAGTTTGTGATCCACCGAATTACTGAAAATACAAATTAACTGAGTTCTGAATATTTTGACATTATTCGACAATTTCTCAATTTTTTGTTCAATTATTCATTTGTTTTCTGTTCAATTTGTTCAGATTGTTCCTCATTATTCCAACCAACAAACATACTCAGTTGCCATGCCTTGACTGCCACATAAAATTCTCTATTTATAATTGCTGTACTGTGTAAGCAAATATTTTCAAGTGTACAAACAGTAGTAATACAGTAAATAATACAGTAATAAATAAATGTAATGCTTACTGTACATTGTGAGGTGAGCTGATTTTATGGAGATGATATTAAAAAAGTGTAATGGTATTCGGGATCAGGTCTGGGGTCCACTGCTGTCATGAAGAAGATTAATCCCTAATCCACACCCTACCTAACTCAGGAGACAGGTCAAGTGGATTCCTATGTTCTATGTGTTTCTCCCTTGTTTTGTTGTGTTAGTTGGCAAAAGAGTATCCTAGTAAACCAATTCTAAAATTTCGTTTTTTATTTCTCCAAAGAAGGTTTTTACTTCAATTGTATATTATATTTGTATACAATACAGTATACAGTGGTCCCTCGGTTAACGAACGCCTCGGTTAACAAAATTTCGGTTAACGAATTACCTTCCATAAGAATATTCAATTCGGTTAACGAACAAAAATTCTGTTAACGAAATTCTTACGAAAACGTTTCGACATGCTTTGGCTTGCTCACCAGCTGGAAGATTAGTCCACCAATACAGAAATCGGTTCTAGGGCTTACATTCGTTAAAATTGGAGTAAATAGCAAGAAGGTTGTACTATTCAATAATTTTCCAAGTTTTATATTAAAATTTTTAGTGATTTTAACACTTATTTAACATAATTGCAGTACAGGGAACTAGTTTTTGGTGCAGCCAACAGCCGCTTCACTCACCCACCAAGGCCTCAGTTTATGACTGTTCAGTGGAGGAAACATCTTGCTTGTGGGTCTCTTGAACAGAGAGCATTTTTACGTTTTTATAGTACAATTGTTGGTCAGTCTGAAATTTATTTAACATATTGACAATATATAGTGCAGTGCAGTGTTGATTTAAAGAAAATAATCTTGAATTGCACCTAGTGAACTTAAAATTTTATGGGCGAAATGACGGCATGAAGCATGGGGTGATTTCTCTTCCACCCCCACTTCCTTCTCTTCTCCCTTCTCCTCCACCCCCACTTCATCATCATCATCAACTAGGAGCCTTCTACATACACACCTCAAAGTAATTGTACTTTACTGCATTTTTTATTTACTTTGTATGTAATTTTCGGTGAGCTGGAACCATTACCCAAAATCCCATTGAAAGAATGGTTTCGGTTAACGAACGATCTTTTGGAACGAATTGTGTTCGTTAACCGAGGGATCACTGTATGGGTACGTCTGAGCTTGCTGATTATGAATATGTGGTTCACGATTCTATTGCAGAGTAATTAGTGGCCAAAATAACCCTTGAAAGATTTTACTGACATTTTTCAATACTAATTACTCATCAACTATTTTGAACTATGGTTGATGCAACGCTAAATAAGTACACCCTCCATCACTTTTCCAATATCATCGCATTCTGAAGAAGGTACAGAGAATATTATCCAACAGGAAAACATAAGTTGAGGTGTTGTGCTGACGGACTGTTCTCTTCTCCTGTTGGCTATAATTTGGTGGTTTAAAAAAAATAGTCCACCAATCACAGTTCAGTAACGGACTGCTGGATGTATGTAATATATATGAGGCAGCGAAAAAGCATGCCATAGAGTCCCTGGGGGCGCCGCCGCCGTTACGAGGGCCCCTGGGACGTAACCGCCCTTGGGAGGGTCCCTGGGGACGTCGCCGCCCCTGGAAGGGGCCATGAGGCCGCAAGTGCCCATGGGAGATCCCCTGGGAGACCCCACTGCACTTGAAAGGGTCCCTGGGAAGGTCCCTGGGGACGCTTCTATAACTGGGAGTGTCTGGGGGTGCCGTTATCCCTGTGAAGGTCCCTGGGGGCTTTGCTGCCCCTTGGGGCCCCAGAGCCCCTGAATGGGTTCCTGGGTGCGCCACCACTCATGGGAGAGTCCCTGAGGGCAGCGCCGCTCCCAGAGAGGGCTCCTTGTGGCGCCGGCGCCCCTTGGTGTTTCGCCGCCGTTCCTGGGTGGATCCCTGGGAGCGTCGTCGCCCCTCGTAAGATATCTGGGGGCGCTGCTGCCCCTGTGAGGGTCCCTCGGTGCCCCACCGTCCAAGGATTGGTCATCGAGTGCATCGACATCCCTGGGAAGGTGCTAGGGGTGCCGCCGCCCGTGGAAGGGTCCCGGGAGGCGCCGCGACCCCTGAGAAGGTCTAGTGAGGCGTTGGCGCCCCTGCATTGGCCCCTGTTGGCGCCGTTGCCCCCAGGAGGTCCCCTGAGAGTGCCCGACCTGTAGGGCTCCTTGGTGCAGTAGTTTTTGCGCTATTTTGAACTATGGTGTATGCAACGCTAAATAAATACACCCTCCATCACATTTCCAATATCAGTGCATTCTGAAAAAGGTAACAGAGAATAATATCCAACAGGAAAACATAAGTTGAGGTGTTGAGATGACTGACTGTTCTCTTCTCCTATTGGCTGTAATTTGGTGGGTTAAAAGAAAAGTCCACCAATCACAGTTCAGTAAGGGACTGGTGGAAGTATGTAATATATCTGAGACAGCGAACAAGCATGTCATAGGGCAGAGTCCCTGGGGGAACTACACCCCTGATAGGGTCCCTGGGGGCGCCGCCGTCATTACGAGGGCCCCTGGGACATAACCGCCCTTGGGAGGGTCCCTGGGGACGTTGCGGCTCCTGGAAGGGTCCCTCGAGCCGCAAGGACCTATGGGAGATCCCCTGGGAGCCCCACAGCACTGAAAAGAGTCCCTGGAAAGGTCCCTGGGGATGCTTTTATAACTGGGAGTGGTTCTGGAGGCACCGTTATCCCTGGGAAGGTCCCTGGGGGCTCTGCCGCCCCTTGGGGCCCCAGAGCTCCTAAATGGGTTCCTGGCAGCGCCACCACCCATGGGAGAGTCCCTGGGGGCAGCGCCGACCTCAGATAAGGCTCCTTGGGGCACCGGCGCCCCTGGGAGGGTGCTAGGGGTGCCGCCCCCCTGGAAGGGTCCCTGGAGGTGCCGGGACCCCTGAGAAGGTCGAATGAGGTGTCGGTGCTCCTGCATTGGCCCCTGTTGGCGCCGTTCCCCCTAGGAGGGCCCTTGGGAGCGCCAAACCTGTAGGGCCCCTATGTGCATTAATTTTTGCGCTATTTTGAACTTTGGTTGATGCTGCGTTAAATAAATACACCCTCCATCACTTTTCCAATATCATCG
>NW_024739542.1:4072267-4292162 GCF_018991925.1 Homarus americanus | reverse complement strand
ATTCTGAAGAAGGTAACAGAGAATATATCCAACAGCAAAACAAAGTTGAGGTGTTGTGCTGACTGACTGTTTTCTCCTGTTGGCTGTAATTTGGTGGATTAAAAGAATAGTTCACCAATCACAGTTCTGTAAGGACTCTGGAAGTATGTAATATATTTGAGACACTGAACAAGCATGTTATAGGGCCTTTGGACCCTTGGCAGAGTCCCTGAGGGAATGACACCCCTGAAAGGACCTTAGGAGGCGGACGTTGCAGCATGAGGGCCCGTGGGACGTAACGCCCTTGGGAGGGTCCCTGGGGACGTCGCGGCCCCTCGAACGATCGCTCGGCTGCAAGCACCTATGGGAGATCCCCTGGGAGCCCCACAGCACTGGAAAGGGTCCCTGGAAAGGTCCCTGGGACGCTTTTATAACTGGGAGTGTCTCTGGGGGCGCCGTTATCCCTGGGACAGTCCCTGGTTGCTCCGCCGTCCCTTGGGTCCCCGGAGCTCCTGAATGGGTTTCTGGGACCACCAACACCCATGGGAGAGTCCCTGGGGGCAGCGCCGCCCCCAGAGAGGCCTCCTAAGGACTCCGGCGCCCCTGGGAGGGTGCTAGGGGTGCCGCCTTCCTAGGAAGGGTCCCTGGAGGCCCCGCGACCCCTGAGAAGGTCCAATGAGGCGTCGGCACCCCTTCATTGGCCCCTGTTGGAACCGTTACCCCTAGGAGGGCCCCTGGGAGCGCCAAACCTATAGGGCCCTTGTGTGCAGTAGTTTTTGCGCTATTTTGAATTTTGGTTGATGCTACTCTAAATAAATACACCCTCCATCACTTTTCCATTATCATCGCATTCTGAAGAAGGTAACAGAGAATAAAATCCAACAGGAAAACATAAGTTGAGGTGTTGTGCTGACTAACTGCTCTCTTTTCCTATTGGCTGTAATTTGGTGGGTTAAAAAAATAGTCCACCAATGACAGTTCAGTACGGGAATGCTGGAAGTATGTAATATAAATGAGACAGCTAAACAAGGTGGTAGATGCAACGTTCAATATATACACCCCTCCAAGACTTTTCCAATATCTTCGCATTCTGAAGAAGGTAACAAAGAATATATCCAACAGGAAAACATAAGTTGAGGTGTTGTGCTGACTGACTGTTCTTTTCTCCTATTGGTTGTAATTTGGGGGTTTAAAAAAATAGTCCACCAATCACAGTTCAGTGAGGGACTGCTGGAAGTATGTAATATATATGAGACAGTGAAACAAGCTGGTAGATGCAACGTTAAATATATACACCCCCAACACTTTTCCAATATCAGTGCATTCTGAAGAAGGTAACAGAATAATATCCAACAGGAAAACATAAGTTGAGGTGTTGAGCTGACTGACTGTTCTCTTCTCCTATTGGCTGTAATTTGGTGGGTTAAAGAAAAGTCCACCAATCACAGTTCAGTAAGGGACTGGTGGAAGTATGTAATATATCTGAGACAGCGAACAAGCATGTCATAGGGCAGAGTCCCTGGGGGAACGGCACCACTGATAGGGCCCCTGGGGGCGCCGCCGCCATTACGATAGCCCGTGGGACGTAACCGCCCTTGGGAGGGTCCCTGGTGACGTCGCGGCCCCTCGAACGATCGCTCGGCTGCAAGCACCTATGGGAGATCCCCTGGGAGCCCCACAGCACTGGAAAGGGTCCCTGGAAAGGTCCCTGGGACGCTTTTATAACTGGGAGTGTCTCTGGGGGCGCCGTTATCCCTGGGAAGTCCCTGGTTGCTCCGCCGTCCCTTGGGTCCCCAGAGCTCCTGAATGGGTTTCTGGGAGCCCCACCCCCATGGGAAAGTCCCTAGGGGTAGTGCCGCCCACAGAGAGGGCTCCTTGGGGCACCGGCGCCCCTGGGAGGGTGCTAGGAGTGCCGCCTCCCGTGGAAGGGTCCCTGGAAGCGCTGCGACCCCTGAGAAGGTCCAATGAGGCGTCGGCACCCCTTCATTGGTCCCTGTTGGCACCGTTGCCCCTAGGAGGGCCCCTGGGAGCGCCAAACCTATAGGGCCCTTGTGTGCAGTAGTTTTTGCGCTATTTTGAGTTTTGGTTGATGCTACTCTAAATAAATACACCCTCCATCACTTTTCCATTATCATCGCATTCTGAAGAAGGTAACAGAGAATAATATCCAACAGAAAAACATAAGTTGAGGTGTTGTGCTGACTAACTGCTCTCTTTTCCTATTGGCTGTATGTAATTTGGTGGGTTAAAAATAGTCCACCAATGACAGTTCGAATGCAGAGGAATACTGGAAGTATGTAATATAAATGAGACAACTAAACAATTGGTTGATGCTACGCTAAATAAATACACCCTCCATCACTTTTCCAGTATCATCCCATTCTGAAGTAGGTAACAGAGAATAATATCCAACAGGAAAACATAAGTTGAGGCGTTGTGCTGACTGACTGTTCTTTTCTCCTATTGGTTGTAATTTGGGGGTTTAAAAAAATAGTCCACCAATCACAGTTCAGTGAGGGACTGCTGTAAGTATGTAATATATATGAGACAGTGAAACAAGCTGGTAGATGCAACGTTAAATATATACACCCCCCAACACTTTTCCAATATCAGTGCATTCTGAAGCAGGTAACAGAGAATAATATCCAACAGGAAAACATAAGTTGAGGTGTTGAGCTGACTGACTGTTCTCTTCTCCTATTGGCTGCAATTTGGTGGGTTAAAGAAAAGTCCACCAATCACAGTTCAGTAAGGGACTGGTGGAAGTATGTAATATATCTGAGACAGCGAACAAGCATGTCATAGGGCAGAGTCCCTGGGGGAACGGCACCACTGATAGGGCCCCTGGGAGCGCCGCCCCCATTACGATAGCCCGTGGGACGTAACCGCCCTTGGGAGGGTCCCTGGGGACGTCGCGGCCCCTCGAACGATCGCTCGGCTGCAAGCACCTATGGGAGATCCTCTGGGAGCCCCACAGCACTGGAAAGGGTCCCTGGAAAGGTCCCTGGGACGCTTTTATAACTGGGAGTGTCTCGGGGGCGCCGTTATCCCTGGGAAAGTCCCTGGTTCCTCCGCCGCCCCTTAGGTCCCCAGAGCTCTTGAATGGGTTTCTGGGAGCCCCACCACCCATGGGAAAGTCCCTGGGGGAAGTGCCGCCCCAGAGAGGGCTCCTTGGGGCACGGGCGCCCCTGGGAGGGTGCTAGGAGTGCCGCCTCCCGTGGAAGGGTCCCTGGAGGCGCTGCGACCCCTGAGAAGGTCCAATGAGGCGTCGGCACCCCTTCATTGGCCCCTGTTGGCACCGTTGCCCCTAGGAGGGCCCCTGGGAGCGCCAAACCTGTAGGGCCCTTGTGTGCAGTAGTTTTTGCGTTATTTTGAATTTTGGTTGATGCTACTCTAAATAAATACACCCTCCATCACTTTTCCATTATCATCGCATTCTGAAGAAGGTAACAGAGAATAATATCCAACAGGAAAACATAAGTTGAGGTGTTGTGCTGACTAACTGCTCTCTTTTCCTATTGGCTGTAATTTGGTGGGTTAAAAAAATAGTCCACCAATGACAGTTCAGTACGGGAATGCTGGAAGTATGTAATATAAATGAGACAGCTAAACAAGGTGGTAGATGCAACGTTCAATATATACACCCCTCCAAGACTTTTCCAATATCTTCGCATTCTGAAGAAGGTAACATAGAATATATCCAACAGGAAAACATAAGTTGAGGTGTTGTGCTGACTGACTGTTTTCTTCTCCTATTGGCTGTAATTTGGTGGGTTAAAAGAATAGTTCACCAATCACAGTTCTGTAAGGGACTGCTGGAAGTATGTAATATATTTGAGACACCGAACAAGCATGTCATAGGGCCTTTGGGGACCCTTGGCAGAGTTCCTGAGGGAATGACACCCCTGAAAGGACCCCTGGAGGCGTCGCCGTCGTTATGAGAGCCCCTGGGACATAACCGCCCTTAAGAGGGTCCCAGGGGACGTCGCCACCCCTGGAAGGGGCCGTGAGACCGTAAGTACCAATGGGAGATCCCCTGGGAACCCCACCGGACTTGAAAGGGTCCCTGGGAAGGTCCCTGGAGACGCTTCTATAACTGGGAGTACCTTTGATGGCTCCGTTATCTCTGGGAAGGTCCCAGGGGGCTCCGCCGCCCCTTGGGGCCCCGGAGCCCCTGAATGGGTTCCTGGGACCGCCAACACCCATGGGAGAGTCCCTGGGGGCAGTGCCGCCCCCAGAGAGGCCTCCTTAGGACTCCGGCGCCCCTGGTAGGGTGCTAGGGGTGCCGCCTTCCTAGGAAGGGTCCCTGGAGGCCCTGCGACCCCTGAGAATGTCCAATGACGCGTCAGCGCACCTACATTGGCACCTGTTGGCGCCGTTCCCCCTAGGAGGGCCCCTGGGAGTGCCAGACATGTTGGGCCCCTATGTGCATTAATTTTTGCGCTATTTTGAACTTTGGTTGATGCTACGCTAAATAAATACACCCTCCATCACTTTTCCAATATTATCCCATTCTGAAGAAGGTAACAGAGAATAATATCCAACAGGAAAACATAAGTTGAGGCGTTGTGCTGACTGACTGTTCTTTTCTCCTATTGGTTGTAATTTGGTGGTTTAAAAAAATAGTCCACTAATCACAGTTCAGTAAGGGACTGCTGGAAGTATGTAATATATATGAGACAGTGAAACAAGCTGGTAGATGCAACGTTAAATATATACACCCCCAACACTTTTCCAATATCAGTGCATTCTGAAGAAGGTAACAGAGAATAATATCCAACAGGAAAACATAAGTTGAGGTGTTGAGCTGACTGACTGTTCTCTTCTCCTATTGGCTGTAATTTGGTGGGTTAAAGAAAAGTCCACCAATCACAGTTCAGTAAGGGACTAGTGGAAGTATGTAATATATCTGAGACAGCGAACAAGCATGTCATAGGGCAGTGTCCCTTGGGGAACGGCACCACTGATAGGGCCCCTGGGGGCGCCGCCGCCATTACGATAGCCCGTGGGACGTAACCGCCCTTGGGAGGGTCCCTGGTGACGTCGCGGCCCCTCGAACGATCGCTCGGCTGCAAGCACCTATGGGAGATCACCTGGGAGCCCCACAGCACTGGAAACGGTCCCTGGAGAGGTCCCTGGGACGCTTTTATAACTGGGAGTGTCTCTGGGGGCGCCGTTATCCCTGGGAAAGTCCCTGGTTGCTCCGCCGTCCATTGGGTCCCCGGAGCTCCTGAATGGGTTTGTGGGAGCCCCACCACCCATGGGAAAGTCCCTGGGGGTAGTGCCGCCCACAGAGAGGGCTCCTTGGGGCATGGGCGCCCCTGGGAGGGTGCTAGGGGTGCTGCCCCCCTAGGAAGGGTCCCTGGAGGCCCCACGACCCCTGAGAATGTCCAATGACGCGTCGGCGCCCCTGCATTGGCACCTGTTGGCGCCGTTCCCCCTAGGAGGGCCCCTGGGAGCGCCAGACCTGTTGGGCCCCTATGTGCATTAATTTTTGCGCTATTTTGAACTTTGGTTGATGCTACGCTAAATAAATACACCGTCCATCACTTTTCCAATATCATCCCATTCTGAAGAAGGTAACAGAGAATAATAACCAACAGGAAAACATAAGTTGAGGCGTTGTGCTGACTGACTGTTCTTTTCTCCTATTGGTTGTAATTTGGTGGTTTAAAAAAATAGTCCACCAATCACAGTTCAGTAAGGGACTGCTGGAAGTATGTAATATATATGAGACAGTGAAACAAGCTGGTAGATGCAACGTTAAATATATACACCCCCCAACACTTTTCCAATATCAGTGCATTCTGAAGCAGGTAACAGAGAATAATATCCAACAGGAAAACATAAGTTGAGGTGTTGAGCTGACTGACTGTTCTCTTCTCCTATTGGCTGCAATTTGGTGGGTTAAAGAAAAGTCCACCAATCACAGTTCAGTAAGGGACTGGTGGAAGTATGTAATATATCTGAGACAGCGAACAAGCATGTCATAGGGCCAGGTCAGCAGGAACAGCACCACTGATATTAGAGACCCCTAGAGTGCCGCCATACATTAAAGCCGCCCGTGGGACGTAACCGCCCTTGGGAGGTCCTAGTGACGTCGCGGCCCCTCGAACTGTCGCTCGGCTGCAAGCACTATGGGAGAACCCCTGGGAGCCCCAGCACTGGAAGCTTGCGGTCCTGGAAAGGTCCCTGGGGCGCTTTTATAACTGGGAGTGTCTAGGCCGTTATCCTGAGGAAAGTCCTGGATTTGCTCCGCCGTCCCTTGGGTCCCGGGCTTCTGAATGGGTTTCAGGGCCCCACCACCCATGGGAAAGTCCCTGGGGGGTAGTGCCGCCCACAGGCTCAGCGCGGGGCACGGGCGCCCCTGGGAGGGTGCTAGGGGGTGCCGCCCCCTAGGAAGGGTCCCGGAGGCCCATGACCCCTGAGAATGTCCAATGACGCGTCGGCGCCCTGCATTGTTGGCACCTGTTGGCGCCCGTTCCCTAGGAGGCCTGGGGAGTGCCAGACCTGTTGGGCCCCTATGTGCGTGAATTTTTGCTAATATTTTTGAACTTTGGTTGATGCTACGCTAAATAAATACACCCTCCATCACTTTTCCAATATCATCCCATTCTAGTAGGTAACAAGAATAATATCCAACAGGAAGAGCATAAGTTGAGGCGTTGTGCTGGTGACTGTTCTTTTCTCCTATTGGTTGTAATTTGGTGGTTTAAAAATAGTCCACCAATCACAGTTCAGTAAGGGACTGCTGGAGGTATGTAATATATGAGACAGTGAAACAAGCTGGTAGATGCAACGTTAAATATATCCACCCCAACACTTTTCCAATATCAGTGCACTCTGAAGCAGGTAACAAAGAAAAATATCCAACAGGAAAACATAAGTTGGAGGTGTTGGAGCTGACTGACTGTTCTCTTCTCCCTGTGTGGCTGTAATTTGGTTGGTTTAAAGAAAAGTCGCAATCACAGTTCAGTAAGAGACTGGTGGAAGTATGTAATATACTGAGACCTTGAACAAGCATGTCCTTTAGGGCAGAGTCCTGGGGAGCGGCACCACTGATGGGGCCCCTGGGAGCGCCGCCCCCGTACGTCGCCCGTGGACATAACCGCCCTTGGGGTCCCTGGGGACGTCGCGGCCCCTCGAACGACGTCCTTTCGGCTGCAAGCACCTGAGAGATCCTCTGGGGCCCCACAGCACTGGAAGGTCCCTGGGACGCTTTTATAACTGGGAGGTGTCTCGGGGTGCCGTTATCCCCTACTGGAAAGTCCTAGTTCCTCCGCCACTTATGGGTCCCCAGAGCTCTTGAATGGGTTTCTGGGAACCCCACCACCCCATGGGAAAGTCCCTTGGGGTAGTGCCGCCCCAGAGAGAGAGGAGGGCTCCCTTGGGAGACACAGGCGCCCTGGGAGGGTGCTAGGAGTGCGCCCCTCCGTGGAAAGGGGTCCCTGGAGGCGCTGCGACCCTGAGAAGGTCCAATGAGGCGTGGCACCCCTTCGTGGCTGGCACCAACCCTAGGAGGGCCCCAGGGGAGCGCCAAACCTGTAGGGCCCTTGTGTGTGCAGAGGCCCACTGGCTATTTTGAATTTTTGGTTGATGCTACTCCTAAATAAATACACCCTCCATCACTTTTCCATTATCATGCATTCTGAAGAAGGTAACAGAGAATAATATCCAACAGGAAAACATAAGTTGAGGTATTGTGCTGACTAACTGCTCTCTTTTCCCTGTGGCTGTAATTAGGTGGGTTAAAAAAATAGTCCACCAATGACAGTTCAGTACAGAGTGCTGGGAAGTATGTAATATAAATGAGACAGCTAAACAAGGTGGTAGATGCAGCGTTCAATACTTTTCAAGACTTTTCCAATATCTTAGCATTCTGGAAGAAGGTAACAAAAGAATATATATCAACAGGAAAACTTATAGTTGAGGGTGTTGTGCTGACTGACTGTTTTCTTCTCCTATTGGCTACTGTAATTTGTGGTGGGTCAAAGAATAGTTCACCAATCTGGCCCAGTTCTGTGAGGACTGCTGGAGTATGTAATATATTTGAGACACCGGAACAAGCATGTCATAGGGCTGGGAGGACCTTGGCAGAGTTCTGAGGGGAATGACACCCCTAGGACCCCTGGAGGTGTCGCGTGTTATAGGCCCCTGGGACATAACCACCGCTAAGAGAGGGTCTGGGGACCAGCCACCCCTGGAAGGGGCCGTGAGACCGTAAAGTACCAATGGGAGATTCCCTGGGAACCCCACCGGACTTGAAAGGGGTCCTGGGAAGGGTCCCTGGGAGACGCTTCTATAACTGGGAGTACCTTTGATGGCTCCTTTATCGCTGGGAAGGTCCCCGGGGCTCCGCCACTGCCCAGGGCCCAGGCCCTGAATGGGTTCATGGGACCGCCAACACCCATGGGAGAGTCCCTGGGGGCAGCGCCGCCCCCAGAGAGGCCTCCTTAGGACTCCGGCGCCCCTGGTAGGGTGCTAGGGGTGCCGCCTTCCTAGGAAGGGTCCCTGGAGGCCCTGCGACCCCTGAGAATCTCCAATGACGCGTCAGCGCACCTGCATTGGCACCTGTTGGCGCCGTTCCCCCTAGGAGGGCCCCTGGGAGTGCCAGACCTGTTGGGCCCCTATGTGCATTAATTTTTGCGCTATTTTGAACTTTGGTTGATGCTACGCTAAATAAATACACCCTCCATCACTTTTCCAATATTATCCCATTCTGAAGAAGGTAACAGAGAATAATATCCAACAGGAAAACATAAGTTGAGGCGTTGTGCTGACTGACTGTTCTTTTCTCCTATTGGTTGTAATTTGGTGGTTTAAAAAAATAGTCCACTAATCACAGTTCAGTAAGGGACTGCTGGAAGTATGTAATATATATGAGACAGTGAAACAAGCTGGTAGATGCAACGTTAAATATATACACCCCCAACACTTTTCCAATATCAGTGCATTCTGAAGAAGGTAACAGAGAATAATATCCAACAGGAAAACATAAGTTGAGGTGTTGAGCTGACTGACTGTTCTCTTCTCCTATTGGCTGTAATTTGGTGGGTTAAAGAAAAGTCCACCAATCACAGTTCAGTAAGGGACTAGTGGAAGTATGTAATATATCTGAGACAGCGAACAAGCATGTCATAGGGCAGTGTCCCTTGGGGAACGGCACCACTGATAGGGCCCCTGGGGGCGCCGCCGCCATTACGATAGCCCGTGGGACGTAACCGCCCTTGGGAGGGTCCCTGGTGACGTCGCGGCCCCTCGAACGATCGCTCGGCTGCAAGCACCTATGGGAGATCACCTGGGAGCCCCACAGCACTGGAAACGGTCCCTGGAGAGGTCCCTGGGACGCTTTTATAACTGGGAGTGTCTCTGGGGGCGCCGTTATCCCTGGGAAAGTCCCTGGTTGCTCCGCCGTCCATTGGGTCCCCGGAGCTCCTGAATGGGTTTGTGGGAGCCCCACCACCCATGGGAAAGTCCCTGGGGGTAGTGCCGCCCACAGAGAGGGCTCCTTGGGGCATGGGCGCCCCTGGGAGGGTGCTAGGGGTGCTGCCCCCCTAGGAAGGGTCCCTGGAGGCCCCACGACCCCTGAGAATGTCCAATGACGCGTCGGCGCCCCTGCATTGGCACCTGTTGGCGCCGTTCCCCCTAGGAGGGCCCCTGGGAGCGCCAGACCTGTTGGGCCCCTATGTGCATTAATTTTTGCGCTATTTTGAACTTTGGTTGATGCTACGCTAAATAAATACACCGTCCATCACTTTTCCAATATCATCCCATTCTGAAGAAGGTAACAGAGAATAATATCCAACAGGAAAACATAAGTTGAGGCGTTGTGCTGACTGACTGTTCTTTTCTCCTATTGGTTGTAATTTGGTGGTTTAAAAAAATAGTCCACCAATCACAGTTCAGTAAGGGACTGCTGGAAGTATGTAATATATATGAGACAGTGAAACAAGCTGGTAGATGCAACGTTAAATATATACACCCCCCAACACTTTTCCAATATCAGTGCATTCTGAAGCAGGTAACAGAGAATAATATCCAACAGGAAAACATAAGTTGAGGTGTTGAGCTGACTGACTGTTCTCTTCTCCTATTGGCTGTAATTTGGTGGGTTAAAGAAAAGTCCACCAATCACAGTTCAGTAAGGGACTGGTGGAAGTATGTAATATATCTGAGACAGCGAACAAGCATGTCATAGGGCAGAGTCCCTGGGGGAACGGCACCACTGATAGGGCCCCTGGGAGCGCCGCCCCCATTACGATAGCCCGTGGGACGTAACCGCCCTTGGGAGGGTCCCTGGGGACGTCGCGGCCCCTCGAACGATCGCTCGGCTGCAAGCACCTATGGGAGATCCTCTGGGAGCCCCACAGCACTGGAAAGGGTCCCTGGAAAGGTCCCTGGGACGCTTTTATAACTGGGAGTGTCTCGGGGGCGCCGTTATCCCTGGGAAAGTCCCTGGTTCCTCCGCCGCCCCTTAGGTCCCCAGAGCTCTTGAATGGGTTTCTGGGAGCCCCACCACCCATGGGAAAGTCCCTGGGGGTAGTGCCGCCCCAGAGAGGGCTCCTTGGAACACGGGCGCCCCTGGGAGGGTGCTAGGAGTGCCGCCTCCCGTGGAAGGGTCCCTGGAGGCGCTGCGACCCCTGAGAAGGTCCAATGAGGCGTCGGCACCCCTTCATTGGCCCCTGTTGGCACCGTTGCCCCTAGGAGGGCCCCTGGGAGCGCCAAACCTGTAGGGCCCTTGTGTGCAGTAGTTTTTGCGCTATTTTGAATTTTGGTTGATGCTACGCTAAATAAATACACCCTCCATCACTTTTCCATTATCATCCCATTCTGAAGAAGGTAACAGAGAATAATATCCAACAGGAAAACATAAGTTGAGGTGTTGTGCTGACTAACTGCTCTCTTTTCCTATTGGCTGTAATTTGGTGGGTTAAAAAAATAGTCCACCAATGACAGTTCAGTACGGGAATGCTGGAAGTATGTAATATAAATGAGACAGCTAAACAAGGTGGTAGATGCAACGTTCAAAATATACACCCCTCCAAGACTTTTCCAATATCTTCGCATTCTGAAGAAGGTAACAAAGAATATATCCAACAGGAAAACATAAGTTGAGGTGTTGTGCTGACTGACTGTTTTCTTCTCCTATTGGCTGTAATTTGGTGGGTCAAAAGAATAGTTCACCAATCACAGTTCTGTAAGGGACTGCTGGAAGTATGTAATATATTTGAGACACCGAACAAGCATGTCATAGGGCCTTTGGGGACCCTTGGCAGAGTTCCTGAGGGAATGATACCCCTGAAAGGACCCCTGGAGGTGTCGCCATCGTTATGAGGGCCCCTGGGACATATCCGCCCTTAAGAGGGTCCCAGGGGACGTCGCCACCCCTGGAAGGGGCCGTGAGACCGTAAGTACCAATGGGAGATTCCCTGGGAACCCCACCGGACTTGAAAGGGTCCCTGGGAAGGTCCCTGGAGACGCTTCTATAACTGGGAGTACCTTTGATGACTCCGTTATCCCTGGGAAGGTCCCAGGGGGCTCCGCCACCCCTTGGGGCCCCGGAGCCCCTGAATGGGTTCCTGGGACCGCCAACACCCATGGGAGAGTCCCTGGGGGCAGCGCCGCCCCCAGAGAGGCCTCCTTAGGACTCCGGCTCCCCTGGGAGGGTGCTAGGGGTGCCGCCCCCCTAGGAAGGGTCCCTGGAGGCCCCGCGACCCCTGAGAATCTCCAATGACGCTTCAGCGCACCTGCATTGGTACCTGTTGGCGCCGTTCCCCCTAGGACGGCCCATGGGAGCGCCAGACCTGTTGGGCCCCTATGTGCAGTAATTTTTGCGCTATTTTGAACTTTGGTTGATGCTACTCTAAATAAATACACCCTCCATCACTTTTCCAATATCATCCCATTCTGAAGAAGGTAACAGAGAATAATATCCAACAGGAAAACATAAGTTGAGGCGTTGTGCTGACTGACTGTTCTTTTCTCCTATTGGTTGTAATTTGGTGGTTTAAAAAATTAGTCCACCAATCACAGTTCAGTAAGGGACTGCTGGAAGTATGTAATATATATGAGACAGTGAAACAAGCTGGTAGATGCAACGTTAAATAAATACACCCCTAACACTTTTCCAATATTAGTGCATTCTGAAGAAGGTAACAGAGAATAATATCCAACAGGAAAACATAAGTTGAGGTGTTGAGCTGACTGACTGTTCTCTTCTCCTATTGGCTGTAATTTGGTGGGTTAAAGAAAAGTCCGCCAATCACAGTTCAGTAAGGGACTGGTGGAAGTATGTAATATATCTGAGACAGCGAACAAGCATGTCATAGGGCAGAGTCCCTGGGGGAACGGCACCACTGATAGGGCCCCTGGGGGCGCCGCCGCCATTACGATAGCCCGTGGGACGTAACCGCCCTTGGGAGGGTCCCTGGTGACGTCGCGGCCCCTCGAACGATCGCTCGGCTGCAAGCACCTATGGGAGATCCCCTGGGAGCCCCACAGCACTGGAAACGGTCCCTGGAAAGGTCCCTGGGACGCTTTTATAACTGGGAGTGTCTCTGGGGGCGCTGTTATCCCTGGGAAAGTCCCTGGTTGCTCCGCCGTCCCTTGGGTCCCCGGAGCTCCTCAGTGGGTTTGTGGGAGCCCCACCACCCATGGGAAAGTCCCTGGGGGTAGTACCGCCCACAAAGAGGGCTCCTTGGGGCACGGGCGCCCCTGGGAGGGTGCTAGGGGTGCCGCCCCCCTAGGAAGGGTCCCTGGAGGCCCCGCGACCCCTGAGAATGTCCAATGACGCGTCGGCGCCCCTGCATTGGCACCTGTTGGCGCCGTTCCCCCTAGGAGGGCCCCTGGGAGTGCCAGACCTGTTGGGCCCCTATGTGCATTAATTTTTGCGCTATTTTGAACTTTGGTTGATGCTACGCTAAATAAATACACCGTCCATCACTTTTCCAATATCATCCCATTCTGAAGAAGGTAACAGAGAATAATAACCAACAGGAAAACATAAGTTGAGGCGTTGTGCTGACTGACTGTTCTTTTCTCCTATTGGTTGTAATTTGGTGGTTTAAAAAAATAGTCCACCAATCACAGTTCAGTAAGGGACTGCTGGAAGTATGTAATATATATGAGACAGTGAAACAAGCTGGTAGATGCAACGTTAAATATATACACCCCCCAACACTTTTCCAATATCAGTGCATTCTGAAGCAGGTAACAGAGAATAATATCCAACAGGAAAACATAAGTTGAGGTGTTGAGCTGACTGACTGTTCTCTTCTCCTATTGGCTGCAATTTGGTGGGTTAAAGAAAAGTCCACCAATCACAGTTCAGTAAGGGACTGGTGGAAGTATGTAATATATCTGAGACAGCGAACAAGGTGGTGAGTACAGCGTTCAATATATACACCCCTCAAGACTTTCAATATCTTAGCATTCTGAAGAAGGTAACAAAGAATATATCCAACGGAAAACATAAGTTGAGGTGTTGTGCTGACGGCTGTTTTTCTTCTCCTATTGGCTGTAATTTGGTGGGTCAAAGAATAGTTCACAATCACAGTTCTGTAGGGACTGCTGGAAATTATGTAATATATTTTAGACACGAGACAAGCGTAATAGGGCCTTTGGGGACCACTTGGCAGAGTTCCTGAGAATGACACCCCTGAAAGGACCCCTGGAGGGTGTCGCCATCGTTATGAGGGGCCCTGGGACATATCACGCCCTTAGGTCCCAGGGGACGTCGCCTGGAAGGGCCGTGGAGACCATGTAAGTACCAATGGGAGATTCCCTGGGAACCCACCGGACTTGAAAGGGGTCCCTGGGAAGGTCCATGAGGCAGCTTACTCTATAGCAGAATTACCTTTGATGACTCCGTTATCCTGGGAAGGTCCAAGGGGGCTCCACTTACCGCCCAGGGGCCCGGAGCCCCTGAATGGGTTCCTGGGACCGCCAACACCCATGGGAGGAGGTCCCTGGGGGCATAAGCGCCCCAGAGAGCACTGCCAGGACTCGGCTCCCTGGGAGATTAGGGTGCAGCCCCCTAGGAGGAAGGGTCCCCTGGAGGCCCCGCGACCCTGAGAATCTCCAATGACGCTTCAGCGCTACCTGCATTGGTACCTGTTGGCGCCGTTCCCCCTAGGGCCGGCCCCTGGGAAGCACTCCAGACCTGTTGAGGCCCCTATGTGCAGTAATTTTGCGCTATTTTGAACTTTGGTTGATGCTACTCTAATAAATACACCTCCATCACTTTTCAATATCATCCCATTCTGAAAGAAGGTAACAGAGAATAATATCCAACAGGAAGAAGCATAAGTTGAAGGGCGTTGTGCTGACTGACTGTTCTTTTCTCCTATTGGTTTGTAATTTGGTGGTTTAAAAAATTGAATCCACCAATCACAGTTCCAGTAAGGACTGCTGGAAGTATGTAATATATATGAGACAGTGAAACAAGCTGGTAGATGCAACGTTAAATATATACACCTAACACTATTCAATATTAGTGCATTCTGGAAGAAGGTAACGAGAGAATAATATCAACAGGAAAACATAAGTTGAGGTGTTGAGCTGACTGACTGTTCTCTTCTCCTGTGAAACATATTTGGTGGGTTAAAGAAAAGTCCATAATCACAGTTCAGTAGGGACGCTGGTGGAAGTATGTAATATATCTGAGACAGCGAAACGAAGCATGTCATAGAGGCCAGAGTCTCTGGGGAATGACACCACTGATAGGGCCTAGAGTGTGTTGCCGCCGCCATTACAAGGGCCTCTGGGGCGTAGCTGCCCTTGGGAGGGTCCCTGGTACGTCGCGGCCCCTGGAAAGATCGCTCGGCTGTAAGTGCCTATGGGAGATCCCCTGGGAGCCCACAGCACTGCAAGAGGGTCCCTGGAAAGGTCCCTGGGACGCTTTTATAACTAGGGAGGTGTCTCTGGGGGCGCCCGATATCCCTGGGACAGTCCCTGGTTTATCTACCGCCCCTTGGGTCCCCAGAGCTCCTGAATGGGTTTCTTGGAGCCCCACCACCCTTGGAAAAGTTCCTGGGGGTGAGTGCCGCCATAGAGAGGGGCTCAGCGGGGCACGGCGCCCCTGGGATTGTGCTAGGGGTGCTGCCTCTGGAATGGAAGGGTCCTGGGCGCTGTGACCCCTGAGAAGGTCCAATGAGGCGTCGGCACCCCTGCATTGGCCCCTGTTGGCACCGTTGCCCCTAGGAGGCCCTGGGGAGGCGACAAACCTGTAGAACCCCTTGTGTGCAGTAGTTTTTCGCGTATTTTGAATTTTGGTTGATGCTAAGCTAAATAAATACACCCTCCATCCTTTTCCATTATCATCGCATTCTGAAGAAGGTAACAGAGAATAATATCCAACAGGAAAACATAAGTTGATGTGTTGTGCTTTGACTAACTGCTCTCTTTTCCTGGCCAGTACAGCAATTTGGTGGGTTAAAATAATCCACCAATGACAGTTCAGTGGGAATGCTGGAAGTATGTAATATAAAATGAGACAGCTAAACAAGATTGGTAGATGCAGCGTTCAATATATACACCCTCCAAGACTTTTCCAATATCATCACTACGAAGAAGGTAAGGGGAATATATCCAACAGGAAAACATAAGTTGAAAGGGTGGTTGTGCTGACTGACTGTTCTCTTCTCCTATGGGCTGTAATTTGGTGGGTTAAAACAATAGTCCACCAATCACAGTTCTGTAAATGAATGCTGGAAGGATGTAATATATATTTGAGACACCAAGCAAGCATGTCACAGGGCCTTTGGGAACCTTGGCAGAATTCCTGAGGGAATGACACCTGAAAGGACCCTGGAGCGTCGCCGTCATTCTGAGGAGCCTGGGACATAACCGTCATTAAGAGAGTCCCAGGGGACGTCGCCACCCCTGGAAGGGGCCGTGGACCGTAAGTACCAATGGGAGATCCTGGGAACCCCACCGGACTTGAAGGGTCCTGGGAAAGTCCCTGGGCGGCTTCTGCCAACTGGGAGCCTTTATTGTGGCCCGTTGCTCCCTAAAGGAAGGTCAGGGGGCTCCACATACGCCCCTTGGGCCGGGAGCCCCTGAATGGAGTTCCTGGGACCGCCAACACCAGCAGGAGAGTCCCTGGGGGCAGCGCCGCTCACAGAGGCCTCCTTAGGACTCCGGCGTCCCTGGGGAGGGGTGCTAGGGGTGCACGCCCCCCTAGGAGGGTCCCTGGAGGCCCGCGACCCCTGAGAATGTCAATGATCGTCCGGCGCCTGCATTGGCACCTGTTGGCGCCGTTCCCCTAGGAGGGCCCCTGGGAGCCTTAGACCTGTTGGGCCCCTATGTGCTACGTAATTTTCGCTATTTTGAACTTTGGTTGATGCTTCGCTAAATAAATACACCCTCCATCACTTTTCCAATATCATCATTCTGAAGAAGGTAACAGAGAGAATAATATCCAACAGAGGAAAACATAAGTTGAGGCGTTGTGCTGACTGCGACTGTTCTTTTTCTCCTATTGGTTTGTAATTTGGTGGTTTAAAATGTCCACAATCACAGTTCAGTAAAGGGACTGCTGGAAGTATGTAATATATGTATGAGACAGTGAAACAAGCTGGTAGATGCAATGTTAAATATATATATACCCCCAGCACACTTTCTATATCAGTGCATTTGTGAAGCAGGTAACGAGAGAATAATATCAACAAGAAAACATAAGTTGAGGGTGTTAGAGCTGACTGACTGTTCTCTTCTCCTATTGGCTGTAATTTGGTGGGTTGAAAAGTCCACCAGTACAGTTCAATGGGGACTGGTGGAAGTATGTAATATATCTGAGACAGCGAACAAGCATGTCATAGGGCAGAGTCCCTGGGGAACGGCACCTGATGGGGCCCCTGGGGCGCGCCATTCTGATAGCCGGTGGGACGTAACCGCCCTTGGGGAGGGTCCTGGGGACGTCGCGGCCCCTCGAACGATCGCTCGGCTGCAGCACCTATGGGAGATCCTCTGGGGAGCCCCACAGCACTGGAAAGGGGTCCCTGGAAGGTCCTGGGACGCTTTTATAACTGGGAAATGTCTCTGGGGCCGTTATCCCTGGGACAGTCCCTGGTTGCCCACCACCCTTGGGTCCCAGGGCTCCTGAATGGGTTTCTGGGGAGGCCCCTGCACCCATGGGAAAGTCCTGGGGGTGGTGCCGCCCATAGAGAGGGGCTCCTTGGGGCACCGGCGCCCCTGGGAGGGGTGCTAGGAGTGCCGCCTCCCGTGGGAAGGGTCCCTGGAAGCGACCCCTGAGAAGGTCCAATGAGGCGTCGGCACCCTTCGTGGTCCCTGTTGGCACCGTGCCCCTAGGAGGGGCCCCTGGGGAGCATAAACCACCTATAGAACCCCTTGTGTGCAGTAGTTTTGCGCTATTTTGAATTTTGGTTGATGCTACTCTAAATAAATACACCCTCCATCACTTTTCCATTATCATACATTCTGAAGAAGGTAAGAGAGAATATATCAACAGGAAAACATAAGTTGAGGTGTTGTGCTGACTAACTACTCTCTTTTTCTAATGGCTGTAATTTGGTGGGTTAAAAAATGAGTCCTGTGACAGTTCAGTAGGAATGCTGGAAGTATGTAATATAAATGAGACAGCTAAACAAGCTGGTAGATGCACAATGTTCAATATATACACCCCTCCAAGACTTTCCAATATCATGCATTCTGAAGAAGGTAACAGAGAATATATCAACAGGAAAACATAAGTTGAGGTGTTGTGCTGATTGAGTGTTTTCTTCTCCTGTGGCTGTAATTTGGTGGGTTAAAATGTAAGGGACTGCTGGAAGTGTGTAATATATTTGAGAAACCGCCTCAGGAAAATGGTTTGAACAATCTATTAAGGTGAGTATATATACTTATTCTTGATATTAGAGCACGGAGTTATGGGGCCCACTAAGTCCATGGCACCTCTGGAAAAGGGTTCAGTTATGATGGGCATTGACACCATGGGTAGTACCTTTCTTACATAAGCTTTTGGAGAAGCCTTTTGAGACTTATGGCATGACCTACAATATCTCTTGATACCTTCTCCTGCACCAGGTCAGACGAATTTTCTAAAAATGTTCTCAGAAGTTTTTCTGTGTGAAAAATGACCTGTGTCACGGCCACTACTGAATAATCCTCCTCTTGCAGCAGTGATCCAACTCCTAGGCTCATTAATCAGACTTACATTCAGAAATAACAGCTTTGGTTAACAGACGAGAATCATGTGGACAATACTTTGCTACCTCCAGCTGACAGTTGAAGATGACATTTAATAAATTACATTGTGAGAATATATCGGTGAAACCATTCATTATATGTACTGTGCAAATCGAGTCAGGAATGAGAAATACTAATTTATAGTAGTTAACATCTATTATATTTACAGTAAAACAAGAGTACAGACATTAACACTGCATGGCCTTGTGGTCCAACTGATTAAGTAATTTATCTATCTTAATCCCATAATAAGGCTCTTCCTCCATTCACATAAGTATCACTTAGTATTCACCCCAAATGCTGGTGAGTAAATTAATACCAAAATGTTGGATATACAATGGATGACATAAGATTACAATCATTTTCCTGGTCTCGCATCCACCTCATATATATATATATATATATATATATATATATATATATATATATATATATATATATATATATATATATATATATATATATATATATATATATATATATATATATATACAGTATGCTGATAACCACAAGGAAAGATGAAAACACGAAGTTCCCAAGCGCTTTCGTGTACTCACCCCTGAAAATGTGAATTACACGAAAGCGCTTGGGAACTTCGTGTTTTCTTCTTTCCTTGTGGTTATCAGCATATACCTAGATCACGCGCACCTACAGTGATTTACTTGCATATATATATATATATATATATATATATATATATATATATATATATATATATATATATATATATATATATATATATATATATATATATATATATATATATATATATATACTGTAGATATTCAAGTGGACCCCGGGTGAGGTTGGTGGGCTGGGCTTGAGGTGGGTGCCCTCAGAGTGAGGTTGTTGGGCAACCGGCAGGGCATCACGTGGACACCTCCAGAGTATGGTTGGTGGGCAAGACTTCGACCTCTGGGGCACTGCAGGACTGCATGAATTGAAGGATAACGATGAAGTAGGAAGCCACGACGCTTACCACCTGCAACACACGAAGGACTCAGGTTGCCATACTTAAGACTCCTAGTGCAGTGTATGAAAGATTCACATAAGAAGGTTCTGTACTGTATATTGAAATAGAATTAAAAATCTTAAGTATTCCAGGAGGAACGATCAATGTAACACAGGATCGAGCTAACACTGTAGTGTTATACTGTAGTGCTAAATGATGTGAGGTTTTCATGGTAGAAGATCTTGACCTCTAAAAGAATATGTAGAATTTGGGAAGAGTAAATGGACAAAACTTGGCAAGTGTAGCTAATGCCTATTTCATCTTCATAAGTGTCATCAAGACGGTTCACTCCATTTAGCGTCTCCAATTATGTTCTCCAAAACTGACATCTTTTGATGATCTTGAATCAATTGTTTAAGTGGCACTGATAATGATAAACACACGTTGGGGATATTTTCTTCTACTTCTGGGTGAGAGATAAAAAAAACAGTGTCATTATAAAGAAACAATAACGGCGATAAGAACTAACCGTGAGGATGAAGGAGCGGTTGATGATGAAGAAGTTACCCCCGGTGATGTAGACTTGGGAGGTAGTGAGCGACCTGGCCAGCTCACCTACCTGACATACACAAAAAATGGTCAGTTTTCACAAATTACAAATAGGATAGCTAACCTCGTCTTTATTTCTCTTGAAAGCAATCGACAGGAATTTAGAATATAAATACATAACATCCCCACCAGGCTTCCTTAAGGTTCCACCATGTTCACACATATCTCAATTACTACTGTATAAAAGGAGATGTGTACCTGTCTAGGGCTATTCATGATATTATGTGATGCCAGCCTCACGTGGGTCTCACAAAAACCTTGGTGTCCTTGGCAAATCTACAATGAGTATAGGTCACATTGTCAGGAGCACAGTCTCGTGTACCTGCACAAGTCAATTATGCTATTGTATACGGCTCTTGAGAACCATGTTGTAATACACAACTTCACTGGCGTCCATCTCATGTTAGTTTAGTACACTGATACTGTCGACTCTCTAGTTAATACTGCCTGTGGTCTTGTTCTCCCTGATACTGGGCCCACACCTTCCACCCTGTACTACATAAAGAATATGATTTGCCACTTTTCTCCATACAACCCACAGGAATAAGGAATGACCTAGTAGCCTGTCCTTCCAACTCTACAATCAGTTTATTCTTTTCCCATGTAAATATCGTCGTCATTAATTTTTTATTCGCAGACACAGTGTCTCAGCCCGCATTAAACTGGGATATAAACCAAGCAAGCTTCGAGGTGAAGAATGTTCTGCGTTTCTCTTCCTGCATATTATGTAACAGTCCCACATCTAATACAGTTCAGCATGGCAGTATTGCCTTGATTGTCCCATTGTCAAGGACCTTCTGGCGTGTTAAGGTTTTGATAACCTAACAACAGACAGGAATAACGAACGTATAGCAGAGAGCAGTACTAATTTTGTGCTAAAGTAGGATAATTGATATCGGGAGGGTCGGGAAATTGGAAGGGGGAAGGGGATACATTAGACGGTGACGTCATTGGAGTAGCGCCTCTGGTCGTACCTTCTTTGTATTATGTAAAGTCATAACTTACTAATTATCTCGAGATAGTGTTTTACATTGATCTGTTAATATTAACCATTAAAGATGATGAAGGTGGATGTTAGATAATTTTCCAGAAAGTAGTCGTCAAGTCAAACCGTAATTTTTAGGGTTCTTTTTAAGGGTAGAATCAGGCTCTCATGTTATAGGGGGCTTCGAGGACTGACCACAGGCACTCTTCACTCGCATGTATTGACGTTACAATGTTATTACTGCGCTTCAACAACTAAGATCTTAAGTATGTAACTAGGTTAGTAATTATACTAGTCTATGAACACTTAAAGATAATGAGAGATACAAGACTCTTTATTGACTACAGCCAAGCAACTAGCTTAGTGATTAAGTGATAAATTATTAATATAACGCAACTTACTGCAAGGAATACAGAAAAAATGTTGGTAGCGTTTTGGAAATTGTAGGGTTTTGCTAATGTCTGAAGGCAGTGCAATTACTAAAAACAAGAGCGGACACAGTTCTCATTCTGTTCAGGCTTCTGTTTGATGACAAACTGGACAAGCATTGGGCACAGTATATTAAGTCTCACTTGAAAAATAATCATGGTGGAAAAACTCACACGAAAGAACCTTTAAGCTTTCAATCGCAAAATAAAGTGTAAAGATAAATAGTATTACTGACACCAAATTTGAAAGTGAAAGTGGATTCCAGAGGCGTGTAAGGGATAGTGCTGTTACCACCCTCTAATTATTAAGCTATGGTACACAAGACGGCAATCAGGCTGACATTTTTTATTCGACCTCATTCAATCATTCACTTTTCTAACTGGTAAAGCAGGTATCCAATCTCATTTGGATCGACTGAAGGTGCTTCAACCGACCCTTAGGACAGGAGCCACCCCAACATAAAGCTCAACCAAGGTTAATGCCTGAACTTATTTAACTTACAAAAAATAAACAATACAGCACATATTCCCACTTCAATTATAGTTGCTGACTTTTTTTAAACAGTTTATTCGTTAATCAATTTTTAAGATGGTGTTGAAGCTTGAGCTCTAACATAACTACATAACTATATATATATATATATATATATATATATATATATATATATATATATATATATATATATAGGGAAATATAACTTTCTATTATCTGATAATCCTGGCCTAGGTAGTGTCAGGAGAGTATACTCACGTTAAACTTGTCTCTGTCACTGGCCTCATAGGGCAGCCCTCGTCCTAGGACGTCCCCGCTCGCCTCAGCCTGGGGTAGGACGTGTGTGAAAACCTCACATTCTCCCTCTTAAACACACACAATACTATTACTATTATACTACTACTACTACTAGTAATAATAATAATAATTAACGGTTTATTGAAAAATAGATCACGTGTGTAAGAGGAAACTTGTTACTGTCAGTATAAAAAAATAAATAAATGTTCAGCTCGACTCATTTTCTATTTCTGTGTTATCGTTCGTATATTCCAGGAAATGTATAAAATGTGTGAAAACTTTATGTTTTTTCATGACACAATTTTTCATAAGAACCCGTTAAACATGAACATACACTAAAAAAAAGTCTCCAGCATTCGACATTATATGTAGCGCCATCAGCCATCCACGTTAATTAACGAGACCCACAGTAATTAAAAGTCGCACGCAATCATAGGGTTCTCAGGTATTGGCGGTGAGATAATGCCAGGAGTGAGAGTGCTTCTCTGTTTACGAGTTTGGTCTTATTTGTGGACCGTGTATCTATTTTATGGGGCTTGGGACGTTCTTCTCTGTTTTCGAACACTGGATATGGTTACCTTATTGTGGCTGAACAGTTTGTTTTAAAGTGGACAGAATTCTATTTCAGCCAACTTTACAGTTAGTGAATTAATATGGAAATTATGGAATTCATTACAACTTAGATATAATAACCTCAAAAATCAATATTAATCTGACACCGGGGCTAGTCAGGGCACACTGGTGGTTCCCGAGAAATCTATCAGTATCTGCAGAACTAAAAACTGGAAGATTATAAGACTAAATTCTGATGTTGAAATGTATATGCAGCTTCACTTGATACAAGACATAAAACTAGTGAAATGAATTTGCTTATGAACATTTCCCTAAATTACCAAATAGTTACGGATATGTGTCACTAAATACGAATAGTTACTCTCCCAGTTTTGACAACAACGCACCGCCTAATCAAAGAGATTGGGCGCTTACTCTCATAACACCATGTACAGTACTGCTATCCTCAGTGTAGGTTTAATCCATTTGCCTTCACTACTTTGGAAATGAAGTCCCACCCGCTGTGTCCATTTATCACAGCTGAAGGTTTTTTGTTAATGAACACTATACATGCGTCACACAAAGCTCATTAATACGTTTGTTTGTTTTATTGAGAACTGAATTATTTATTCGTATTTTGTGTTATTCTCTCTCTATACATATATGTATGTATGCATGTGGAGTAATGGCCAGCATCCTCCCCTCTCAAGCGAGCTGACCCGAGTTCGATCCCAGGGCAGGGTGAAACTAAGAGCAAATTTCTTTACGCCATTTGCCATAGTCTACCCAGCGGTAATTGGGAACCTCGATGTTAATCGATTTGCGGATAGTATTCCAGGGTAATGGTTAGCCAGTGCAGTTGGTGAGTTGTCCGGTCTTCTCGGACTATTCCTTAACACTGGGTCATGCAACTCATTAACTTAGGGTGTGGTTGTTGTGTTGGCGACAGCTTCTACACCTTAAACAGATTCACTCCAAGGTGGCCCTAGAGCCGGCCACATCCTCGATTTCGAGGATGGCCGGTTATCAATTAGGTTGCCTGGGCCTAATACCTTCGTGACACTGACCCCGGCAACTCAGTCATGACGTCTAACAAAACTATACCAAATTAAGTCAATATTTTATCGTTTAAATAAGGTGAGAAAGTAAATACCTGTTCCTGGACAGTGCCGGCAGCGAGGGAGACGTGTACGAGCAGCCAACTGGTCTGTAGAGTGAGCAGCACCAGGATCACCAGCTCTTCCACTCTGTACACCCCAGCGACACCCTTGGCCAGGAGGTAGAGCTCCGTGCACACGATTACCACCTGTCCACACCATCAACTTAGTTAACACCTGGGCTTGATGAGTCTACGCATATGTCTTTAAATAAGATGGAGATGGGTGTAGCTCATACTCTTGTCTATTAGTGACGTATTAAATATAATTGAAAGATAATTATAAGGTAGTAATTTTGGTTGTTTTAGGTACTTCATCAATTATCAGGGTTGTCACTGACTACCACTGGCGTGACTGTACCTCAAGTTTCAACAACAAATAACTTCATATCAAGGTAGGAAGTTCACACAGTATTACAATGTTTGCTTTCATCATAATGTGGTGCAGCAACTTCAATAACTTATGACACATGTCTGCCAGATCATTATATAAATTGTTGTAAGGTATCGAAAGATTACACACCATATATATATATATATATATATATATATATATATATATATATATATATATATATATATATATATATATATATATATATTTAATAAAGTTAACCATTTCATTTGATAAATTCTTATTAATTTAATGATGTTGTTACACATAAACAGTATTCAAAGCGAAGTTTCTAATCTTATATTTAACAATTACAATATTCACTTTTTTAATTATTGATATTTGAATTATAGTGGACGCTGGTGGTATCATTTCTCATAGACGTACTTTGACTATTATCTATTCCCTTCTGGTCCCACACACAAAACAAAAAAAAAAAAACAAAAAAAAAATAACACCCGGGTATGAAAAGGTTCGTACCAATACAACGGAGCCGGTGAGGAGTCATTTACCTGTGTTTATATTGCACTTACTCCTGTTGATTCTACGCGTCACTAGTGTACAGACTGCATAGATGTTATCAGTGGCGGTGTTAATTGGTGGAAGTGGGGTGATGTAGCAATGGTGTTGGTGACGTTGGTGGTGGTGGTGGTGGTGGTGGTGAAAATAGAGAGGGTGATATCATGGGGTATACATTGGTGTCTGTTTGGTGAGTGTAGTGTAAGGTAAGGGTCGTTCGTGATGGAGATAAGGTAAAGTGCGTTGGTATAAGAAGTTGAGGCAAGGTGCGTGGGTGACTGGAAATAATGGTGACCTTTCTATAACGCTTAAAGGACCTTATAATACAGTGAAGCAAGAGAGAGAGAAGAGAGATGTAATTTGATGGGGACGATAGTTGAATAGGAGGGGAGGGGGTGTGAGGTATTGTGGGGGTCTTGTGGTGGAGTACTAGGGGATTAACGTGGAGTATTAGGGGTAGGGGGGAGAGGAGTCTCATCAGTCAATAGCTTCCCTCAGAGATAATGAGACAACTAGTATGATATATGGTGTTAGTAAACCTGAGACAATAGCATCATAAAGTTCCTACTACCGGTACTACTAAGAAGCTTAATGATGATGGTGATGATGATGAAGATGATGATGATGATGATAATGACGATAAGTGGTAAGTGAGAGACAGAGGTGAGGTAATAAGGTGGAGGTAACTTACCGTGGTGGCGAAGTATACACTGCAGGACGGGACTGAAGAGCTGCTGTGTATCACCCATCCTGACAAGGTGGTGACGCCGCTGTACCAGGCGACCCAGCACCTCCCCTCGCGACCCCCGTTCCCACACATCTGTAAAGGGGACACATTGTTACTACTGTACGGGGGGACACTATAATGTACGGGGGACACTTACCACACTGCTGTACTGTACGGGGGACACTTACACTGCTGTACTGTACGGGGGACACTTACCACACTGCTGTACTGTACAGGGACACTTACCACACTGCTGTACTGTACGGGGGACACTACCACAATACAGTATAGTACAGGGGACACTACTACACTACAGTACGTTTGTTGTTTGTCGTGTGTGCATATCTGAACTTTAATAAGTAATGACTTTCTGCAGGTACAATGACCTGAATTACAGACTGAGGATTATACCTTTATATTTCATTATAGAGATACAACAGCAGACTTACTCCAATAAGGTCAAAATATGTCTCGTGGCTTTCAGGAAGTTAACAAAATGGCTGGAAATCATTGCCATTACCAACAAGAACTGCTTACTGTATATGATAAAAGAAACGAAATACTTTAATGGAAAACTTATTCCCGGATAAGACCAAGGGTAATGTAAGGTAATTTATACAGTATATTTTGTTCTGTGTTGCAGTATATAACATAGGTGTGACGGTGAAGTAATCAGCACTTACTGTATATTATTATAGAAGGGTCTGGCCGCCTCTTGCACGTCACTGTGTATATTTAGAAACATGAAAAAACTTTACTCTCCTAATTAGCAGGTAAACTTTATCGTGTTACCTGAGGTGTCCCTGACCATTATCACGATATTTATACACCTGCGTAAATTAAGTAAATGCTCCAGAGATTATTATCTATATAATTTAAATGCTGATGATCCGTGTTCTTAACGCTTTAGTAGAACATTAAGAACATTTGTCATGACTTTCTTGTAAGCTGACGATACTAAAAGAACTTGGAGAGTTTTTGGATCACTTGAAGACTCTCACCCAGCTTATTTCATCGAAAGAATAACCATCCTAACACTATTTGGGGGGATAAGGTTAGGTTAGGTTAGGTCGATGACCAGTAACAGAGAAGGGAGAGAGGGGGGAGGGAGGAACATGACGGAGACGGATTCCAACAAGAAAACTGAATAAAAATGCTAATCAATGGTATATTATTACTTAATTTCAGATTACGTCTTTTGTTAGAGGTTAGTGAAAATACCACATTAACCCTGAGAGTTGAGGCCCTACAAAAATACAAAAAATAAATTACAAGTCTTTCTACTGTTTCAAAGTTCATCAGTGAAAACTATGTATATAAACTGTCTTCATTTTACTGCGAAGAGAACACAGCCCAACATTCATAAACAAAGTATGAACCATTATCATTATTGTCACTTATTAAACAGTAATTCATTCCTTTGTTTTTCTTCGCAATACTGTACCGGTCCTGTGACATGTCTGTCTTCATATAATTAGCAAATAAGTACAAGTTAAGAGAAGCTCGATTCTAGAAGACCTGATGTTTAAAACTTTTACGTCGATTATGAAATTGTATCATCCAAATTTTACGACAGATAGCCAGCCGGGTACAGTAGGTTATTTTCTGAAGACTTTGTGAAGGGGGGGGGGCATACTCCCTTCATTACACCCTCATTTAGAAACCCTAACACAATCTCCACTACATGTTTAACTTGTACGCCTGAACCCTCACAAACTCACGCACCCTTTTTGCATGTATTAAAAGAAAGAGAAAGAGAGAGAGAGAGATGAACCACCCACCTTCAAGGGCGTTGGTTAGCTGTGTGTTCCAGATGACGAGGCCGGTGGAGAGTAGATGACAGTGGGTGGTGAAGGCGAAGACGTAACCTTTATTGATAGCGAACTGATGCAGCGCCACCGAGCACACCGCCAAGTGCACCAGCTGCCCACGCCGTGCATATAAACAACATTAGGATCTGCTTTAAAACAATATCACGAAGATGGAATATTATAAGATTAAAACATAAAAATTTGGGGATGAGGTTCCAAATCGGTGGAACTTTTACGGCAACTCGAGGAAATTTTAAATATCCCAACACTTTTGAACCAAAGTGAGAGTAACAATCGGCAGTAAAACAGAATAAGTGCGAAAGATTTAGATAATAATTAGAGTGAGATAAGGAAAATTTACAAGGGTTTAATGATGAAGCTCTGCAAGACGCACAATGGCTCTGAACTTGACTGAAAATAATACAATAAATTATACAAGAGTAATGAAATTTCTTCATTAATATAGTTGGGAGTAAATGATTTCGATAAAAAAAATTATAAGTTACAAACTTTCTTCCCTGTCGCCTGAAAATGCTGTACTCAGAAAAACAAATGAGGCAAGATTAATTTCCCTGACCTTGGTTGTGAATGTTTGGGGCACCAGCCAGGAGTGAGGCACTAGGAACATCCGCTCCGCCAGACCGTCCAGCACATGAGAGAGAAACACTGGCTGTCCTGCCACTGTCAACATTAGCATGTAATATAAAGGCGAACATGAACCCAACCTGTACACGCCTTAGAGTAAAGGTCTTTGGTGGGGTTGATGTCCTCCATCACCCCCAGGTGATTCCAACTGTTGAGGAGTCGACACAGGCGGCGCCCCAGAATAGTATTGAGCACCTGGACCAGGGCGTTCACCTGGTATCCACCCACGATCACTACGCCGATCACTTGGATGCTTCTGACGTGCTGTTTCGGCAGGAATAGTTGGGGCAATGACAATAATGTACTTGGAGAGGCCGAAAATGGTTGTGGCAGTGAGGGAGGTGATGCATAAAGCTGTGGCGAGCGTGTGAACGCCTCTTACAGTCCTCCATGACAACTTATACTTGCCAGTCGCCGAGTCGTACGTGTGGGGTCCTACTCCTATCACGGCAAGAAAGCTGTGCAGGGGCAGAGGATGCTGGAGGATGTTAGCAGGTCGTGAAGTTTTATCTTCCAGGGCCTCTATTTCAGGCAGCGTTGAGTTAAAGGATGTCTCTTGTATCCCACGAAGGATCATATTGTTTAGGTGCTGATCAAGACGGAGTGGCGTTATGCTCTTTCTAGCTAGTCTCGCCACAGGCTCCAAGGTATATTTTACGCGTTTCTGAGAGCTTTCCTCACTGACAACGCCAATTGTTTCCTGATTAGGTCCTTTTTGGGCTCAGTATATAAAGATTTTCTTCGTGTACCGTAAATTCTGGTCACCTTGAAAGGTCTAATTTTACTTAAGAATATATATATTTTTTGTATATAGTTCATCAGCACAATATTTGTAGTAGTTCAAGACTGATATCATACTGGAACACAGGCAACATATAACTATAAATTCTACTTTAATATCGTGCAGAGTTCACCAGTAACCTAAAACCGAAATTCCAAAGGCAGAGGAGGAAGCAAATGTGTTGAAAGTAGTAACATGTAATAAGGTTGCCTCGTGCATTGTTTCTAAAATGTTCTGAGACAGGAGTCGCAGTGTTAATTTTGAAATTCAAGGAACCTCTGTATAGATACTTTTTGATTTTGTGTGCATGAAGGACACTATCTCTATAATTTTGAGTTGCCTGAAAAACTTTCGAGTGATGCTTTTATTCACAAGGAAGGCTTGTTTCTTCAATAATTGATTAAATAAAAATACAAAGTGCGAGAATTAATAGGAACTGTCATATGAAGAAAAAATCAGGAAAAAATGCATTCCACTGATTTTTCTTCCTAACTGTATTGTTGTTTCAGGCTTTACAAATTTATGTTAGACACGTACTGGGGAGTGTTGTCCTGGTCACCTCGTGATTAATCCCACAAGACACCGAACTACTTGAAATCCATCGAAACACAACATCGCTCTGTGGAATTCCTAATATTTGCATCATGTTTAATTTCTATAGAGGAACCTGGAGTCAACTTAATTGATGTTTGATGCAAAAATGTGAACTCTACATAGAGATACAACGATTTTTTTAAACCTTCATTTCGTCAACAAACAAAAAAAAAATATATGATAATGAATTCTTGCCCCATCAGGTATATGACCCAAGTATCACAATATTTTCACATATCGAACTGAACTTTGGTATCAATATCTATTTTATTTTCCAACTTTTAGTGAGGAGCAAACATTTCAATTCAACGCAATCCTGTTATGACTAATGACTAGACTGACGCGTTTGTTGGAGCCACCTGACGGTATCACAAGTCGACACAATCTCACTGTGGCTTATGACCAGAAGACTCGAGAATTCAAGTCAGTTAATGCGGCAATAAGTCCACTGTGGGTCCTCAGTATGGATCTTGCCAAAGCCACTTGTTGACGCCTTGGAGGGCTGGCGGTACACTGATGGTGGAGGTGGTGTACGCTGCTGGTGGTGGGTGTGGCCTAACGCTTCTCCATATTTTGGCATGCGCTATTTAGTGTCGCTAACTTACTTGTTTATCTATCTATCTTTATCTATCTAGCTTTATCTATCTATCTTTATCCATCTATCATTATCTATCTATCCTTATCTATCTATCTATCTATATCATTAAGGCGGGCGCCAAGTTGTAGCACAACACCAACCCGGACTACATCCCTGTCCTAACGTCATTAAGTTATCAGTTCCCTCCACCCGTCTACGAACATTTACCTTAATTTGACGCAAGTTTATTGCTCCTGCCATAAAGAGTAGCGCTACTAGCAAGAGTAGAGAGGGGAGGGGGCCGCTCCTCTGCTCTCACTCCACTTTACTAAGTTTGTTTTTGCCGGGGTGGAAATTTGTCGAAACGTCACCAAATAAATGTTGCTGTTTACCCATGGAAAGCGTAACGTAACGTAACGTAACGAAGAGGAGAGCCAGGGAAATCACAAACATCTTGACTAAGTTGGGTTTATTTAATTACCAACGTTTCGGAAAATCATTTTCCATCACCAGAGCCTAAAAAAAAAACAGAGAAAAGGGTTTTAAAAATTACGGGTAATATACAATAAAAACGGAACCAATAAAAATGACGGGAGACCTACTGTACGTACAAAGGTAAAATCAGAAAAATCTAAAACATTACCTTAATTGAGTTGAGCCTTATTGAGAAAAAAACAAAAAATTCACAGGAAGCCATATCACAAATGGATGGCTTTACTTTATATTGACACAAGGCTTCCATAATGAGGTCCGTCTCATAGTTGCTCCTGCCAAGAAATATGAAAACGGGTGGTCATGTTGGTGGACGTGGTTACGGATAGCTGAATGTGGTGGTTGTGTGATTAAATGACTTGTTCGGACGGAACGGCCCAAGTGCTCATGGATGCGAGTTATCAGATGTTTTTTTTTGTTTTTTACCTATATATGCTGCGCTACAGCTACGACACGTAAATTGATAAACAACTTAGGACTGCAGGTGTGTGGGTATGGTGTTTTAGTTTTAAAACAAAATTTAATTGAACTCAGAGTTTTGAAAACTAGTCTTGGAGAAATTTGTGGATATAATTCATTGAGAAGCTTCTTAAGTTTGTTTCTAAGGTTGAAACTGGGTGGACCTGTGTACGGGATGGTGGAACAGATAGAATATTTAAGAACGACGTGGATATGAGGCTGTGTGGGACCCAAAATCTCATGAAGGGTTTTGCCTCTATGAGTATCCATAAATCTCTTAGGGAAACCATTGTTAAAGAGTAGTTCCTTTATATATTTCAGTTCAATGTCCAGGCGTCAAGCAAATGGGATTGTATTAACACTGAACCCCTGAAGTGACCCCAAAAGAAATAAACGACAAAGTTCCTTCAAAAGAAATCCTGAAGGCAGTAACCCACTCAACGACTTATCGACGACCTCAACCCACGCCAGAAATAGACCATGACCTCCCTGACTTAGGCAAAAGTCACTCTTCTAAGGGTCTAAACGTCCTCTCACATAAGGAAGACAAACATAAAATAAAAAATCCTTACTAACCAAAAAAAACTAATATGGTTTAAATAAAGATAAAACGATTAAACAAACGCAACAAAAGAAAATGTAAAGAAACAAGAGACAACAAGAGCAAGTCCAGAAAACTGTGAGGGATAACTTCTTCGGGGTGAGAGCTGTGAACTCGTGGAACAACCTGTCAGATAGTGCTGTTATGGTACCGAGTCTGAGCTGTTTCAAGACCAGACGTGACCAACACTGGAGAAGGTTCAGATACATTCAGGAGCCGGTGCATGCCCAGTACTTGCCAACAGTATGTAACAGAGACGTGACCGACCACTCAAGCGGCTAACGAACCGATCAGTGGTAAATTGGATAAAAGTAAAAAGTAAAAGTTGTATTGATTTAAAAATATAAGTGGTGATAGGCTACCTGGACAGAGTAATTGAGTGAATATTAAAGACTGTACAGTAACACAGGGTTTCTCAGATAAACCCAAAGACCAGAATATATATAAGAAACTAAGAAGTAAATATCGAAAAAAATAACGGAGACAAGCAAGAGAAATTTAACAGTGAATTAAAGTACAATTAGACCCATGGGTATAGTGTCAGAAAAAGAAATCATACTCTATTCTCCTTTGCTCCCATATATGCAGATCACTAACCTGCAACCATGGAGCGGCTCTGAGTTTAATCCCTTTCATTTTTAAGTGGATTTAATACAGGAGGTAAGCCAGTGTACAAGTGATAGTGAGGTATTTTCACAGCCAGCCGTCTACTGTGAATATTGTTCATAATTGTCCTTTAAATATGAATAAATACAGAAAACTAAGTATATTTTTATGTCCCATGTGATACTACTTAACCACATGGTTCTGGGAGTAACTGACGATAAAAAAGGGACCATATAAAGTAACAGAGAGCAGACTGACAAACAACTCGAACGGCTAATGAGCTGAGATATGGTGAAAAACTAATAAATACCAAAAAGAATGAATATATATATATATATATATATATATATATATATATATATATATATATATATATATATATATATATATATATATATATATATAAGATAATGAATAAAATACTATTTGTAAAGTTACCTATAAACATCCACACATTTATTTTGTTCGTTTTTCTTTTTCCATCGAGTCGCGAAGAGAACGAATAAACTGAAACTGTCTGTTTGGTTAACTATAATAAACATAAATAAACTATCCTGCCTTGGTATTATTGTATAAGTTGACACCCATCGAATCTCGACAATTTTATCCATAGTGTCATGATAGTGATGACGGCTAACCTGAAAACCTCAAACGTCCACAAAACCTTCTGAGTCCCCCAGTGGAAGCAATCCCCGTTTTCTCTGTTTCGCTGACCAACGTCATCGAAGGCCGTCTTTGTCTGGAAGAAACTTTGAATATAATCCACCGGATTTCGTAGCAAGACGCTGTATGTTGGGACCTGTTGCCATCAACCCTTTGTAATCGAATTTGATTTTTGCTTTGATACTCAGATGAGCGTGTTAGTGAAGATAATAGTATGGAATGAAACTGAGCTCATAGTCTCAGTTTCAACGTCAGAGTGTAAATGAAAGTAATTCATCGAAATAGAAGTAGGTGGAATCCTGACCCTGGTTTGGTGAGGTGCCCTTGGGCATTTTCAACCGTTAGTAAGTGCTTTCCTTGCCCTTCACCCATACAGGGTAGATCATTCCCTCCGTGTTAATAATTCGCCCTTCTTTAAGTGATTTGACCCAATTAATAGTTGATGGTGCAAGTGTTACAGTAACGTAGTTGATATACTTTTGAGTGAAATGTATTTACATATTTAACGTCCCCTGAAACGTGATGTCGTTGTCACAGTTAGTAAGTGCTCGCCCTTCACCCATACAGGGTCCCTAACACAGCCTAGGCCGTATCTGTAGCGTGGATGTTGTATCCACTATGTCTGTGAGATGTCCGAGGTCACTAGGATCAGATTACCTTTCGTGGGACCCGACCGTCGAACCTTCAGTACTACCTATGGGCCCATAGCTGGCCCGTCTGACTAACGCTCAGCCCGCAAGGTGACCCCCCGGATCACCAAGCCACACACAACTACCAGCCCCCATCATTGGTGGATGAGTGTCTAACTCAGTAGAGACTATTTGTGTGGTGGGGTTATTTCACTGGGATCTTCAGGGTTCGTTGGAAAGTACCCCATGGTGGCAGGACCCCATGGCGGTTGCTTGGTGCCTCCTGACGACTGAGTGTTATGATGGCCAGTTGCCCTGGTCTTAACTCTTTTACTTTTTTACTTTTATCCTCTTCGCCACTGATCGAGCGATAGCCGCCAGGCGATCCGGTCACGTCTCTTTTCCTTTATATTCTTCACCAAAGGTCGGCTCGCTAGCCGCCGGAGCGATCAGTCACGTCTGTCACGCACTATTGGCAAATACTGGCATGCACCAGCTCCTGAATGTGCCTGAACCCGCTCCAGTTACTAGAGTTTATGTATTATTGAGTATATCCCACTAGTAGTGGTGTGAGGTGTTATTGAGTATGTCCACCCAGTAGTGGTGTGAGTGTTATTGAGTATGTCCACCCAGTAGTGGTGTGAGTGTTATTAATTATGTCCACCCAGTAGTGGTGTGAGTGTTATTGAGTATGTCACAGTAGTGGTGTGAGAGTGTTATTAGTATCCACCAGTAGTGGTGTGAGTGTTATTAGTATGTCACCCAGTAGTGAATTGTGAGAGTGTTATTGAGTATGTCCACCCAGTAGTGGTGTAGAGTGTTATTGAGTATATTCCACCCAGTAGTGGTGTAAGTATTATTAGTGTCCACCGAAGTAGTGGTGTGGCGAGTGTTATTAGTATGTCACCCGTAGTGGATGTGAGTGTTAATGAGCATGTCCACAGTAGCGGTGTGAGTGTTATTGAGCATGTCCACCCAGTAGTGGTGTGAGTGTTGTGGTATGTCACCCCGTAGTGGTGTAGTGTTATTGAGCATGTCACCCAGTAGCGGTGTGAGTGTTGTGAGCATGTCCACCAGTAGTGGTGTGAGTGTTATTGAGCATGTCACCCCGTAGTGGTGTAGGTGTTGATGAGCATGTCCGCTTGTGCTTGGTGTGAGGTGTTATTGAGCATGTCACCCAGTAGTGGTGTGGTGTTATTGAGTATGTCACCCCGTAGTGGTGTAGGGTGTTATTAGGCATGTCCACCCAGTAGCGGTGTGAGTGTTGTGAGTATGTCCACCCAGTAGCAGTGTGGTGTGAGCATGTCCACCCAGTAGCGGTGTGAGTGTTAGTGAGCATGTCCACCCCAGCTGAGTGGTGTAGGTGTTATTGAGTATGTCCCACCCAGTAGCGGTGTGAGTGTTGTGGTATGTGTCCACCCAGTAGTGGTGTGAGATGTTGAGCATGTGTCCACCCAGTAGCGGTGTAGTGTTGTGAGCATGTCACCCCGTAGTGGTGTGAGTGTTATTAATTATGTCCACCCAGTAGCGGTGTGAGTGTTATTAATTATGTCCGCAGTAGTGGTGTGAGTGTTATTAATTATGTCCACCCAGTAGTGGTGTGAGTGTTGTGAACATGTGCACCCAGTAGCGGTGTGGGTGTTATTGAGCATGTCACAGTAGCGGTGTGAGTGTTATTGAGTATGTCCACCCAGTAGTGGTGTGGTGTTATTGGTATGTCACCCAGTAGTGGTGTGTGAGTGTTATTGACATGTCCACCCAGTAGTGGTGTGAGGTAATGAGTATGTCCACCCAGTATTAGTGGTGTGAGTGTTATTAGTATGTCACCCAGTAGTGGTGTGAGTGTTATTGAGCATGTCCACCCAGTAGCGGTGTGAGAATGTTATTGAGTATGTCCACCCAGTACTGGTGTGAGTGTTATTGAGTATGTCCACCCAGTAGTGGTGTGAGTGTTATTGAGTATGTCCACCCAGTAGTGGTGTGAGTGTTATTGAGTATGTCCACCCAGTAGTGGTGTGAGTGTTATTGAGCATGTCCACCCAGTAGTGGTGTGAGTGTAATTGAGCATGTCCACCCAGTAGTGGTGTGAGTGTTATTGAGTATGTCCACCCAGTAGTGGTGTGAGTGTTATTGAGTATGTCCACCCCGTAGTGGTGTGAGTGTTATTGAGTATGTCCACCCAGTAGGTGTGAGTGTTATTGAGTATGTCCACCCCGTAGTGGTGTGAGTGTAATTGAGCATGTCCACCCAGTAGTGGTGTGAGTGTTATTGAGCATGTCCACCCCGTAGTGGTGTGAGTGTTATTGAGCATGTCCACCCCGTAGTGGTGTGAGTGTTATTGAGTATGTCCACCCAGTAGTGGTGTGAGTGTTATTGAGCATGTCCACCCAGTAGTGGTGTGAGTGTAATTGAGCATGTCCACCCAGTAGTGGTGTGAGTGTTATTGAGTATGTCCACCCAGTAGTGGTGTGAGTGTTATTGAGTATGTCCACCCCGTAGTGGTGTGAGTGTAATTGAGCATGTCCACCCAGTAGTGGTGTGAGTGTTATTGAGCATGTCCACCCCGTAGTGGTGTGAGTGTTATTGAGCATGTCCACCCCGTAGTGGTGTGAGTGTTATTGAGTATGTCCACCCAGTAGTGGTGTGAGTGTTATTGAGCATGTCCACCCAGTAGTGGTGTGAGTGTAATTGAGCATGTCCACCCAGTAGTGGTGTGAGTGTTATTGAGTATGTCCACCCAGTAGTGGTGTGAGTGTTATTGAGTATGTCCACCCCGTAGTGGTGTGAGTGTTATTGAGCATGTCCACCCAGCAGCGGTGTGAGTATTTTGAGCCTGGAGGGCATAGTACCAGGTTTCCTGTCTGTTATATATATAACTTTCCCTACATCCATTTTTTGTATATTTAACAATATTGTATTTTATATTGTGTCTGTTATTTTACCTACAAGTATCTACCGCTATTTCTTCCCTATTACTGATAATTATCATTAAGACATGTACCCATGAGCCTCTCCTCGTCAATACGCCAACAATGCCAAGTATTAAAGTAAAAATTGTTATAAGAGTGCAGCCCTTATACAGATCATGAATTGTATGCCATTTTTATTCCACATGATGTTTCCTCGTAAATTACTTATATTACGGGAATATCCTCCCAAGACAGGTCATCGACCCAATAATGGGTCCTGATGGGGGCGAAAAAGCAGGAGTAAATAATAAATAGTAATTGCAGAAGAAAAATACTCTGTTAATCTACACCACGAAGATGTCGAAAAACCAACTTTTCGAAGTGAGACAGATTATAAGAGGATGAAAACACAGAAGGCAAAGCATTCCACAGTTTGGCTCTGTGAGGAAAGAAGCATGTACTATAACGGGTTATTCTAGTGTGACCGACATCCACAGAGAAACGGTGGGCAAAACGGGCAAGACGTGTGTTACGAGCCCACTGCCTTGGCGGCGGTACACAGGATACCTGTCAAGGGTTTAGATGTTAACGCCCTCTGGTTCTTTTAAAGATTATTTTCAGGTGGAACACTTTCGCTTGCACCCAGGATATTGAACAAGATTATGGATATTTATAACAAAACTTGTCTATTTACAATTATTTACGGTGATAATCGGCAGAAGACAGTACAGAACTAAACATCAAGAAGAAAGTAAAAGATTTCACTGAAAGTTTATAAATGGTTGGGTGTTGGACAAAGAAAAAATGACAATTCTTGGGCTGAAGAGCCAAGATCAAGGTCAGAGGTCAGTGATATAAGCTTGGGTCATAAGTTGGGGTTAGGATGAGTGTTGCTGTAACGATAATGTTCACTTTGGAGCTGATTAGTAATAACCTATTTCTTAAGAAGGTTTCAGAGACAGTTAGTGTTCCGTGCTGCGACACATCAAAGTGATTTGATTTTAAATTTTGGATTTTTTGCGGCGAGGAACACGGAGAGCTTCTGTTAATTTGTGTACCCAGTCCTAGATGTGACACATCACATTTGAAGCCGATCGTGCAAATGGTTCAGAAATTACAGGTTCGACGCCTCTCAGCTAATCAGTAGCCAAGAAAGAAGAAAGTCATCAGATTGTTTCCTATATTAACCACTTCTGGGGAATTAGAGACACTGAGAGGAGGAGTTGTAAAGCATATTCCGATGTTGGTGACAAGTAACTATATAAGGTAAATGATTAATACAGCAAATTCCAACACGTTGCTCCCACCTCACAGCCGTGAAGCATCAGTATCACGTGAAACCAGCTGACGCGACCATTACCTTGATGAAGTTGACACAGGTAAGCCCAACACCCCCCTGGGCTGTTCCCGGGCGCCACGCCTCACCACCACCACCAGCCTGGGTCCCATCACCAGTCTCATATCTTTGCTGCTGCCACTAACACCAGCCTGGGGCCCAGGGACCCCCAGCTTGGCGTTTACCCTGACTAAACAGGCGCGGTGCACCATGAAGGTGGTGAATGTTTTCTTGACAGCTATGCAAGTTTTTTCTTTATTTCCGTTTTATAAGAAGGAAAATGCACAATCTTTTACTCTGAGCAAACTTCTATTGCTGTGGTGCGTCTTGAACTGTGCCGTGTACTGTGCCGCAAGTTTAGCTATGCTCTTCGTGCCTCCTAAACAAATCCACTACAGCAAGGAGACTGTCATGGCATCCAGCCTCTGGAAATACATGTGGATAGCGATGGGTCTTTCAAGAATCACTGCCATCTTAAAGAGCCCAGTGTTGGCAAACATCATCTGTCGAGTGGAGCGGATTCGATCACTTAAAAGAGTTCACATGAAGTGTACAAAAGCAGACGTTCTCATCTCTATTGCGGTACTCATATTATTATCAGCAAATCTCAACGAAATTTACAAATTAGTGAATCTAATGATTAAGCAAAGTCAGGAAAAGAAGGAGTGGTGGCTGTTGATGCCGTTCTTTTTGTGTAATGTTTGTGGACTGATGAGTCACTTGCTGGCCCCAGCGATGTTCTGTGTCCTCAGTCACCACCTGACGCGCGCCCTTCACTACACTGTGCCGGCCCTTAATGATCCTGCTTGGCAAGATCTCTCTCTATCGTGTGAAGAGAGAAAAACTTCCCTTATACGAGTCCTTACACGTAAACGTGAATACAATGAATCTGTAAGTAGCGACATTCATCCATCTACATCGAAGACCTGCTCGAAGATGGACTTCCTGGGTGAGGCTGAGAGTCTGCTGTTAGACGTGGACGAGACTCTTTGTGACTTACTGGAATACATCGGGTTTTACCTGTTATTCATGTTGGTGGCGATGGTGATGGCCCTGATCGTCATGCTGTTCATCTTCGTGGAGAGCATCGTGCAGGAGGAGAGCACCAGGTGGCAGCCACTGGTCATATCCCTGGTGTATGGTGTGGTCTTCCTCTACCTCAATACTACCGCTGACGACTTCAATGATGAGGTTTGTCTACAGATTGTCCAGTAATCACTTTATCTATTCACTGATGATGCCTTACTTCATCCTAAGTCCTTCCATTTCTATGTTTCATTTCCCGCACGGTCGTGACAAACACTCAACCGATTTGTCTCAGATTTTATACTCGCACTGCTTAGCGTACCAGTTAGAAATGAGAAAAATACTGTATAAAATTACCAACAACACCATTAACACCCAAAACACCACCACCACCAACAACACTAATAACAACAGCACCAAAACCACCACCAAGTACACCTGACCTATGGGGCCCCTGATCTGTGAATGACACGCAGTTCAACATGTAGACACGAGTTTGATGCCCTCGAGTACTGCCAACAGAGATTTGGACAATTTTATAATTTATAATTTATGAGATCACCCAGATTAAATCGTTGATAAGTAACTGATATCAAGTCCTTAACTCGTGGTAGGGCAGAGAGCAGGAGGCGGGATATTCGTCCGTCAGTCCGGCCATCTTGTGAACTTGAAGAAACAAATATGGACATCGATAAAATTTGGTGGTAAGAAAATGCTAACCAACTCAACCTCAAACTTGTTCTACATTCAATAAAATAATAATGTTCTCGCTAAAGGAGAGTTATGGCACTTTTTTTTTGGCGGGGGGGGGTATGGACTCTGGATCCTAGGGCCAATGTCTTAATTTGTTTAAGCCAGTGGTCCCTAACCTTTTGAAGACTCTGGGCCACATTTATTATTGTAAATGTAGTGGAGGACGACAAAACTTGGGATCTACAATTAAGAAAAAAAATCTCATATATACTGTACAGTTATTAGCAGTTTTAAACGTCTAACTGTTACCAGTCACATACTTTTTACATTTACTCTTGGACAGGACGTGTGTATTTACCCCAGTGAGAAGGCTGGCTCTGTCTCTGGGCCCGGTCTGGGGTAAATACACACATCCTGTACACGACAGTTGTATCAAGTTATTTCAAAGTATCCCAAAATCATTCACCGTTTTCTAATAAACCCTCGCGGGCTCCATAATATGGTTCCGCAGGCGCCCGTGAACTACAGGTTGGGGACCACTGTGTTAAACCATCGTCATCAAAGGCTTATTACTGTAAAGTCTGTAAGTGAGTCTAGGTGAAGGATGATTGTGTCAAAGTAATACAGAACAAACCAACTGCCCAAACGGCTAATAAGGTGATAAGTGGTGAAATATTAAGTGAAATGTACTCTTACCTCTCCCGGGTGTGACCTGACAGCGGGGGCGGTGCGCGGCGAGGTACAGGCGGCTCCTACAGCTGGATCCTGGACTACAGGAGGACCCCAGAGTGAGTACTGACTGACCTTGTTAGTTATAAGAAACAAGTAAATGAATAAGTATACAGTACATCCAAATTCATAAAGAAAAAACAAGGATAAAGTACAAAATAATCTGTCTACTCTTTATAACAAGATATCAAACAGGTTTTCTTTGTAGAAAATCTTGAAAATACAAAATAAAGTCAAATTCAATGTCTTCTATACGGAAGAAAAACCCGACCACAACATTTTTTTTTCTGGGCAGGAAATAATAAATTAAGGTAAATAATATTTCTTCTTATCACCTGGATGGTGGGAGAGATATACTGCCCTACAGGTGTCAGTACAGGTGTGCCCCCTACAGGTGTCAGTACAGGTGTGCCCCCTACAGGAGTCAGTACAGGTGTGCCCCCTACAGGTATTCCGCGTCTTGGGTATGCTGGAAAGGAGGCAGGACTTCAGCCTGGCCGGGTTCGTCTGTCTGGGTCGTTACAGCGTGGCGACCGTGAGTCTCTCTCTGTCTGTCTCTCAGTCTCTCTTTCGTGTGTGTGTGTGTGTGTGTGTGTGTGTGTGTCCCTTATTTTTTCTCTCTCTCATGTGCTCCATAAACTTACCTAACTTAAGCAATAAACTTGGAACCCATTTGGTGTTGGATTAGTACTGGGTCTTTATCCTGATGGTTATGTTAGGCTGGGGTAGGTTGTCTTTGATAATGGTTAGGTTAAGTTGGTTAGGGTTAAGTTATATATGGTTGCCTTTTGAGATTGTCTATATTTTAGATTAGGTTAGGTTAGGTTAGGTTAGGTTAGGTTAGGTTAGTTTAGGTTTAGAATAAGATTATTTCCCCCCATTATTTCCTCCCTTTGTACTGATTGTTACTGACTCCTGTTTCTCTCTCCCCCATTACTACTAGACCACAAGTTTTATCATATCTTACGTCGTCATCGCTATGCAGTTCCGGGGAGGGTGACCGGTGCGACGTCTGTGGGTCACTCATTAACACCAAGTGGTCCTCAGCTGCTCTGTATAGTGTCGTGTTACATGTTGCTGTGTACCCAAGAGAGCCAGCAGTGTACGTTGTTATTACCGATATTATTTTGTACATATTTACAGACATACATATATTAGACACGTACACATCTACATATACACATCACACACACACACACACACACACACACACACACACCTTTCTTTCATAAAACATGAAATATAATTCACTTCTAACCTTCACCTAAACATTAAGTCATACAAGACCTCAGAACCTAACCTAACCTAACCAAGCACAAGTCACTAACCCTCATGTAAACACAGGACTTCATTATTATCTATGTACCTTTTACAACATTTCTCCTGATATGCGATTGGCCAAAAAAAAAAAAGTTATACAAACAAAATAAAAATGTATAATGAATCTCTTTTTGTTAATGTGGTTCCTTCACGATTCATTATTCAGTATTATTAAAAAATAACCAATTCTATTATATTTTTATTATGTTCAACACAACTCCTATAATGGGTGTTTATTATGTTATATGGTCAGAAGCCACAGAGGGTCGCGTTTGTGTGTGTGTGTGTGTGTGTGTGTGTGTGTGTGTGTGTGTGTGTGTGTGTGTGTGCCAACATGAACTTTATGCCTAAATGTTACTTGTGAAAATATAATAAGAAGTAATTTTCTCTTTTTCTCTCTTCGTCTGTCTATCTCTCTTTTGCTCTCTCACCTTTTGTATTTAACTTTCTCTTTCTCTCTCTCTTCTTCTCTTCTCACTCGTAATCTTTTTCTCTTTCACTCTTTCTTCTTAAAGTTTTCTCTCCGTCTCTATTTTTTTTTATCTCCTCATCTCAATCTCTCTTTCTTTCTTTATTTCCTTATTCGCATTCCTCTCTCCCTCTCTCTTTCCCGTTCTCTCTCTCTCCCACTTCCATTCTTTCCTCCACCTCCCCTCTCTCTCTCTCTCTCTCATCTCCATCGTAAACTGTTCTTGCATAAAAAAAATAGTTCCCCACGTCACCTTTCCCTCCCTCCACTCCTCTCCCCTCCCTCTCCTCCCTCCTCCCTCCCTCCCCTCTCCCCCCTTAACCCCTTAGGTACTCTCTCTCTCTCTCTCTCTCTCTCTCTCTCTCTCTCTCTCTCTCTCTCTCTCTCTCTCTCTCTCTCCTCCCTGTTTTCATTTTTCTTTTCTTTCTTTTACTCTCCCATTTTTCCTCTCACTTTACATTCTCACTTTTATGACGAGAAAAGGAAATGAAAAATATAATGAAAATTGACAATAAAAATGTAAAAGAGAAATAAAGGAAGAGAAACAAAGAAAGGGGGGAAAAATAAGGGAAGAAACTAAAGAGGAAATTAAAATAAGAGGAAAACAAGAGAATGGGAAAAAATAAAGTCAAGCAACAGCAAATAAAAAAAAGAAAATATTAACTATAAACAAAAAAGATAAAGAAAGAAGAGCGAAAGAAAAACATAAATTAAGAAAAAATACAGAAATTAGTCACAGAGTCAATCAATCAAAGTACCTTCTTCTTATCTGAGGGTTGGCGACCACAGCCCTACATTTATGGGCTGTTTTTACCAACCCTATAAGAGTTTGTATTTCTGTGGGATCTAGTTTTTAATGTCATTCCTCCATCTCAGTCTCTACCTTCCCCCGGCCCTCCTACCTTCAACTTTACCCATTAATGTTTCTGTTATTATCCCCTCAACCCTAATTATGTGACCAAAGTATTTATTTTTTTTCCTTTTCTGTACATTTTAAGCATTTCGCATGAAGTTTTTAATAATCTTAGGACTTCATTTGTTTTCCTCACAGTGTAGCATATTTTTAACATTCGGCTATAGCACCATGTCAAACAAACAGTTATACTTATATAAATGTGGGCTACATACATTATGTTTATATAAGTACATCACCCAAGGTAACTAGACTATGAGCAGTGTATACAGTAGTCATAATTGTACATGTGACAGTATTTTCCACTGACCTCTCCCGCGCCTTGAATGCTTGGGTCAGCAGTTAAGTAGCCGGCTTCTGGCCAGTCTCTCATCCATGTCAAAAGTGTGTTTAACGAAGCTCATAACGGTGATATCCTAGTTATTGTGCAATAGTTTATTTTCTTAATAAATGGAAAACAGACCATTTGGGTTTGATAACTTAACCCATAAACATTTATTTATGTTACTTGCAGTGTACCATTAATACTGACTCTACAGAATCTTCATCAGTGACTACAACAGGTAAACAGACGATGACAACCACATTTCAGAGCCTCCAACCTGTGCTGAAAGTGTCCACGCTTCTGACCCATACATCAGTCCTTGCCATATAAAGCCTCTCAGCAGCCTCCTTTTCTCAGATTGTGGGTTATTTATTAATCTTTGAGTTCATATCATTCATGTCTATTAGCAAACTCTACCACCGAAGAAAATGGGCAACGATGTAATATTAAAACAGAAAGAAAACGAATATAAAATATTTTTACCCACAACTCTTTTGTTTCATTATTTATATTATATATATATATATATATATATATATATATATATATATATATATATATATATATATATATATATATATATTATTTATTTATTTTTCCTTTACTCCCTAACCTTTTCCGTCTCTCCCCTACCTACAACTCTTCCCTCACCTATCCCTAAATTATGTCCTCCACTTACCTTCCCTCTCTCTCCGTCCCTCCTTCACTCATCTACCTATAACTATTCTCTCCGAAACCCTCCTTGTTTCCCTCACCCTTCCTCCTTCACTATATACCTTTTATCAGCCCTCACCCTCTCCCCTCTTCCTCTCTCCCTTCACTCTCTCGCCCCTTTCACTCTCTCCCCTCTACCACCATCACCCCAGTTACATGTCCCCCTTTGGTTAGAGAGAAAAAAAATAGAATGAAAAAAAAGAAAAGAAAATAAAGTCCTGTATTCGATCGTTTACAGAGGGTGTCAGGCCATGAGGGGTGGAAGGGAACAGCCGACTGGAACACTGCGACAGATTGCTAGTTCCTGGTCGAAATATAAGTTATTATTTTTTCGTCTTCCTCCACTCAGCTAAATGTCGATACACAACAGAGAGAGATTACATACACGAGCCTTTGTTGAAAGACTTCCAAAATGTCTACGTGTTACAAGTCATTCTATACTTGTGGTCTTTCTTTTGTGCATAACAACACAATAGTGAATCTGGCTTATGTATGGATGAATTATTAATGAGTAAATAAATGAATGGATGAATAACCAGCTGCGTGAATTGACACACATATATAAAAAATCTGAATGAACAAAATGTATATACAAGTATACAAAGGAATGGATGTAAAATAAGTACAGTCCACAACATACTGTAACATGCACTCAAGTACATGTATTATCATAAAAATGTACGATAGTCTAACATAGGTATCGCACGAAGGTACATCCCAGAGAGTACACAAACATATCAATGTGAAATTATACGTTCGTTCACCTGCACGTGAGACAACAGACCAGAGGACCTCACGGGGCAGGTTAGGGTGAAAGAGTATACGTCAGGCTCAAGAGTTCATTATAAAAGAGTGCGTAAGATTAAAAGTGCATGAGGTAAAATGTGTGTGAGGCTAAAAGGGTGTGGCGGGGGGAGGGGGGGGTAAAAGAGTGCGTGAGGTCAAGAATGCATCTAGTTAAGAGTATGTCAGGCTCAAGAGTCTATGACACTACGAATGCGATAAAAGTGGAACAGACTGAGAGTGCGACAGACTAAGAGTGCCGCGTGTGTTGACAAAGGTGGGAACTCCGTCAGAGGCACAGCTCATCCTCTGGGCTTAAAAGACTGAAAATAAAAGTCATTGAAGTTATAAAGGAGGAGGAGAAGGAGGAGGAGAATGAACCTTTGTTAGGTTACGTATACAGAAAAAATCTCAAAAAAGTCTCGTACGTTAATTTTTTCTCTTAAGTGGCAATATTATGGACGTATCTAACTAACTCACTCACTTGACTACTGAGGAGGTGTGTGTGTGTGTGTGTGTGTGTGTGTGTGTGTGTGTGTGTGTGTGTGTGTGTGGTCTCCATCGCTGAGGGAGGGTCAAGATGTGGGAGGGGAAGGGGGAAAACCTTACAGGAACTCAGTTAGGGGTAAAGTAATCTGGGGAAGAGCCTTACCACCTGGTCTACCTGCGATTCAATCAGGGTAGCGACACACTGCCTTGCCGCTGACGCCTCTCGGGTGTAGACTAACGCTATAATGTTTAATTTAGTCTTTGCGTTTTACATAATATCGTCACAGGTGGACGTGAAATATATGCAAAACCTCAAGTAAGTTGTACCATTGAACCGTAATGGAAATCCCTTCTGTTTTGTCTTTTCTCTGAAATATCTAAGAATTCCATTAATATTAGTTAATTAATTATTATCTAATCTCTTATAACCTAGTCCAAGCCATGATAATTTTAACATACATAGTTATTATTTATGACAAAATCCATTAAATATACATTAACACTCTACATCAAGTCATCCCATTACATAAAGAATATATTGAGTAAAACTTATACCAGGTAGAACAAATAAGGGTTACCAACGAGAGGATAAACAAAACATAACCAAAAATAAAAAATAAACATGTTAAAAATGACTTCCTTCGTGTGTTGAGGACTTACGCCTGAACTACGAACGATAGCTGATGGAAGGAGAACACTGGAGGTTGTCTTCGCATGTGCTCTTGTAAGTTATTATGTTATTCTCTTTGCTAACAGTGTAACAAAGAGTACTGAGAACATCGCTACATATTCTGATCATCATTTTCAAGTATCAAAGAACACCAAGGGTTTTTTTTCAGTAACACGGAGAGATGATGGACTTTCAGAACATTTTTTACTCCCCTAGCTCATGAATGCATCAATAACATTATTTAGGGAAGCAATCGAGTTCTTTTGTGAATTATTAACGATACTAGGAAATACAATGACCTTGATATTAACGTTGTAATGAAGGTTTGAGTTGTATAGTGTCATGGATGTTAAGAGCAGGAGACGAATTTACTAATGGAACTGAAGGATAGAATAAGAGACAAAGGCAGAATATTTACGTAAGAGAAGAGAGAATTCGAGATGTATTATATATATATATATATATATATATATATATATATATATATATATATATATATATATATATATATATATATATATATATATATATATATATATATATATATATATATATATATATATATGTGTGTGTGTGTGTGTGTGTATGATTAATAAAGTCAAGCTCAATCCCAGGGATTTTTCTTTTCTTTCAACAAACAGGAACTTAAATAAATTCAATGACTCTTCTCTAATACAGGACGTCTTCTTACTACTACTACTACTACTACTTCTACAATTACTACTACTAACATTATACTACATTTATTACTACTACAACTACCACCATCATCACCAACACCACAGCTACTAATATGACCACTACTACCAGCACCAACAGTACTACTACTACTACTACCACAACCATGACTACCTTACAAAAACACAAATCGCGTCTCCCTATTCACTTTTCTCAAACCTTCTGTTCTAAATAGATTTTCGTGATTAATGAAGTCTCACCTGTCCGTAATGGTGGGGTCTACTGGGGGCTCTGGGGGCTCTTCTCAAGCACGATAATGGACATGAGCGTCCTCAATGGGGGTCCAGAGTTTTTAATGGAGTTGGGGAAGGTGGAATGGGAGGGATGGGGAGGGAATGGGATGGGGGGGTGGGTGGGACGAGAAGAGGGAGGAAGGAGAGGATAGGGTGGGGTGGGATAGGGAGAGGTATAAGAGGGGGATGGGGGGGGGGAGAGAGAGAGAGAGAGAGAGAGGACGCTAATCTTAGACCTTGAGTAATGAAGTAAGTCTAATGGAGTCTAAAGGGATTCTTCAGCCTAATGGGAACTAAGGGGTTAAAGGGGATTCTCATATCTAAAGGGTTTCTCCAATCGAAATGGTTTCTGTCTAGTTTTAAGGGGTACAATGGTTCTTCCGTCTCATCTAAGGGGTTCAGTATAATCTAAGGGGCGTCTGTCTCATATATGGGCGTCTAAGGGTGTTCTGACTTATCTATGGGGTTCTACTATCATCTAAATGGATTCCAGTATCATCTAAAGGGGTTCCAGTATCACCTAAGGGGTTCCAGTATCATTTAAGGGTTCCAGTATCATCTAAGGGGTTCCAGTATCATCTAAAGGGGTTCCAGTATCATTTAAGGGGTTCCAGTGTCACCTAAGGAGTTCCAGTATCATTTAAGGGGTTCCAGTATCATCTAAGGAGTTCCAGTATCATTTAAGGGGTTCCAGTGTCATCTAAGGGGTTTCAGTATCATCTAAGGGGTTCCAGTATCATCTAAGGGGTTCCAGTATCATCTAAGGAGTTCCAGTATCATCTAAGGAGTTCCAGTATCATCTAAGGAGTTCCAGTATCATCTAAGGGGTTCCAGTATCATCTAAGGAGTTCCAGTATCATCTAAGGGGTTCCAGTATCATCTAGGGGTTCCAGTATCATCTAAGGGGTTCCAGTATCATCTAAGGGGTTCCACTATCATCTAAGGGGTTCCAGTATCATCTAAGAGGTTCCACTATCATCTAAGGGGTTCCACTATCATCTAAGGGGTTCCAGTATCATCTAAGGGGTTCCAGTATCATCTAAGGGGTTCCAGTATCATCTAAGGGGTTCCACTATCATCAGCCATAGATGTAACGAAGACTCAGGAAACTTAAGTAATCATACGACAATATTCCTCCTCTATTGTCACTTTCTCCATCACTAATATATTAAACAAAGTCAAAGTAATTCCTCATTTACAATTAAGAGTAAAATTAATTCGCCATTACCAATTATTAGTCTAAAATAACTCGGTATTTCCATTTACTTAAGACTAAAACTAATTCGCCACTTCCGATAACACAAAAATAAAATCGTCGATTCCAGTGACCAAAATCCAATACACTTCGCCATTTGCACTGACCACCAAAAAAATAGACCCCCAAAAAAAAAAAAAATTCCATTCCAAAGACCAAAGGCCAAAACAATTCGCCATTTCCACTGACCGAAAAAGACCCAAATAATTCGATCATTTCCGATGTCCAATAACGCGACAATCAGGTCATTATTACTGCTGTCTGAAGCATCAATTTGCTTCTTAAACAGCGAGGAATTCACGCGAGTAGAAATTGACAAGAAAAGGTATTTACCTCCCGTTGATAAGCAATTTGGTGTCCAGGGGGAGCGACTGGTCTTTTGAAATTCAGCAAATTTGCCCAGGAGCCAAGAGAGAGAGAGAGAGAGAGAGAGAGAGAGAGAGAGAGAGAGAGAGAGAGAGAGAGAGAGAGAGAGAGAGAGAGAGAGAGATTATCTATCACACCAACATAGAAACTACAGATGCCTCGTTACCCCTCCCCAACCCCCCTAGGATAATGTTGTAATTACCTTCATGTTAACTTTACGACGGTCTCTCGTCTCATACAACGACAAACATAAAAGAAAAAAATCCGACCTAAACCAAAAAAAATAAATAAAAATAATATGGTTTAAATAAAGATAAAACGATTAAAGAAAGACAATAAAAGAAAATATAAAAAACAAAACAAGAGACAACAAGAGCAAGAAACACGAAAATCTGTCCCAAATATATTGAGGGGAAAATATAGGAAGTTGGTGAAGGAGGGAGAGAGAGAGGGAGGGAGGAAAGGGCAGAGGGAAGGAGGAAAGGGCGGAGGGAAGGAGGAAAGGGCGGAGGGAAGGAGGAAAGGGCGGAGGGAAGGAGGAAAGGAAGTAAAAATCAGGAAAGAATGGAAAGAGAAGGAAAATTGGAGAAATGGAAAGATGGAGGAAGGGAACGACTAAGAGAAGGAGGGAGGCAGGGAAGGAGGGAGGCAGGGAAGGAGGGAGGCAGGGAAGGAGGGAGACAGGGTGGGCCCCACGTTGCAAGCGGCCGACCTAAATCTCGACGCAATACTGCATCTTGCCACGCGAGGAGAGGCTTGCAACTTACCCAAACTATTTACTAATACAAAACTGAAAATTGTGTTGACATTTGCCATTACAGGAACTACGCATTTATTTTGGCCTCTTAAGACCAAGGGTATTTTGTGATGCCGAGTAAAAAATTTCTGTCCCTTGTGTTATAGGTGGAGTGTGTTATAGGTAGGGTGTGTTATGGGTGGGGTGTGTTATGGGTGGGGTGTGTTATGGGTGGGGTGTGTTATGGGTGGGGTGTGTTATAGGTGGGGTGTGTTATGGGTGGGGTGTGTTATGGGTGGGGTAATGTTATACGTTAGAATTAATGTTATGGGTGGGGTGTATATTATGGGTGGGGTGTGTTATAGGTGGGGTGTGTTATAGGTAAAGTGTGTTATAGGTGGGGGAGTGTTATAGGTAAATTAATGTTATGGGTGGGTGTGTTATGGGTGGGAGTGTGTTATGGGTGGGGTATGTTATGGGTGAGGAATTAATGTTATGGAGCAGGGTGTGTGCTGGTGGGAATTGTGTTATGGGTGGGATGTGTTATAGGTGGGATGTGTTATGGGTGGGGTGTGTTATGGGTGGGGTGTGTTATGGGTGGGGTGTGTTATGGGTGGGGTGTGTTATAGGTGGGGTGTGTTATGGGTAGGGGTGTGTTATGGGTGGGAATTGTGTTATGGGTGGGAATTGTGTTATGGGGTGGGGGTGTGTTATGGGTGGGGTGTGTTATGGGTGGGGTGTGTTATGGGTGGGGTGTGTTATGGGTGGGGTGTGTTATGGGTGGGGTGTGTTATGGGTGGGGTGTGTTATGGGTGGGGTGTGTTATGGGTGGGGTGTGTTATGGGTGGGGTGTGTTATGGGTGGGGTGTGTTATGGGTGGGGTGTGTGTTATAAATGGGTGGTTCTAGAATGGGATGTTAATTATAGGTATTATAGGTAGGGTGTGTTATAGGTAGGGTGTGTTATAGGTGGAGTGTGTTATCGATGGAGTGTCAAGAGTATAGAGTGCCTTATGGGTGAAGTGTTTTAATGAGTGTGTGTTATAGTCATAGATAAGAGTGCGTTACAAGTAGAGTGGGTTACAACTAGTGTGCGTTACGTGTATAGAGTGTTAAGGTTAGAATGCGTTATGATTAGAGTATATTACGTATAAAATGCGCCATCGACAGAGTGCGTAAAAATTGGAATATACAGCCACACAAAACACCAAAATCTTATCCCCAGCAAAAAATAAAAAAAAATCCCTCATTATCTAAAAAAAAAAAAAAAAAATTCTCTCAAAGCAAATAAAATTAACAATAACCCAAACCCAAACAAACAACAATAAACCCAAAAAATCGAAACCAAAAGCAATTATTTTTCATTTCTTTCTCCAATTGTCTCTGTTTAACAAATTCAATGTCCCGTAATTACACAGGAATAGTCCATTTATTGTTATTCTGGCTAATTTATCTTCTAAATGGCCATTAAATATCCCCAGTAACATAACACACGACCTCACTTTATCTTGACTATCTTTTTTCTATGAGACGGAGATTGACTTTTGTGGGTTTAATTTTGATTGCAGAATTTAAAGTTGGGTTTATACGAAGAAGAAATAAACCTCTTGATTGGTGCACGTGGTTATGAGAGAGAGAGAGAGAGAGAGAGAGAGAGAGAGAGAGAGAGAGATTCAGAGGAAGGACAAGGGCGTATCTGTCTCGCCTCAAGGATTTACTGCTTCATCAAGAGCGCGAAGTAGGCGACCTCCTCCTCCTCCTCCTCCTCCTCCTCCTCCTCCTCTTACACTATGTAGGACAGAGGAAGGAAAGAGATGGATGATGGGTGAAGGACAGAAATAAATATAGAAGGAAACGGAGAGACATAGAACGAAAGAGGAGAGAGGAAAAAATGAATAAGTGGTGAAGGGAGAATAGTTAATTGTGGTTGAGGCATGGCGTAAGGGAGAATAAAGGAGGGGGGAATATAGGGTGGAGAAGGGAAGGAGAGTATAGGAAAGAGAAGGTAAGAGAATCAAGAAAATGAGAGAGGTTGGGTACACAGATTATGGACTAAACAATTTTCAGTCATCAGACACCACGATCGAAGTACCCGGCAGGTGTGGGGGTAATATCTGGCAGGTGTGGGGTAATATTTGGCAGGTGTGGGGGTAATATCTGGCAGGTGTGGGGGTAATATCTGGCAGATGTGTGGTAATATCTGGCAACTATGTGATGGTACTTGGGAAATATCTTGTATTCTTCGGTATATCGTCTCGCCTACCTGTGTATTGCTACTAACGCTTAATTAATTACCTGTGTGACCGAATTCGTCCTTATTTGTCACCAGCTGAGGGACACTATAAACAGTTTGGTGGCCCCTGGCGAGTACCCAAGAGCATCATCCATTAAGTAAATACATTTTTAAACCATTATTTCAGGAAACTTTGCTCCTAAATTCTGACCGCAAAATATTCTGGCTTCTGAAACTTCGAGTCGACTCCCTGGTCAAAAAATTATTTAAGCCTTGCATGGACTCACTCACGCACCGACGCACGCTATTGTTTCTACTACGTATATTGCCTCACTGGCTTCTGTGAACAAAACAAAAAGTTATAACCGTAACATAACGCCTCACATAACTTCCACATATAAACACACAGGTTGTAGTATATTATCCACCACGTGATTAAATAATAACACATATACATCAAGCAGTAAGAAACTATAGGTAATAACACCAAATTATGCTAATAACATACAATACCATTCAACAGTAACGAATAAAAAACCCGTTCATTTATCAACATGACCCTTCCATCAAAGTACATTAGCAGAATTGTAGTTTTTCTTCTATTTTTTTTTTTGTAAGCTTAATGTATGTGGTGGTATATCTTGTACACCCCCAGGCCCTCGTGTTATTTAAGGCTTGAGGTCACTCACGGCACGATGGCTGATTCCCACCCCCCCTGTTATGAAAGTAAATTAGGAACTAGTTTGTATAAGGGGCTGGTGTGTTCTTTTGAGAGTCTCTTATCTAATAGTTTAATTTGTCTTATCTTTAGTTTTAATTAGTGCTCAACGCTGTATCTAAACCATGTAGTTCTCGAATAGAAACTAAGGCTTGTGAACGATACATAAAGACCACACGGGGCCGTAGAACCCCATCGAGTCTTTCAGATTATAATTTTCCTTCAACACAACACAGGCGAAGAACTTCTCCACCTCTGGCGCCACGGTAATGCATGCACTCATTTTTTTTTTTTTTTACGTGGAAGCAATATTTGTTTTTTGTTTAACCAGAAATTCTGTGCTAAGAAAAAGACAAAAAATCAAGTCGCATTATCGCAGTTTTGAGTGATGGCGCCTCAAACTACAGTGCTTCATCGACCAAGGTCTGTGAGCACGATAAAAGAGTTGATGATTTGTCTGCATAAAACATAATTAACACAGGTGGGTAAAACAGGTGGGAATCTAATTAAGACGAAAATTACTAATTCGTCCTGCCACATATAAAAATCGTTTAAACAACAACAACAAGAGTGTAAACAATAAACCAAAAACAATAAAAACAACAACAGCAAAGTGTTAACAATAAAGTACAAACAATACAAACAAAACTACAATAATTACAACATAAACTCTACTAATGTCCTTTGATAAAATGTGGTGCGTTGATAAGTGTATTTTACAGTTATTTTTCTTTCACTTACTGTTACTGTATGCTATTATCCTATTACGGTGCTATTATCATGCCTACTACTAGCGTGCGTGTGTGTGTCAATATTAAACTAGTTAGATATATTTGTACTATATGAGCGATATGTTTCAGGTATGTGGTTCTGCGTTTGGTCACCAGATGGCAGTAAAGTGGCGGATGTGGATACAAGTGCGTGCGTCTGTGTGCGAAAGAGGGTGTGTGTGTCTCCGTACGTGAATGAAACCATACGTGTGTCCTTGCGTGAATGAGGCCATAAGTGTGTCCGTGCGTGAATGAGGCCATAAATGCGAACCGTGCGTAATAGAAGCCAAAAGTGCATCTGTGGGCGGGTCCTAGAAATATTTTCCATTATCTTCTGAACCACTCACTCACTCGATTGACTTCAACTGTAACGTGGGAGTTGGGTGGGGTGATTCCTTACATGGTTTCTCAGAACTACTCAACATGTGAATACAATCCACAGAATTCTCCGTCGTTTACAGATTTTTTTATTTGTCGAGAGAATTTCACTGTTTGTTGAGACGCAGAGAAGCATTGACAGTCTCCAAAACTGCTTGTAATACTAATAACTTAATTGACGTTACAGTATTTATCCTTTATGGTTTTTTGTGAGGGTGGATCAACGGGTAGAGATGGACTTCAGAGTGCAAGACAAACACAAGGGAGAGCGGTGCTGGACAGGTGTAGGGAGTGAGGGTAAGAGCTAGGAGGAAGTGTACAGAACTGAATACGAATATAGGTTAGATATTCGTTTGATATTTATAATTGTAAATGATTAATTTTTCACTCTACGTCTTTACACTACACATGTATTGAAAGATTCTATGTAGTACATTCTTAAAGCTGTGGACAGTTTGCTAACAGTAGTAAGTTGTCTTAGGTATTTCAACAGATATGATGAAACTGTAGCATAATAGAATATCTTTAAGACGTTCTGGAATATGAGAACGTTCATCCACATACATTCTTCAATTTATTTTTGTTATTCAGGAACACTAAAAGGTAAAAGGGGATTAACTCTGCCACCTGTATTGATCTACCCTGAATAACTTATCACCATGATGAGGTATTCCACCACACAGGTTCCTCACCGGAGTTATGACGAGTCTTCACACCTCTCTCCAACCTGTCGTTATCTTCACCTCCACGATCGGCCATAAGAGAAAAAAACAAACAAATCGTCACTTATTCAGTATTCTGAGTAAGATATTTTGTGTTGCTCGTCGTGGTAGGGGGATAAATGATTCACAAACCCATCGTCGTCAGCTCCCCTCGACCCGCATCATCGACCACCATCGCCTTGTTTTATGTATGAATGCCTGATTTGTTGTGCAGGTGAAGTGTGTCTTAACTTCCGGGGAGCAATATTACAGCAACAACCGATGATGGCAGCTTGTGTAAAATTGATAGAGAGTGAGGGAGAGGTGAGAGAGAGGGGGAGGGGAGGGGGAGGGGGAGGGAGAGAGAGGGAGAGGGAGGAAGAGAGAGATGGGGTAATAAAGAAAAACAGTAGAATATGTTAACCTGCCACATATGTATTCCGCTCGCCTGTAAACTCTTGGCAAAAGGCACGGCGTCGCCTGAACCAACTGTCAGGAACATAACACTCACGATATATCCTGTGTAGTTAAATATCAGGGTATGGTCGACTAATTCTATATATAACCTGACCTTAATCTAACCTGACCGCGGCTAAAAATAGGTTACTCGGATATTTTTATTGAATTTTCGGGTTATTCTAATTTAATCTTAACCGGAAAAGACTTCAGAAAAGTTCAACATTTACTTTTGATTTTTTATATCAGTAGAAAATTAAAAATATAAATATGAAGAAAAAAATACAACATATGAACTTTCTTTTCTTTACTGATACAAAAGAATTCCTGTCTAAGATAAAAGTTAAAAAATCGTTCCGGGCAAAAGGTCGACAGTATACATTAATCCACCGGGAGTAAACTTGCCCTACTATACGCTGTCTTCCTGAAGTATCACAACTGAAACATTAAACCTTAGGAAAATATTTGGTATCCGGTGAAATGTTTTGTCGAACTTTCGTTTCTGATTTATTTTACTCCATTTTCATTTTCTTTTTCTTTTTTTTTTTGTAATTGATCGAGCCATTATGCCGGGACAGTTCATGAAAAATAGACTAGTAGATACACCGAACATTTCATATATACTTGTTTTATTTTAAGCAGTACACCACCGCCGCTGGTTGGATGAGAAACGTTAACAGAATTTATTTATTATTTTCCCTGGCACCTACACCCCCCCCCCCCCCCTCACATCATTTTTTTTGCCATATTGTGGCTGCTAACTTAACCCAAAGACGCTCTGAGTCTGAATTCTGGAAACATGACAACTTCCAATTCTCTTTTGACTTCGCTTCTTGGTCACTCACGGAGGTCCTTCAGATCACTTATGTATATCTCGGGCTATTCTTCATAATAAACTCATCTATAACAAATAAAAAAAATAGACGCATTAAGCTTCTTGGAAAAGGGGAATGTTGAATCTTACGTTGGGGAAGACTTGCTATCATTGTGTTTGACTTTATTCTTTCATGAGTGTGTTCTACATACCAACACCCAGAAGACTCCCCAGTAGATAGTTCATTTGCTGTTGCAGGTAAGTAAGAGCTGGAGCTTATGATTATGGTACTGCAGTATTCATTGCCGCGTGACTCCAGTACAGAAATGTCCCCATTTGACGCATATAAAAAGTCATAAGAGTCCTGACGGATACTCACAGTCATGCGTATAACTAGTTGAATACGCGATAACTCTGCGTCAGGGTAGCAACAGGATTTTGTGTTTGTCTGTCTTAGTGGTTGAGAGGAGTTTGTCGTGTTAAGGGGAAGAAGCTTCGTACGTTTGGTGTTAAGGTCAATCCAGCCCACTTTACAATAGCATGACTCTTTATAGGTCTTGTATAGTCAATGCTAATCCACCTCAGCTCATCCTAATGCACCCCACAAGTTTACAACCCATCTCTACCCACCTTAAACCCACCCCAAGATATCACAATCCATCTCTACCCACCTTAAACCCACCCCAAGATATCACAACCCATCTTTAGCCCACCACAACCCACGAACGTCCACACTATACCATCCTCATCCACCTAAATAATATATAAATGATCAATGACAAAATATCAATAAATCATCACTAATTTGCTAAAATAAAATACAAATAAATGAATAACTAATAAAAAATATATAAAAAATCAAATATAAAACTAGAGACTATACTCAACGAAATATTTAATTACGTAAAAATAAAGAAAAACGTAAAAAGAAAAACTCAGACCAGATTCTCATATTTTGTGTTGGCAAATGACGACAGCCGCAGCAGAATTAGCTCCAATAAAATTTATATCATGGAAGTTGAAAGCGTTTAATAGCCGGTGGACCATAACTGTTGGCGTCATGATGATGGACCTCCTGATGAAGTGCAGTAATGTCGCCGGCAAATGGTCAGCGATATTGGCGTAGGCTTTAAAAAAAAAAAAAAAAAATCATGCAGATACGGAATGAAAAGGTTGAAAACATTTCCAGCAGTTCTAATTTTTGGTTGATGTTGCGTTCACGTCTTTAACACCAGCAGACAACAATGTGGTCTGGGGGATAAAGTTTGGGTCAGAAAATATTCATGGAAAACGAAAAGTAAAGTCGAAATATTATGTCAAAATGGAAAAAGCAAAAATTAAATTATTACGTCATTAAATATTCTATTTTGCTCTGCAGTTAAACCAGACTGGAGCTATTCTGAGTTTATTTTTCATAGTAATTCAGTTTTTTATTAAAATTTAAAACTAAGACTCGATCATTAAATCTTCTGTTTCCGTCGACGAGTACCCAGGCTAAGAGATGCAGGTGAGTTCAGGAGCACAGAGCCACCTAGAGAAAGTTAGGCTCATAACATCTTAGGGTCCGAAGGATTTGATCGGTCTGAACCTTCCTCAGTGACCAAGCATAGAGCAGTTTGTGGGTATTCGCTTTAGTGTTGCACGTGGGGGTAATTAGTAACTGGGATGGGCCGATGTGGTATATACAGTATGTACTCTGTGGTCTATATGATGAGTAGAGTGGGATGTTCTTATCTTTATGCTGTAATACACCCTGTGGCAATTTGACCAAACACAACTCCATACAATTGTGGCTTCAGTCTGGAGATGGACATGACTCCGGCTGACACAGGAGGTGGTGGACTATGTGAGGTCCGCACCATGCAAGGGTTGTGTGGTGCACTAGCAAGTAATAGTCGGCACTTACAACATACATTATGCATCACCGCGTCTACATGTATACCGGCACACGCACGCACGCACGCACACATACACACATACAACACCTCATCACCGCCGACGATCCTCCTTGTTTACGACCCTCCCAACAATATGTTACGAGAGGAACTCCGGTACTTGATGCACAGTACAATTACGGATAACTGGCGGCTTTAAAATAGGAATTTTTCACATTAATAATTGAAACTCCTGCCTGACTGTATCACCAACGGGGGGAAACCTGCTAAGAAAACAAGAACCTCACGCACTTGGCCCTGAATCTGCTCCTCACACACGAGTATACTACATAGACATTAGCTAAGAATTTCACTCACACAGGCACTCATCGCGTGAACATAAACGTGATGTATAAGCGAAATGGCGTGTGCTGGATACGTTCATTTTAATATTGCATAAAACCACCGTGAGTAGCTCTGGCCAGCCGTGGTATGCCGTGTTATGCCGTATTATGCCGTATTTCTCCCCGTTATGCCGTGAGAAGCGTATAAATCGTGTTCTTATCTTCCCTGACACCTTCTCATTGTACCAGGGTCTCATGTCACAAGAATCAGGAATGCAAATTTGTTCGTACGTATAGACTTGGTGGCCGTGCAGGACACCGCCCTCAGATACTCTCTTGGGGTATAGGATGTGTGTGTGTTGGCGTATGAGAGATCCTTCCCATAATCCCTATAGAGAAAGAAAGAAAGAAAGAACATGAGAGAGAGAGAGAGAGAGAGAGAGAGAGAGAGAGAGAGAGAGAGAGAGAGTCTTTTCCTTATCGCCGTATTTTCCTCCACATGATAATATTGGTATAGAACATTCCACGTTATCCAATATTTTCACTGCTCTCATTTTCTCCTCCTCTTATCTTGTCTTTTCTCTTCTTTCCTTTTCCTTATCGCCTCCACCTCTTCCTCTTCTCTCCTACCTTTCCTTCCCCTTTCTTCCTTACCACTACCATCACTTCCTCCAATTTCTCTTCTAAACCTCACTTCTTTCTCCTCCTCCTCTCTCCTCTTCTCCCCTTCTTTCCCTCTCCACAGAATCTTCTCCCCCTCCGCCTTTCTTTTTCCCTTCCTCCTCTCTCCTCCATTTTCTCTTCTTCCTCTCCTCTCCCTTCCTCACCATCACCTCCTCTTCTCTATAAACGAGTTCACCTCCAGGATGCCAAGTTTGGATAGGAGGTCGCTTGGGAGGGGAGGAGAAGAGGGGAGGAGGAGAGGGGGGGGGGAGGAAGACAAAGATGCCTCCTCGGTGCCATCATTACTTAATGGCTTCACTTAAACACTTAAAACTTTGCCCTTGACTACAGAGAGTTTATAATGTGTGGTGTAGTGTGATGGTCTGGAAGTTGACCCTTCACCTACCTTGACAGTTTTCTCTTGAAGGTGGTATATAGGATGTGTACAATGTATAGTGTGTGTGTGTGATGTATATTAAATACCGTAGTGTGAATGGTGTATATATTGTATAGAGAGTGTAGTGTGTATTGTGTCGTATACTGTGTGTTGTGTAGTGTGTAAAGTGTCTTGTCGGATGTATAGTAGCATGTCATGTGTAAAGTATAGTGTTATGTAGTGAATATAGTGTCATACTGTATGCAAAGTGTCATACCTTGTGTATAGTGTCGTGTTGTATATACCATTGCCGTACAAGGTGTCCATCCAGTGCCATCTACCGTTCGTATGAGGAACCTACTAGAACCGTTCCCTCTCACCTATTGTTTATATTCATCATGTTATCATCATCATCTCCGAATGTGTGCTCAGTTAACTAGTCCTCGATCTATCACCTGCCGTTCACACATAACTCAGGGAAACAGGATACCGGCAAGACCACGACTTCCAAGCACAGGTCAACAGCGACCTGGTAACAAGACGTGACCCTGAACTCTCCAATTAAAGGAGGCTTACAGGGGGAAGTCAGGGGTCAGTCTTAACATTCACTCCCCTGTCTCAGCCCGTCGCCCGCCCTGAGAAGTTAACACGTCCTACTACCAGCTGTACTGAAGAAGAACACCAAGAATTGCAACGAAGTCTCAAGCCCTGGCCATTGTATCCATTTTGGTACTAACCGTGTAGGAGGTAGTGGTGAGGGCGACCCACAATCGACATAATTAGCAGTGACCAACACAGTGTTAAGATTTAGTTAAGAGAATATATCAATAATTCACAATCCATCGGGTAAGAATTCCCTAGCACCCTCCCCCCCCCCCCCCCGTTGAACAAGTAAGCTGTTTCCATCACTGCAATGCTCCTACTCTCAATTGTCACTGTATCTTCATGTATAGTCTGGTGTGTATGTAATAATGTCGTGTGTACAGTATATACACAGTAGTGTCGTGTAATGTGTATAATATCATGTGTATAACGTGGTACATATAGTGTGGTATGTAAAATATGTGTATAGTGTCGTATATATTATAGCACCGTGTGTAAAATATGTATAGTGTGGTATATATATATAGTGTCATAAAGAGTAAGTACTAGACTAAACTCCCTTACTGGTGAACAAAGAAGATCATTAATTTTGAAGGTCCTCTGCCGGGATAAAAGTCAATCTGAGAGAGAGTGTGAGTGAGTGTGTGGAGGAGAGTTTTCGTCTCCTCCCCAGAGCAATTATAAACTTTGAGCAAAATATCGATGGACAACGTGTCTTAAAGATTTTGGGGGAGTTTTTAAGAGGGAAGGCTTTTGTTTTTTAATAGAACAGAGAGAGAGAGAGAGAGAGAGAGAGAGAGAGAGAGAGAGAGATTTACCAAGAAAACTGTTAAATGAAGTTGACGGCTGTACTGTAAATAATAAAACAGTACTATACCTTACCACTAGTAATTGGTTGACGTCGTAGGTAAAGGTGCCACAACAGCCTCGGTCACTAAACACACAACACCAGAGCCAGTTTATTTACACAGGTCAACCACTCCTTAATATATTCGTCAATGGAGATACTTTTTTTTTTAATGTGACATACTTTTATAGCAATTTGGTTACTTAGGGTTACTTATCCTGAGAGTTTTAAGTGCATTTATTTGAGTCCGATTTGCTTATTACTCCAAGTACTCATAGATAGAACACGTTAGTTTTATTATTTATGAAGAACAAAACGCAAATGTGATGTATCAATATCATCATCTGTGGGGGCAAGTTCTACGTATTTTGATAATAATTAAGACTAAAATCGGACTCAAGATATATAAAAAAAATCGGACTCAAGAAATATACTAAAATCGGACTCAAGAAATATAATAAAATCGGACTCAAGAAATATAAAAAAATCGGACTCAAGAAATATAACAAAATCGGACTCAAGAAATATACTAAAATCGGACTCAAAAAATATAACAAAATCGAACTCAAGAAATATAATTAAAACTTTCAATATAAGTTTAAACTCTAGTATAAAGTATATATAATTTTCTCAAACTACCACTATCGAACAAAAAAAAATAATTAAATTGGTATATCAAAGAAGAAATACGTGAAAACATATTTTTTTTTTTTAACAAACATTCAGGGACACATTTTAGCTACACCATGATAATTCTCAAAAAATTATTCTATTACTTTTCCTTGACGATTATATAAAAATGATTGAAAAATGAAAATGGAATTGATAATGGTGACGGGAGACAGAGAAGTTCCTTAAACACTTAGAGAGATTTTTAAGATATGATTTTTTTTTTTTTAAGTTTCAGTTGTACACATTCTTGAGTTACCATTGAGTGACTGTTTTAACCTAAGGGGGAGAGATGGTGGGGGAGATGGGGGGGAAGAGATGATGGGGAATGGGGTGATGGGGTGGGAAGAAGGAGGTAGCAGGAGGAGGGGGGGCCTACATGGTGTCGCTTTTGGATTGGTGAAAAGAAAAAAAGAAAAAATCAGAATAGAGAAGAGAGAGAGAAGAGACTAAAAAGAGAAGAGAGCAATACAAAAGAGAGAGAGATAAAGAGAAAGAAAAAGAGGGAGGAGAGAGAAACAAAAGAAAGAAGAGACAACGAGCTAGACTCCCATTCATCCAGCTAGCCAGCCAATCAGAAAGACAGCCAGACAACCAATCAGAAAGACAGCCAGAAAGACAGCCAGACAACCAATCAGAATGATAGCCAGACAGACAAGAGATCCCCAACTAATGATAATGAGACTGCCATTTGGATTTTAAAGAGAAACACAAGAGAATGAAAGCAGCGTGACACACTTAACCTAACCTAACCAAAGGCTTCTCCTCTTCTTCCACCACACCACGTGTCGCAGGAGCCGGGAGAGAAAGGGAGTCTCTCTCTCTCTCTCTCTCTCTCTCTCTCTCTCTCTCTCTCTCTCTCTCGGCTGGTGTTGTCAGTACGAAACGATAAAACGTAAACATTCGCATTGTCAATCTCAACCCATTTTTATTTTGTTTTTCAATTTTCTTTCGTCTTTTACGTTTTTCTTCAGTTCTTCTTCATTGTTAACTTGTTCTCTGTTTGCTGTTCTATCTTTTGTGTTTTCTTCATTTTCTTCATTTCTTTCTTCATTGTAATTCTCTTTTCAATTCCATCTTTATTGTCTTCATAATCATCGCCATCTGGATTATTTCTTTCATCTCCTGTTTTTATCTTATTATCTTCGCCTATCTTTATTGTATTCCATTATCATCATCACCATCCTACTTATCTTCCTCTTTTCCATCTCCTCTTTCTTCTACTTCTCTTTACTATATGTCCATCATCTTCACAATCTCTTTCTCCATCTTCTGTCTTCACCTGATTATTTTTTCGTCTTTTTCTCTCCCATTTTCATCCATTTCTATTTCTTCCTCTCCTCTTTTCGTCTTACTTTGCTTCTTTCTTCCTTCTGTGTCCTTCTTCCCTCTTTCGCCCACCGTTACCAAGGAGCGACTGGACATTTAACTTCTCCAGGTGAAATAATTCTTAATTAAATTACAGAATAAAACCACTTACCGTTGACTTTTACTGTTGATATCTGTGTCTAACAGCATGGTGCTTATACCTGTTGTGGCTAAATGACCAGTTCTGTTGCTCGTCTGTTGCTTTCTGGACTACCATTACTGTTGGAATTGGTAGTATGGTAGTTATGTTAATTCTGTTGCTAGGTTACCATCATTAACGTTGGTTTATTAACTGCTTACTACTGTCTTCTGTAACTCAACTACCATTAAAATTGATTCAAAGGGAGCATGGTAGTTCTCATCCTGAATTGATGCTACCATAACTCTTGTTTAATAACATTTTGGTAATTAAGAAACTACCATGAGATTCCTTAATAACATCGTATATAAGTAATGATTAAAAAACTATATATATTTTTTTCTTAAATTTCACTCTCCATTACCCCTATGTTCCTTCCTACTTTGTGTAACAGAGTCCTTCAAGATAAAAGGTTTCCACTTAACACCAAGAAGTTGATCAGACATATGGCCACACACTCCAACACTTCGTCCTCGAGTGTGTGAAGATAGAACCTTTTAGGGACAGGTCCAAGCACACTGTGTGTGAAATGGCACAACACTTTATCTTTAATGGCAAGAAAGCCGACATATTAAGACTGTATCCACTTTTTTGCACTTGAATACCTCTCACGGAAAAGTGAATAACAAAGTGTGAGGCCAGACATACCGCCTCACACTCCTGTACTCTGTAACATTCAATGCACAAAAAACTAACCACTTTCATCCTCCCTGGGCTCTTCCTCCTCACCTCATCACCACCCTCCTCTCCCTGACCACCACCTCCTCCCTCATCACCACCATTACCCTCCCTGGCCTTATCCTACTCCTCTTCCACCCTCATCACCACCACTTTCTCCCTGGGTTCTTCCTCCCCCCTCATCACCACCCTCCTCTCCCTGACCACCACCACCTCCCTCCTCATCACCACCCACCTCTCCCTGACCACCTCCTCCCTCTTCATCACCACCCACCTCTCCCTGACCACCACCTCCCCTCATCACCACCCACTCTCCTGACCACTCCTCCTTCATCACCACCCACCTCTCCCTGACCACCTCCTCCCTCCTCATCACCACCCTCCTCTCCCTGACCACCACCTCCCTCCTCATCACCACCCACCTCTCCCTCACTCACACCACCTCTCCCTGACCACTTCCCCCTCCTCATCCTCCCCCTGACGTTTACCTCACACACTGCTCAATACCCTCCCACCTCATCTACATACACACTGTGCTTGGTGGCAAGGGAGGCATAGTGAAGCGGGTGGTGCGTCTGTGACCACGACCACACTGTACCCAGAGTCGAAACTGCACTCTTGCCATTTTTACATACAAACGTGTTTATAAATGATGTATGTACACATTTATAAACATCCCTATTGCCAAACCTGCTGATACGTACACAGATATACACGAATTTTCAACTCTCAGACACATATGTGCACACAGGAGACACGTACACACTCAATCACACCTATGTACACATACGCTGTCAGAAATAATCTTTTTTTTATGCCGTTAACGAGTGTCATCGGCCTGTGATTTACATTGATAATATTGTATTCAAATTACTATTGTGTATTAATCTTTAGGAAGTTATTTTATCACCGAAAAATACGATATTTTTTAGGACATACTTTTATCATCCAGAAATACAATGTAAAATATTCCGTATTAAATTGTATTGGCTCAAACTCATCAAGTTAATAATTTAGATGAAATCAATTGTGTATCAATATATGGCTCCATTTTCTTCGATCAATTTCTTTTTCTTCTCGTTTTTTTTCTTCTTCTTCTTCTTCTTCTTTTCTACTCGACTCATTTTCTTCTAGTTCTCTTTTATTTCTATTTCTTAAAAGTCTTCTCTTCTTCTATTCACATTTTCTCTTCTTTCTATTCTTATTTCAATTATTTATTTTCTTTCTTTTTTCTTTTTACCTTCATCCTTCTTTTTCCTTTTTTCTTCTTCCTAATTATTATTAGTTATCCTTGTTCTTCCCAGGGCCATTATACTCTCTCTCTGGATAGCGCTCATTTAATACTCAACCATTATCATAATTATCACCAGCACTCTTCTTAACACCATTTCCCCTTATTCAGAAAACAATATAAGACTGTCACAAACGAATGCCTATATCGTCGCCACATCATAAGATTCACAAATATTCACTTAAGATTGTTTACCGAGAGGAGATCAAAGGGTATTTAGGTTTCCTGTAATCCGAAACAAGTTGGGAAAAACGTAAACTTTGGAGCGGATGGAGAGTCACGAACGGTTCTTTACCACAGCACACATCAGCCCTAATAGACCGTGATCACGCCAGCCTCCTCTTTTGCTCTCCCGGTAATGTCGCACAACACACTCACGAACATGGCTACACGCGCGTGCATCTATAGACATACACGTATTACGCCCACGCATACAGACACAGACATACACACACTAACGCTTACACAAACACGTACAGAAAAATAATGAAGTGTGAAGAAAATATCGTCTTTTGAAATTTATATAAAGTTTCTCTATCAGGACAGTTCTTGTAAACACTGTGTAGGCTGCTGACTCACCCGCAAAAGCCTCACGACCTAGATACAATTGTCATTACTGTTTGATATAATAAATGAACAAACCAATTTTTAAGAAACATATTAACAAATGGGTTTGGTAAGATCGTTTATGTCGTCTGTTTTTAAAATAATCGTTAAATAAATAAATGTTTTAAACTGTGCTGTTCGTTGTATTTCTCAGATGTTGCACTTTAAGTCTCTCGTCGGGTTGACACTTCCAGCACACGAGAGATTAGCAAGCGTTAAGCCCTGCCACATGAGAGCGTCATTACGAGCAGCCACTAGCCCAGGGTTCATGGCAAGATCACAGGTAACGGTGGTGGCTAGAGACTACCTAACAATATTTTAAAGTATATCTCAACCCAACTAAATCTGACTTAGTTTATTACCACAGCAAAAATTGACAAGCGCCACAATTAGCAAAATAACTGCACAGAGTAACGTAACATTGCTCCTCCTCGTAAATATAATACACAAGACACGTACAACAGACGCTAAGGGAAACATACTGTAGTTTTCTCTTGTGTAATAACGTTTTATCTTCATTTTGAGAAGCAATTCACTTGACAAGATGGGAGAAACTGTGTTATAATAGCAGGAAAAAACTTTAAGCGATCTATTGAACAAATTATATATCGGTCAGATCAAACCCTTGTGTCTAGTGCAGAAATGATCAACACTTATCTGCTGTTCGTCTTTAGTCTTGGTGTGTAAATAAATGATCCACGGGATGACCCTGAGGCGATTATAGCAAAAGAAAGTGGGATTTAATAAAAGCTAAATGGCGTGATCAGCTGCCATTATAGAGGGTGTGTGAGCGGCACTACTGGGAGACGTCTGAAACCACTGCCACTCACCCCACACTAAGTGGCGCTGGGATACTGCATGGAAATCTTGAACCCAGTGATAAGAAGCGTGAGGAGATTTAACTGTGCATCATGGTGGAGATTTCAAAGCCGCTTCTGACTTAGTATATCCCGTCTGACATGATTTATAACGAATATTTGTGACCAGAATTAATCTAAAATTCTTGATTGGAGTATTGCTGTTTTGAAATTTTACGTTGCGATTATTTTTCTGAGTATAAATCGAATTAGTTTGTATGTTGTGTGTGTAATTAGAGTGTGTGTGTATGAGTATATGCGTGTGTGTCAGTGTGTGTAAAGTGCGTGTGAGTCGGTTGTGTATATATCCATGATGAAATATATTATAGGTAAGTTATATGTAAAGCTATGCACGCATGTATGTGTGTACTGAGGATATACTGTGTAATAATAAAAGTAGCTGCTTTGTATCGCATATATTCTGACTACAAGTAAAATGTATGTTGAGTCATTGGCAATGGTGCAGTATCTAAACATTTCTTCAATTGTATGTCTGCCCTTGTCTGCGAGCATTTCAGAAAGTGACTGTAAAATTCTAACCAGTATTAACGATCAACAAATATCCTCGACGACAGGAAAACTCAGACCTGAAGACATAAGGAGGTAGTGAAAAACCTTCCTACCCAAAACACCATTCTCCACTCACTCCTAACTGAGTCAACCAGGGTGTGGTGGGCCGCCTGCTACGCTGTGTGAGAGAGAGAGAGAGAGAGAGAGAGAGAGAGAGAGAGAACAGAGACAGGGTGAGAGAAAAGAAAAGTTCCATCAATACGATTCTATACAATGAGAAACATAATCACTCGTAAGGTATAGAGTTTATCTTACAGGTTCTGGAGACTCTTTGATTCACTCGCCACAGTTTAAGGTTATAACTGTGTATGCTTAGGATATTAATAAAGCGGTGAGCGAGGGTGTTAAAATATTAAATAAAGTATTAAATTTCCATGTATAAAAACTGTCCCCAGGAGTGTATTTGGTGAGGGAGAAAGTGGTCAGTGGCTGTGTTAGTGTGTGGTTGGTAATGTATTATACTGAGTGAGTGACGCCGGCTGGCCAGGAATGTAGATGATACCGTATTGGTGAATGAGTTCTTTTTACCGATGAACTTCTTATTGTGTCACTGATGATATAGGTCATTTATACTGTAAATTTTACTATCATTTATGTTTTTTGTTTAGATTTGCTACCAAAACTGGATTATATCATTACTGGTATAATTTTCCTTACACTCGGCAGCCCCAGCAGAAAAGGGGTCAGTCAAGAAAAGCGTGAAATAGGTTGGTTAACGCAAAGAAAACTCGCCATGATATACCTTACATATTAGCTCTGATCCTGTGATGTTGCGTCTCTGACTGACCTTCACTGAGCCATGATGATATAAGTATTTAAAGTCAAGAATGCATTTGTTTGGTAGTTCCGGATTATCTCTCAAACATTTCATCATGTTGAACACTAGTTGCCCTATCGAGAAATCAAACACCAGTTGTTATTATTGAAAGGTTTATGGATCTTTGTTGTGATTGAAATAAAAATGTCTCTGACTCGTTGAAGGACAAACTTCAGAAATCTATCAATAAAATTTGAAAACAATCAGTCATAATGATTAACAGTTACAGCGTTATTACAGGGGGAAAGAAACACAATCGTCAATGAATCAGAATGAGTTAGCTACTCTCCGTTCATGGGAGGAAAACCCGTATCTGACGGATCAATATAGTACCAGATAAGACTATATATATAATAACAATACAATAAAATATCTTAGGGCAGTGATTTACTTTCATAGGGCGAAAGCACCAAGGAGCGTAAAACCATCTTTAGAGAAAGGTCTCGTGAACTACTGGACAGAAAGAGTGAGTCAGTGACTCAGTGGTACTGGTAGGAGGGCGGGAGTTAGTGTGTGGGCAGCCGCTGTGTGAGGCGGACGTGCAGGTGGTGTTCCGTGTGTTGTTCCTCACTGGGCTGACCACCACGCCACCTCGGCTTCCATCTCAAGAAACCTGTTGACAGGTCCCCCTTCAAGGCTTACTGCCCTTGTGGCCACCAGCTAATGAAAAAAAAATCATACATGGGAGAAATCTAATGAAGTTTTAATTTGGTGAAGAGATAACGTACTCTTAAGAGTAAACTATATGAGAGATTCTTGGGAAACTTTATACGTAAAGTATTATGCGGACTAAATGTTTATAGATCTTTCTTTCATTTACTGTACTTGTGAATTTAACTTAAGTAACCAGAATAACCAGTGAATTTTATAGACTTGTATCAGCTGTGACCAAAACAGAATTGATTGAGAGGAGTGAAGTATTGAGGAAGTAAATTTCCAGCAGAATGTTGACAATCTATATCTTAAGAAATAAAGTGGCTTACAACAGGTAATATGACCTGTGAACTCTACTAAGAGTGAGTATTGTCGGTGGACGTAAGAAAATGATTAACCCGTTAACTTCTGCGTCTGAAAACTTATTGTTGCGTTAACTCAATTTCCTCATAGCGACTTTCTTAACACAGCACCGCTCGCAGTCACAAGTTGGAAAGGCGGCAATTTTGCTGAACATTCCATGATTTTGAGACATGTTTTGTGAGGAAGAGCAAAACTAAGAAAGACTGTTTCTCTGACGATTAACAACACAAACTTACTAGGGTTGAGAAAGTGAGAGAAAAGGGATATTTTACTAACACACAGGACGTCGTCAGCTTCATGATGGTGTTCCTCAGCAGAGTGTTGCTGACTCTCCTGCTGCATCACCTAACAGGTAGGTCCTCGCCTAACAGGTTATTGTTTGCCTGTGGGCCACATGAACACTGAGGACATCGACAGGTACTAACCTACAGGGACATACTGCTGCAGCAGACGTGTAGCACCAGGAGGATCATCAAAAATATTCATAAGTATTGCAAAAAAAAAAAGAAGAAAAAACAGTGTTTGGAAACTAAGCCAATGAGTATATCGTGTGATACAAATGTTTGATGACTGTACACACACACACACACACACACTGTACACCCCCTCCCACACACACACACTGTACACGCCCCCCACACACACACACAGTCTGGTAGATAAATCATTACAGATTCTCTCGCTGTGGTGGTAGACACTCGGTAGAAGTATCCAGTACATTCTCATAACGTTTTGCCGCTGTGTTGAGGTTATCCCGGCAGATGTATGCTCCAGTGTCTCGTAACAGGTGAGGAGGCACTATTAATTACATTACCCTGACACTGGTAGAGAAATGAGGACAGTGTGAACAGGTAAGACATCCTCATAATTACATTTTCCTAATTAGACAAGATAATAAATGTAATGAGGTCATAAACTTGTTGACAGGAGGCCACACAAACTCAGGCACTTGTCACCTCTTGAAAACGAGATTACATGAAGGTGTCTCTAAACATCAACAACTGTATCTTTTTAACATTATTTATCCTAACACAACAAAACTCTCTACACTAACTAAACCCACATTACACACTGAAACCTTCGTGAATTAGCCCCCCAAAAATATGAGAAAAAACACAAAGAAAAAACAGAGTAAAATGAAAAACAAAATTCCTTCCCTTCTTCTAAAAAAAAAATAGTGAAAAGAATATATATACAACGAAAAAAAAAAAAAAAATACTCCCTTGCTTCCCATTCTCATCTCTATATATCATCTCGACATTGCTTGCCTGTGACGAAGGAAAAAAAAAATCTAATCTTACAATGTTATCCCAACATTTCTATAGGAGGTTCCCGGCCACCAGAGTCCTATTTGACGAAACCCAATCTAAAGTTACCCACTTTATCAAGGACCGGGGCCATCACCCTACCTTATACCTACCCTCCCAGTTCCATGGCTCAGTGTACTCCCTCCCTCCCTTACTCTAGCGTTTATCACCCTATGAGTATCAGTGGTCCTCGTTCCCTCACTATATACCCGGCCCTCTACGGCACCTTATTTGGAGAGAAGGAGAGATACATATACTGCAGTGGAGAAATGTATCAACAAGGAAATGAAATACACTACACAAACTGTATTAACAAAGGCTTATACGTACATGATACTGCATTAATAACAAAAAGACGTACATAAAACTGCATTAATAACAAAAAGACGTACATAAACCTGCAGATATCAAATATTACACGCAAACAACAATTATAAACACATTCAGTACTGTAACCGCATTGTCATATAATAGTACACCGTAAAAACAAATTTAAATACAAAGACTCTAAAAGTAATACGTTGTTATTATTATTATTAGTAGTAATATTATTAATTATTATTATTATTATGTTCAGACTTAATGCCGAGAGAAATATGCATAAAAGATCCTTAGTTTTCACGAATTTCAGGACGATGACACCACCCAGGTCCTTCTCTAATGACATTCCCACCCACTTTTAATATATTCCTGGATGTCTTAAAATTAATTAAGAAATCCCTGAAATATCATGAAGTCTCTCAAACAAATGTGAAGAAGAAAAAAAAATCTCTGAAACTTCAACATGTTAAGTGAGTCATAGACGTGAGGGATGTTATCAAGCACCTCATTGTACTGTTCACCCAAATGACCCACGAAAGGCAAAATGATAAAGTGTATATCATTCATGTTACAGGAAAGGGAGATGTAGATAATATGTTTTTATTGGTATATGTGGTACATTAAGCCGATCATTATTTACTGATTGAGGATTAATGAGATGAAACTAAACCTGGATACGAGCTGAAAACCTGTGATTAGTGTCAGTGTAAATATAATTCTCTCGTCGAACCGTAAATATTTAGGTTTGATGTTTAATGACCCGAGTTATTGTTATGACGAACTGTGGGTTTTGTTCCCTGACTACCACCACCACCACTCCCATCCTCCACCCCATGCCCACCACCACAACCACCACCTCAGGCTCGCCATAATTATCGCAGCGTTGATTTGTCCCGTGTACGTGCCGCAAGACGATGACTGACGCTGGGGCGGTGAAGCGACAACGGGTGAATCAGATGAATATTGCGAACCTTGTTGTCGGAGGGGGGTTACCATGGTAGAATACGTCTGATGCAATAAAGTAATGGGAGTGAATAAGTGACACTGATTGAAGGTGTGTGTGTGTGTGTGTGTGTGTGTGTGAAGAATAAACTCGACTACTGACCTACAAAACGTTTCCTACACTACACTCGATGACTCATGACCCGGCGACTGTTTTGAGAAGTGATCTGTTCCCCCAACTATTATGGCGTCATTTTGTTCTTTGTATTTTACTGCTCGGGATAAAAGTGATTAGTCAGATGAATCCTGGTCCTAATAAGCCCCAGTTCTAATGAGTTCCAGTTCTAATAGGCTCAAGTTTTAATGGGTCATAGTTCTAATTAGCCCCAGTTATAGAAGGCCTCAATCATATGGACCACAGTTTTAATAGGCCCCAGCCCTAATAAGCCCCAGATCTGATAGGCCCCAGTTCTAATGGGCCCCAGATCTAATAGGACTCAATCCTAGTGGGGCCCTGTTGTAATAAGCCCCAGTGCTAATGGCTCCCTTAACCAGTTGAGTACATGGTATAACTGTTGTTTCCGTAGCAGCAGGACTGATAATACTCCAGCACGTCGACCTATCAGCTTAAAATAATCAACAGCTTACAAAAATCAACAGCTTAAAGTAATCAACAGCTTTAAATAATCAAGAGCTTAACATGTTCAACAGCTTAAAAACGATAAGATTATTCCTGATCAGTACTTGATTCAGTTACATCATTATTGACTCATAAACGTGACTCATAAGCGTGATACACAAACATTAACTCACAAACATTGACTCAAATGTTAAAAAATCAGTAATATCTAATTATTTGTTTACGAAATACAGTAGAGGTCATTTTTTTTTCTTTTTAATGCAAAGATAAAAAGAGACTTGGTAATATTACTTTATTATTTATGTCTTTGTATAATATAAATCTTATTCCTTTATGGTGCATTTTTTCTTATTTCTCTATTTTTAATCAGTTACCTGTATATTATTTGTATTGGTGGATTTTTACTATTATACAGCTTATAAATTTATAGTATTTTGGTTTTTTTAATTTATGTATTCTATGATCACGTGGTATCTAAAATAAGGCACAATTTATGATGCTGTAACTATTTGGAAATTACTGTACCTGAACTGTATACTTTATATTTAAACCAGTATTAGTTTTAAGGTGTCACCTGCAAGACACTCCCCCCATATGTAACTATACCTTAAACCTGAACTTCTAGCGATGATTCTGATTACAATCCTGGATCAAATTCTAAACGACATATCTATACGAGTCAAGATGTTTTCCTTTATTTTGTGTGTGTGTGTCTGGTGTCGCTCTACCACAATATATCAACAGTAGTCTCCCCAGTCCACCCACACTACCAAGAACTGATCACCCACCCACACACACACACACACACACACACACACACACAACCTGGTACTCACCCTCCTCGGCACTGATCCCTTTCCCCCGGCAGGATCAGCAGAGCCGCCACCTTAAGCCCGACGAAGCTCAAATTAAACCCAGCTTGAGCTTAGATTTTGGCTCTGGGTGATCTTACCAGAACTTAAGACCTTCTCTACAAGGGATCTGCTACCATCCTACACCATCCCCACACCATTCATCTAGAAGAAGCTGGTCCGTCTTCTCACAGGACCCTATTTTTAAGGGAATATCTTCAGTACTAATATCATTTGAGGGGTTTAATTATCTTGTTAATATTCAATGGCTATTCTAGACTCGCTTTGTTCAATGAATTAATTCACTTTTATATTTACACCCTTGAGTATGACCTAATTCCTTATCAATGACATTTAACCCTTTATCTATGATCAATTATTCCCTTGAGCATTATGATATTGTACACAAGAGGTTGAGTTATCGTACCAAAGGGCTTGATTATATTGTACACAGAAGGTCAGGTTTTCGTAAGCAAAGGATTCAACTGTACAGAGAGTGAGTTAGGTTTCCGTACTCAAGGGATTAAGGTGTGATCTTCCGAAGGGTTGGATTGTCATGTTCCTGTTGATGCATATGCAGTGCTTCGTGGTGTTATCTCTCGTCTCTGTTGTTGCTGAAGGAGGAGGCAGGTGGATCAACTTTATCAACAAAAGGGAGAGAGGAGGATGAAGGGTGCATGGGAAGAGGAACAGGAGTGATTTTAGATGGGTGTAGAGGACAGGAAGATCTCTGCTTTCCTCTAACAAATATGATATTGGTTTTATACTTTGTTTTAGTTGAGTTTTCTTTCTTTTTTTTCCTTTTTTCCTAAACTCTTTTATGTGTGATAAGTGACAAAGGTTCTATTTACCGCTGAGGTGCTAAAATACCATAGCAAGATTACGAGTAACTTTTATACCTGACGCCCCCCCCCCTTCATGCTACGAATCAGCTTCGAATACATGTGAAGAGAATGAAACACGATACACTGCACATGATAGGAGTGTATTATCAAACAACCTTTTTGAATGGTCGCCTTGGCTTGTTTTGATATCCACTACTTTATCTGATTCCTCCTAGCATTTCAGTTCCCACCTTACCTGTATGTCTCGGAGTTCGCTTTCCTCTCTCTAGTCAACGATAAAAATCACTAAAGCTCTTACTGTAACTTGAAACTAATCACGTTGCTTATCACAAATTACGAAGATACTGACATTCCTTATTACAAATTAAAGAAAGTAATTACGTTGCTTATCACAAATTAAGAAGAATTTACATTGTTTATCACAAAATTCTGGAAACTGGAGCACAGGCAGTAGATATATATATCAAGTCAACGTGTTATTACAGTCTCATAGTCGATTGGATACTTGCATAAATTCCTAAGCTACTGTAATATTAGATTAAATTTTTAGTGCACTGAAGAAATTTGTGTTTACTTTAGAAGAAAAAAACATATAAACCTGGAACTCAACATACTGTAAGTTGAGTAAGGGCAGTCCAGAAAATTCTGAGTGAGCGAGTGAGTGAGTGAATGTGTGTGAGTGAATGTGAGTAAGTGAGTGAGTGAGTGAGTGAATGTGAGTGAGTGAGTGAGTGAATGTGAGTAAGTGAGTGAGTGAGCGAGTGAATGTGAGTGAGTGAGTGAGTGAGCGGTGAGGAGGAGTGAGTGAGTGGCGGTGAGTGAGCGGGCGAGTGAGTGAGTGAGTGAATGAGGAGTGAGTGGTGAGTGAGTGAGTGAGCGAGTGGAGTGAATGTAGTGAGTGAGTGAGTGTGAGTGTGTGAGTGAGTGTGAGTGAGGTGAGTGTGAGTGAGTGTGAGTGAGAGTGTGTGTGAGAGTGTGTGAGTGAGCAAGGAGTTGAGTGAAGTGAGTGAGTGAGTGAATCAATATTGAAATTCACTGAATTGACTGACTGACTGACCAATATGAGAGATGCGTGGCAGTAAATGCTTGAATTTAGTTTGTGTGTGTGTTATTGAGTAGACACACACACACACACACACACACACACACACACACACACACACACATAATTCATCCTTAAAGCGCACGCACACCCACTTACAAATGCAACACACACACACACACACACACACACACACACACACACACACACACACACACACACACACACACATAGATAATTCATCAATGCACGCACATACATAGCACACAATGCTACACACACACACACACACACACACACACACACACACATAGATAATTCATCCTTAAAGCGCACGCACACCCACTTACAAGCACACAAATGCAAATACATACACTCACACACACACAGATATATATATACATATATCAAATACTTCAATTAATATAAATTACCATAAATTTGAGGTCAATCAACGGTACAGTTTAATTAATTTTGTTCAGGAAACTCTGTGATGGAGGGAGGGAGTCAGGGGAAGGGAGGGAGGGAGAGGGAGGAATAACGATGAGTTAGTACACAGTTATAAATGACGTGTATATGTTTGTCCACGTAGCCGACACAGTCAACAAACCCGAACGCATCTACAGTGTTAGGTGGTCAAGGGTGTAGGTGAGTGTATCGTGTAGGCCAGAGGTGTAGGAGTATTGTGCATGTCTGTAAACTCTCTGTATACTTGGTCTCTCTCTGTGTGTGTGTGTGTGTGTGGAAATACAAAAACATTGGATTATTTTCCCTTTATCGAAACACTGAATTAATTGTGATGTTTGTTTTTCTTCACCTGTGGACTCGAATGGGTTGGCTGATGTCAGTGTATCTGTCGAGTCGTTGGGATTTATTCGACAATCTTGATATAATGATGTATAATTTGTAGAGATTTTTTTTTTTAAGTATATGATTTATGTCGGGGGAGGAGGGGAAGGGCGGAGGGGAAGGTGGGGGGTGTAAATCTTGTCATCTAATCCCGTAGTTACTGATATAATTGAGTCAAATGGGTAAAAATTGGGTAAAATAAGGTTAAATGGGATCATATAAAGGTGAATTGGGATATTTTTTTTGAAATAATATATCCAAGGAGGACAGTTTGTTCTTGGAGTGTTTAGTTTAAGTAAATCACCAGCCAGGAGTTTCCACACATCTCATTTACCATCCTTCAAGTTTACACATCTGTTTCTTTAACCTACACCTGTTTCAGTATTACACACCTGCATCATTAACTAGATATAACCTCTCTCTCTCTCTCTCCTGGGTGTATCGAGGGTGTTCATCAGTTAGGTGTAAGCCAGAGTGTAGTGTTGTGATCCCCAGACAGTAGGATGAAGAGGGTCACACCAGGTGGTCTAGCGGTTCATAGTGAGGCCGGGGGAGACAGGTGACGGAGGCCCTTGGTGATGATAACATTTGTCACTGTTGTTCATGGAATTAGTAGCTTAAATTTGTCAGTTAATTGGGAACAAAGTTAAATAAAATATATAGACGAAGTTCATTAGAAAAATAATGAACCATCAACTATTATATTAAAACAATGAGGTATACATTTAGGTAATGTATATAAAATATTGGTATATAGACAGTTATATAATTACATGTATATACACATTTTTATTTTCTGACTAACAATATTGACACTTAAAAATCTACTTTCCTAACTTTGGTTTTTTCTTCAAATGAATCAATAACTTAAGGGAGTACACAATAGAATTTTAGCTCATAATTTTTTTTTTATTCTTGATATAAGAGTTTAATTACTAACCTTGTCACTCGCTTAAAGACCTTAGTTGTGTAAGCGCATTAAGAAGTATGACGCTATAGAGAGGTCATACTCAAGAAGCACTTGGCATATGTTCTGTAATATATTCTCTATTATATATCCTCTGACATATCCTAAAGGCCTTATATTTTTGTCTTAAGTAATTAATGGGCGCCTCTTAACTAGAACTATACCTCATATTTTTCTTATCGTGAATGGACAGTCGTCAGGAGGCCCGCTGAAGGCTTGATGACCTACAGTATACGCCCCTGTAATATCACCATCTTACTCTGGGCAATTTTCTAGTTAATGGTTTAATACAAGGTAACTTTTTAGCAGTCATCAGTAGGTATTGAGTTTTTATAAGGCAAACTCCTTTACGTGGGAGTTCAACTTTAGTTCACCTTGACTGTGTATATTTAATCATGTTTACATATACACACACACACACACACACACACACTAAAATACTTCCTACATCAATAAAACTTCTGGTAAGGACATTACGGACAACATCAAATCCTAACCTAACCCAACCTAACATAACCCAACCTGACATAACATAACCTAACCTAACCCTAATAAAGGTATATTGTGTAACTTTCATGTCAATTCACACACCTGTAATCAGATTATTTCTTGAAGGAAAAAAAAAATATTATTTCTTACAGCCACCACCACGACCTTGTTGTTTTGATGTTTACTGCGGAGACAGACAGACCGACAGACAGACACAGACACCGACACAGACAGACAGACAGACAGACAGATAAATAGATACCTCTTAACCAGAACAAGACTATGATGAACAGAATACTGACGGCGCTAAAGGCTAAAACAAGAATTTATTTTTTTATTTTTTTTATTTTAACCAATACATGAGCGTTGCCTGGAGCCTATAACCCAATAAGGTGTAGTAGCTGGTAAGACGACCTTCATCAATAAGAAAGTAAAAAAATAAATAAACAATAAATGAATAAATGGAAGATATGAAAAAAAATATATATGACTGAAGACTAAAGCAAAAAAAAAATATAGAAGGTAAATGAATAACTGTGTACCAAAAAATACATATACACAATAAGACCAGTATATAATTTTTTTCTTCGTAGTCAGACTAGTTGGGAAGAGAAGGAGGTTGAGGAGGGGTAGAGGTGAGGGTAGGGGAGGGGAGGGGTGGGGAGAGAGGGAAGAAGAGAGGGGGGGAAGAGGGGAGGGGTGGGCAGGAGAGGGAGTCAACAAATTTTTATTGAACGAACTCTCAAATAAAAAGGAAATTGGGAAGTAAAATGGTTTGTACGTTTTTTAAGTCAAACACGGACGGCTCAGATTTAGTCACTGGTCGCGTTCAGTCGTCCTTGAAAAACAGAATCTGTCATGCGTGGAAAAAAGTAAGAGAAATCCATCAATTGTGTCAGGCAAGATAGTCAATGGGGTAACTAAAGACAGAAATCGCTTAGATATCGCATAGAAATCACCCAGGAATACCTCAGAAGTCACCCAGCAACATCCCAGAAATTCCCCAGAAATACCTCCGGAAATTCCCTAGAAAACCCTCAGAAATTCCCCTAGAAATTCCCCAGATATCACCCACAAGTCACCAAGAAATCACCAATAAAACGCTGTGTAATTTCTAATGAACTCCTGTAGAATAATACAAGGCATTCTTACCCGCGTGTGTGTGTGTGTGTACAGTTACAGACAAAATTCCTCGAACACTTGGCAATATCCGGCATCTACTTGTGGGTCATATAATATGATTGGTACATACATACATACATACCTATGCAATTACTCCAATATTTCCTTAAACAAGCCACTATTAAATCACAAAAACACTAGTACACACCGATACGTTACAGGGTTTAGCCCACCCGGGCACAGGTCACTCACCCACATCGGGGCCTGGGAGGCAATAAAAATAAAAATAAAAATAAAAATAAAAATAATAATAATAATAATAACAATAACAATAACAATAACAACACTAACACTAACGATACCAATAATAATAATAATAATAATAATAATAATAATAATAATAATAATAATAATAATAAAAATATTAATAATATTAATAATATTATTAAAAATAATAATAATAATAATAATAATAATAATAATAATAATAATAATAATAATAATAATAATAATAATAAAAATAGTATTAGTATTAGTATTAATAATAGTAATAGTAACAACAACAACAACAACAACAACAACAACAACAACAATAATAATAATAATAATAATAATAATAATAATAATAATAATAATAATAATAATAATAATAATAATAATAATAATAATAAAAAAATCAATATAAAAAAATCAATAGTGAGAAAGAAAGTCAAAGTAAGAGAAACAATTTAGACCCTGCAATTGTGTGTAAATGAGGCAGAAAGGCAGATCAGCAACCTGGGACTGGGGTCACATATGACAGTAGGGTCTACCATTAGACAACACATTATGCTTCCAATATCTTCCCAGGCGGTAGTACCTCCCTGTTTGATAGCTGCCTACTACCTAAGCTTTTTACTATACACCTTCTACATAAAAATTTACATAAACATTTCTCTATACACTCCTATACACAAAAAACATCTATTTGTCTTTCTGTATATAAATCAATTTCGTATCACACAAAAGCATCTCAATTCCGGGTTTAACTTTCTCTTTCACGGGGAAAATTTTTTTAGTAAACGGGTAAAATAATAAAGCAAATAAAAACTCTTGCTTTTTTTTGTATTTCTTTTCACTAAATATTCTGGCCTGTGAAATTCATGAGTCTCCCCCATAACAAAAAATGGAAAAAAAAATCAGTCTGCATACAAAAAATAAAGTATAAAAAGTTAAGACTCGCTAATGCTATTTCCCATGACTCCAAATTCATTATTTTTGTTGGGTTAGGTTAGGTTAGGTTAGGTTAGGTTAGGTTAGGTGTTTAGACTTAATCAGATAGTTATAGTAGATTAAATTAGGGTAAGTTTGAGTCAACCAGCTGGATCATAACTCACCATCTAGCAGCCGGTGTACGTGGATGAAGCAGAGAGAGGAATCAGCAGTGGATGGTGGAAAAGCCTGGGAGGGTTAAGAGAGGGAACTGAGGGCGGGGAGGTCAAGAAAGAGAGAGAGAGAGAGAGAGAGAGAGAGAGAGAGAGAGAGAGAGAGAGAGAGAGAGAGAGAGGTAAATATTGGTGGCCTTGAGATTCGACCTGTTGTATATTTTAGTATATATAAATACTAAACAAACCACCACGTATTTTACTGCAACGAATAAAACGATACCTTTAAATTTGCCTCCAGTTTATATGTGTATCGTTCTTTTATACGCTAAATATTTATTATTATTTGGATGGAATAATATAAAAAAAAAACACTAATTTTATTTATTTTATTTTCTAACATTTGTTTTCTCTGAGATATGTGTACAATAAATATGTTGTACATTTTACTAATTAACTGTATGTTGAACTTATGATAAACCACTAGAGTCATCATCATTTTAAGCTTCACGTATACAGTAATATTTAGTATTAACAGGAGAAATGAAAAGGTTTTGTGTTGAAGAATTATACTGATATAATTTGCGTCCTATAAATATACTATGAATACTCGTTCTATGTTACAGTGAAACTCTTTTAAAGCTTAAGGTTTTTATCAGTAACTACAGTTTATTGCCTATACTGACACCTGTATAATAAATAATGACATGTTAGTAAAAATAATGTGGAGAAATAAGCGGTTCGTGATTATTATTATTATCCATGATAGCTTGTCTTGGTTTGGCCGCCATGTTTGTTTTTCTCTTGAATCAGCTGAGCTTTGTTTACTAGCTCAGCTGATCAGTGTTGATTACCCACCACATTAACAAAAAAAAAAAAAAAAGTGAGATAAGGACGAGGATTAAGCCAGCTGGGAGCAACACACGTAAGGATGCTGCAGCTCTCAGGGAAAAGGAGTCCTGCTGAGGGGCCCACAACATCCCTCTCCCTCTCTCCCCAGAGGACGCTCAACTTTACCGCGTCAGTAGAAGGGGAGGAAGGTGCGTCGAAAGTTTTAACGTTATATCCCCGGACAGGTCAAGGGTCGGGGGGTGGTAGGGGGCCATGGGTCATCAGGGGGAGGGGGCAGTAAGGGAGGGACAAGGGGTGTGTGCGTGTTTCTGCCGGGGAAGTTGACCGGGGGTAAATTAGCTCATCCTTCCCTCTCTCACACACACACACAAATATACTGCATGTGAGTGTGGGTATTAGTTTGTAGATTTTGTTGTTCTTTGTCTTTTTAAACAGACTACAAAAATTAAGAAACATTGTTGAAAAATGTTATATTTTGTTCGTAAGTCCTTCCTGGCGAGATTAAATTTAAAAGTTTCAAAACTAACCTAGAGATATGATACATACATACATACAGCTGCCAGTGTTCTAAGAAATCGAAAAATAAATGCAGCCAGGTCAGGAAGGGAGAGGAAGGTAGCGAGGTTATTGTGTGCAAAGAGTCGACAAAATACTCCCAAGATTTTTGTAAGTACAGCCCACATAGGTAAAGGGAAGCTTGTATTTCAACAGTGTCAATACCCACTGGCATCCCCTTCAGTCGAGTGCACTCTCAGCTGAAGGGGATGTCAGTCTCTATTGACACTGTTGAAATATAAATGTTTTCATCTACCGGTGATTTGTTTCTTTTATTGATTTTGAAATGTTCGTTAACATCTTTGGTCGACAGCGGAGTGATGTTTTTGTTATGAATGTTTAGTTAAAAGTCTGATATACAATGATTCCTTCTCACTATTCACATTCAAGTTAACAAGTTTGAGAAGTGCATCAAAATATTATCCGAACGTATGAGCAGAAAAATACGATTAAATGAATAAAAGATCAAAAAGAGTCCACAGTGTCAGATTTTTGGGAACTACTTAACTTAAAATACCTTCAAATTTCGCTTTCGGCTAACTATGCAAATATGACCTTGACCTTTGACTTGGTGACCTTAAGATCAATAAGGAACACAATCTTCCCCTGGTGAGCGAGATAGCCTCTGCAGTATCGTGCATACTGGTACTTAGAAACCCAAGTTAGAATCCAGACACCAGAAGTCTTTAACACAACCACCGCCATCAACAGCAGAGAGATAAGTTACAATAATGTTCCTCCACGTAAAAAAAAAAGGGGGGGAGACGTAAAAATAAAGAAAAAATTACTTACAATTAAATTAAATAGAAGAAAATTGCTGAGGTTAACATCGAGGTTCCAAGGATATTAGTGAAGAGGTACAGCGGCCAAATAAGTTCGAAGACCCCTCAACTTATATAGGGTAGGACAAAAGATCTGGTAACAGTACGATATATACCCGTACTGTCACTTATACCACCCACCTAACACTCCTCATCTCCCCTTACCTTTACATTATTACCAGATCAAACCCTGTGCAGTACTTGGTGGATCTCTGCGAATTTATTTGACCGAGTGTTACATGAGGTATAGTGTGTGAGAGGATATGAGAGTGATATTGTGCTTCCTGAAGGCTACAGTAGAGGTGTGTTGGGTGTTGTTGAGAGAATACCGGTACATGTAAATGAGACTGAGATACATAATTATTACATTATGATACAGAGAGAGAGAGAGAGAGAGAGAGAGAGAGAGACTGTGAAATCCTGCCCTCTCCACCTGATAAAACACTCACCTGAATGCCTCACTCTGGTGCTTACCTTAAAAATGACAAATTTTTAAAGGCTTCAGCCAAACTCTGTGGGACCAAAAATAGACGGTCACTGGCTGGTCAGGCATTTTTCTGTGAAATCCTGCCCTCTCCACCTGATAAAACACTCACCTGAATGCCTCACTCTGGTGCTTACCTTAAAAATGACAAATTTTTAAAGGCTTCAGCCAAACTCTGTGGGACCAAAAATAGACGGTCACTGGCTGGTCAGGCATTTTTCTTGTGTGTGTGTGTGTGTGTGTGTGTGTGTGTGTGTGTGTGTGTGTGTGTGTGTTTTTAAATAGTTTGGGGAAAGGTATATATATGTGAAAAGGATGCAAAAGGAATGTTTGGGAAGTTCAATGCAAACAGAGGAATAATGGAGACTTCTGAAAGAGCTTATCTCACAAGACACACACACACACACACACACACACAAACACACACACACACACACACACACACACACACACACACACACACACACACACACACACACACACACTACGAATTTCCCCAACAATACGGCACAAATATCATCAATTGACACTTGAATTCTGTAAGAGAAGAGAGGAATATTATATCACATCTTCCCTGCATAGACACATTAGTAAAAAGGAGATTACCTGAAGATTAAACACCCCTAGTTTATATCACCTGAAGATTAGACACCCCTAGTTTATATCACTTGTAGATTAAACTTTAATCTACAAGTGATATAAACTAGGGGTGTCTAATCTTCAGGTGATATAAACTAGGGGTGTCTAATCTTCAGGTGATATAAACTAGGGGTGTCTAATCTTCAGGTGACATAAACTAGGGGTGTCTAATCTTCAGGTGACATAAACTAGGGGTGTCTAATCTTCAGGTGATATAAACTAAGGGTGTCTAATCTTCAGGTGACATAAACTAGGGGTGTCTAATCTTCAGGTGACATAAACTAAGGGTGTCTAATCTTCAGGTGACATAAACTAGGGGTGTCTAATCTTCAGGTGACATAAACTAGGGGTGTCTAATCTACAAGTGATATAAACTAGGGGTGTCTAATCACCAAAGCACCCCTAGTTCCTATCACCTAATTAGACACCTATCACTGTGAATTAAAGTTTAATCTACAAGTGATATAAACTAAAGTGTCTAATCTGGGTGACATAAACTAGGTGTCTAATCTTCGGTGACATAAACTAGGGTGTCTATCTTCCAGGTGATATAAACTAGGGGTGTCTAATCTTCAGGTGATATAAACTAGGGGTGTTTAATGATTAAACACCCCTAGTTTATGTCACCTGTAGATTTGACACCCCTAGTTGACTGAATGATATTGATGTTAACTTAATTATTTTGATATGTTTACACCTGACTTTTTTTTGTTTCTGGTTATGTCACAATTACGGTAGACTGAAGAGCGAGGTGAGGAGCAGCTGTTTGGTGTTGTTGTGGTCAAGAACAGTTGTGTTTATTATTGAAGTGTTTGAATATCAACATATATCTCTCTTTTTTTTCTTTGTTCTCTTACACTCTCTCTTTCTCTCTCTCTCTTTCATCCTCTCTATTTCCCTCCGTCTCTCACTCTCACTCTTTCTCTCTCACCACTAACTTCACCGGACGGCTGCTAGACGAGCCACGAACCCGGTGTACCGTAAACAAACCCTTGGACCAGGGGCAGCTACAGAGGACACACATCCACACACACACACACACATCCATCCACACGCACCTCATCCATCCACACGCACCTCATCGACTGTGTTACAACGAGTTAGCGGAATGTTACCTCCCCTTAAAGCAGGTATACTGTTCCCTCATCCTCCTCGCATATTAATATTACGTTTTACAGACCCAAGGAGGTGTTCTAAATGTATTAAATTCAAAATAAATACAAAGTTTCAACTCTCTGGACCGTCCCGTTAGGATCTTTTTTGTTTCTTCTTGATTGGCTGATTTTTTTTTTGGGGGTATGTCATGGAAAGCCGTCGTGATTGGTTGATCTATAGGACTCTCACCCTCCCACCATGTGATTGGTAGATCGATAGTCCTCTCTCCCTCTCTCCACCTGATTGGTCGATCTATAGTCCTCTCTCCCTCCCTCCACCTGATTGGTCGATCCATAGAACTCCCTCCCTCCCTTCCACCACTTGATCGTTTTCATTTCCATAATACCCTCCTCCACCTACCTGTCCAGCCACAGTATGTTTGACTATATTACCAACAACATTAGCGTTATACAGGTGAAACTCAGTACCACATATATATTACCTGTTAATATTAGTACTTATTAGTTCCAATTTACGTCACTAACAAACTCTCAACGACCATTAAATAGTATGGTGAATATCTTGTACGTATATTTAACCACTTTTAACACTTATGGAGTGACTTTTTATACCCCGCAGCGAAATTGATAAGGTTATGTGTAGGTCTTCAGTTCATGGGGGTTTATTAGTCTCTAAGTCTCGATTTTGTTTACTTTTTTTTTTTTGGTCACGGGAATAGGAAGAAGTGTAGGGTGGGGAGAGGAAGGGAGAGAAGAGGGTAGAGGGGAAGAAGAGGAATGTGGACCGGGGAACAGGGAAGTGTAGAGAATAGAGAGTAAAGTGGGTAGTGGGTAAAAGAGGAAGAGGGGTGGGGGAGATGTATGGGGGGATAAGAGAAGAGGGATAAGGAAGAGGAAAATAAAGGGAGTGAGTTGAGATGTAAGGGTAGAAAGGCGTGTGAAATAACCTAACCCAACCCAACCCAACCCAATCCAATCCAACCCAACCTAACCTAACCTAACCTAACCTAACTTAACCTAACCCAACCCAACCCAACCAAACCCAGCCCGGTTCGGTTCCATTGGTAAACATTTTATTTATTTTTTCTGACTGAGGTAAAAGCAGAAATATGTTAATCTCATTTTAGATGGTACATTAACAAATTAATAATTATTCTCTGAAGCCTTTCTGAGTACACTTTTCAGAGCTGGACAATAGCCGGCCATATTAATCTCATTCCAGACTATACAATAACAACGTTTCTATTATTCAGTGAAGTATTTATTTAATGATACGTCAAAAATTTTGTTGTAATAATAATAATAATAATAATAATAATAATAATAATAATAATAGTAACAACAATAATAATAATAATAATAACTCACAATAACAACAGTAATAACAAAACAGATTTAGGTTTACGGTTTAGTTAAAATTAGGTTAGGTTAAACTAAGCTTACTTTTTAATTAGGCTTGCTATCCTTTTATTGAAATAGGTTAACGCTAAGACAGTCCGAGTTAATTTAACGAGTAAACTAGTGAACATCAGAATGAACCAGAAAATTAACGCCAATCACCAAGCCCCCATGAGCGTGTATTCTGTCCACTCCACCACCCCCATGCGCGTGTATTCTGTCCACTCCCCCACCCCCATGCGCGTGTATTCTGTCCACTCCACTCCACCCCCCATGCGCGTGTATTCTGTATCCGTCTGTCACTCCACCACCCCCATGCGCGTGTATTCTGTCCACTCCACCACCCCCATGCGCGTGTATTCTGCCAACACCCGAGTCGTCTGGGGACCTCTAGCTGCTGGACACAAAAGCCACAGTCGGTGAGAATTGCCCCGTTCAATCTCCCGGCTGTCGTGTGAGGTAGTGGAGACCCGTAGGACGAGAGGCCGATGTTCCTCTTGGGACCTCCTGGGTGTACCGGTCTCCTAGTGGTAGAGTGAGGAGATCAGATGGGGAGACACTAGCATGGAAATCCAATCTCCTGGTGATAGGGGTGATGTTTCCTGGTGATGGGGGTGATGTCTCCTGGTGATAGGGGGTGATGTTTCCGATGGTGATGTCTCCTGATGGGGGTGATGTTTCCTGGTGATAGGGGGTGATGTCTCCTGGTGATAGGGGTGATGTCTCCTGTGAGATAGGGGGTGATGTCTCCTGGTACAGGGGGTGATGTCTCCTGGTGATAGGGGGGGGATGTCTCTGGTGATAGGGGGGTGATGTCTCCTCCTGGTGATGGAAGGAGTGATGTCTCCCGGTGATAGGGGTGATGTCTCTCGGTGATAGGGGTCTGGTGATAGGGGTGATGTTTCTGATGGTGAGGTGATGGCTCCTGGTGATAGTGATGGGTGGTGATAGGGGTGATGCTTCCTGGTGATGTCCTGGGTGATAGGGGTGATGCTTCCGGTGATGATGCCCTGGTGATAGGGGGTGATGTCTCCTGGTGATAGGGGGTGATGTCTCCTGGTGATAGGGGGTGATGTCTCCAAGTCCAAAGAAATAAGGGAGGATGGTCAACAGTAAAATATTATGACATGGGAGACCGATGGGAGATCGATCTCTTAGTGGTGAAGAGGGAGATGTCTTATAATGGGAGACCAGTGTCCTCGTGGCTGGAGAAGAAAAGGTCATAGAGCTTATGAAATCTAGTATAGGAGGCCGATCTCCCATAATAGTGGTGTGGTGGACAAGCTGTCAATGTCTCTCCGGGGTACAATTGGGTTGAGGCCTATAGATTTTCAGGTAGTAAGTGGAGGTCGGCGTCTCCACCTATTGCCGAGTCTACTAGATAATATAGAATGGGATTTTAATTTTTTTTCATTACCTCCGACTGGCTCTTCCCCTCTCTCAGCTGGCTCTTCCCCTCTCACAGCTGGCTCTTCCCCTCTCTCAGCTGGTTTCCCCTCTCACAGCTGGCTCTTCCCCTCTCTTAGCTGGTTTCCCCTCTCACAGCTGGCTCTTCCCCTCTCTTAGCTGGTTTCCCCTCTCACAGCTGGCTCTTCCCCTCTCTCAGCTGGTTTTCCCCTCTCACAGCGGGCTCTTCCCCTCTCTCAGCTGGTTTTCCCCTCTCACAGCGGGCTCTTCCCCTCTCTCAGGTGGCCCTGTCCTCTGCCTACTTGTCAAAAATACTGGAGATAATCATGAGGAAGAAATAGCTCTCAATCAGAAAAAAGAGAGAGAGAGAGAGAGAGAGAGAGAGAGAGAGAGAGATTCAAGTAAGCCAGGTCGATACTAACTAGACACACAGCCACCCAGGTAAGCCAATTCTAGGCCAACCTTACGTGTACAATATTCATCACGAGGACACACAGGTGAGGAGGCGTTAATGAGGCCCAGGTAACACACACACACACACACACACACACACACACACAAAGGCCCGGTGCCCGACCCAGAGTCTAAGAAGCTTAAAAAGAAGTAGAAGAAAGTAAGTTTGAAACAAGATAAAAACACAGAATAAAATAGTTAAGAGTTGATGATAAAAGAGGAAGATATAAAATACAAGATAAAATGTTGTGGTGTTGTTGGTTAGAAGCAGATTAAGTACAGTAGTGTAAACAGTCTCTCAAATATTGACATTGTTTACACTGATTCTGGGAGGTAGTTGTGTTTATGAGCCCTTTCAGTGACGTGTCAAAGGTGAAGAAAGTGCCCTAGGCCATCTGGAGTTGAACTTATGTCACCAGAAACACTTAGAAAATTTTATAGGTATATGAGGGAAATTTAACTCGTTTATATCTTAAGTTGTTGATGATTATAGTTTATTATATCACATTTTGGCGGGAAAAATCACTGTCGACACATAGGTAGTATCATATATTAACCGATCAGCATCACGTATATAAAACGTAACATCACATATAAGGGTTTGTCTCCTACTTCTCAACACTCACTCCCACACACTCACTCCCACACACTCACTCCCACGCACTCACTCCCTACTTACTCTCACTACTCCTGACTCACTCCCACACACTCACTCCCACACACTCACTCCCACGCACTCACTCCCTCAGATTTACTCGCTGCTCTCCTCCTCCCTCCTTCAACAGCCTGTGTGTGTGTGTGTGTGTGTGTGTGTGCCCAGACTTCTCCAGCGCAAGTCTCTGCCTAAGTGACCCTTCTAGCCTTATGTGCTACTTTGATACTTATATGTGTGCAACTTAGGTGATACTTATGTGCTCATTATGTGACTTACACGCTCCTGCCAGTGAACCATTATCATTACACCACATTTATTAGTGACACCAGGCCTGAGACTCTTACTTATGTATTTTATGAGCGCCTTTATACTGGACCACCACAGAGCTCTTATTCTTGTGTCTATTTTGTCATTCACTACTTTATATTCTTGTGCATTTGGCTATACCTGGCCTAGGACTGGCGACTTGTCATGACCTGGCCTTGTAGTGGCGACTTGTCATGACCCGGTCTAGCCAGTTAGTATAATGATTACTAATAAGCAAATAACCGTTGATGCATGCTTAACTACCCTTCCAATATCTGAAAATTACTAACTATTACTTATCTGATACATAAATTCACTGGGAACACATTACTTTGTTCACGAGAGGAATTTTTAGTATTCCTTGGAAGTTCTGAGTAATCTTAAACTGTTGACTAGAATATCTAATACGTGACAAAATATTAAACAATTTCCCTTAAAGTTGTTCATTATAAAACATAGACGACATGAACGATGCCTTCCTTAGCCGTCATTACTGTTAACATCAAGAGATAGTAATGTTTATTGATTCAGTTGTAAGGACTTAATGTTCAAATAACTTCATGTTAAACTTGTTACAAACGTCGGTGGAATATATAATTAATACACACGCAAACACCCACCCACACACACACATGAAAATACCAACCCATCCCACACACCCACCCACACATACACAAGCAAACAAACACACACACCCCTCCCACACACACACGAGACAATCATCTTTCACGCTGCACAAAATTGCCCCTTCTGAGTTCTTCATATTTTATTTATTTATTTTCTTAAACAGAGACAAGAAATATCAACACCACACCCGGGGGGGAACGGAGGCACACGACTATACCTTTTATCCAGTTACTTTCTTGTTTATACATAAAAGCCTCTAATGTCTGAAGAACATCTGGTACACAAAATGTAAAAGAAATATGTGGAGAGAGTATAGCCTCGACCCTACTGTATCCTAGTGTAGGGAAACCTTAGTATTCCCCTTATAATATCTGTACTGATGCTTAGGGGTGACCAGGTAAGGAATATTGTCTTATATTACAAAAAAAAATACCTGTAATAATTATGTAAATACTATATATGATCTTCATTTTTCCTTAGTTGTTATATGATACTGTAATGGTTCTGAGAATATAGCGGCATCTACAGGTAGTGATGGTGAGGGAGAGGAGGAGGGTGAGGGAGAGGGTGAGGGGTGAGGAGAGGAGGAGGGTGAGAGAGGGGAGAGGTGAGTGGGAGAGGAGAGGGTGAGGGGAGAGAGGGAGAGGAGGAGGGAGAGGGAGAGGATGAGGGTGAGGGAGAGGGTGAGGGAGAGGGTGAGGGAGAGGAGAGGAGAGGAGAGGTAGAGGGCTGCCTGTATACTGAAGCTCCTCACCACCAGACCATTGTCAGGTTCCTGTATGTGATGGAGCCGCCTGCATCCTTCCCATTATACTATTCAAGTCAGCTGACGCGGCGCTTCTGTTACGGCCACTTTGATGTTGACATTTTCTTATTCACAATTTTTTTAAGCGAGAGTTTAGTAAATATGAAACCGCTTATGAAGAACTAGTGAGTGGAAGACCCGCTGAGAACTGAATATTCATGAGTACTTCAACAACGTGTCTGTGTTAACTAAATAATATGAGATAAGGGCCACTGTTGTTATCTGATACACCAAGTTGCGTCATCGGGTACGTACTTGAATGTCACTTGCTACACAAGACAACAATGGAAGAATTACTACAGTATGATTTAACAAAAATCTCATATCCTGTTGACAATGAGAGGAGGCGACGTCAAATAACTTTTTCCACTGAACTAAGTAACATTAACTAAGAAACACATCTACCAGTACAAATAGACAAGTCTAGTTTATGAATGTGAAGAGTAAACTGTGATACATTTCATGCACTCGGGCATCCATATACAACAGAAGGACTATAACTATGTAATCTACTTCGTCTATAGAGTTAAGGACCAATGAGACCATTTATACAAACAAGCAAGAAGCCAAGTTAGTAATCCGAGATAATTTTTAGTCTTTTATTATTTCGAGTATTTTTTCCTTTAATGCACTAACTGTAGGTAGAATTAACAGGAAATTTAAGTACGTTAACCTGGTCACTTCACGTAAGTCGGGAACTGTCTGGTGGTGGTGGTGGTGGTGGTGAGGGAACTGTCTGTTGGTGGTGGTGAGGGAACTGTCTGGTGGTGGTGGTGGTGAGGGAACTGTCTGGTGGTAGTGGTGGTCTGGTGGTAGTGGTGAGGAACTGACTGTCTGGTGGTAGTGGTGGTGGTGGTGAGGAACTGTCTGTTGGTGGTGGTGGGGAACTGTCTGGTGGTGGTGGTGGTGAGGGAACTGTCTGTTGGTGGTGGTGAGGAACTGTCTGGTGGTGGTGAGGTCTGGTGGTGTGTGGTGGTGGTGGTGGGGAACTGTCTGTTGGGTGGTGGTGGGAACTCTGGTGTGGTGGTGGTGGTGAGGGAACTGTCTGGTGGTGGTGGTGAGGAACTGTCTGTCTGGTGGTGGTGGTGGTGAGGTGTCTGTCTGGTGGTGGTGGTGTGAGGGAACTGTCTGGTGGTGGTGGTGGTGAGGGAACTGTCTGTTGGTGGTGGTGAGGGAACTCTGGTGGTGGTGGTGGTGGTGGGGAACTGTCTGTCTGGTGGTGGTGGTGGTGGAGGAACTGTCTGGTGGTGGTGGTGAGGGAACTGTCTGGTGGTGGTGGTGGTGAGGGAACTATCTGGTGGTGGTGGTGGTGGTGAGGAACTATCTGGTGGTGGTGGTGGTGAGGGAACTGTCTGGTGGTGGTGGTGGTGAGGGAACTGTCTGGTGGTGATGAGGGATCTATCTGGTGGTGGTGGTGGTGGGGAACTATCTGGTGGTGGTGGTGGTGAGGGAACTATCTGGTGGTGGTGGTGGTGGAGAGGGAACTGTCTGGTGGTGGTGGTGGTGAGGGAACTATCTGGTGGTGGTGGTGAGGGAACTATCTGGTGGTGGTGGTGGTGAGGAACTATCTGGTGGTGGTGGTGGTGGGAGGAACTGTCTGGTGGTGGTGGTGGGGACTATCTATCTGGTGGTGGTGGTGGTGAGGGAACTATCTGGTGGTGGTGGTGGTGAGGGAACTATCTGGTGGTGGTGGTGGTGGTGGGGAACTATCTGGTGGTGGTGGTGGTGGTGGTGGTGGGTACTGTCTGTGGTGGTGGTGGTGGTGGTGAGGAACTGTCCGGTGGTGGTGGTGGTGAGGGAACTGTCTGGTGGTGGTGGTGGTGAGGGAACTGTCTGGTGGTGGTGGTGAGGAACTGTCTGTTGGTGGTGGTGGTGAGGGAACTGTCTGGCATTATGCAATAACCAATACATCAAGGAATAATATTACAACCGGTGTAATAAACGACCCGTAATAGTATACACGCAATCATTATCACTGCCACACACACACACACACACACACACACACACACACACACACACACACACACACACACACACACACACACACACACACACACACACACACACACACACACACACACACACACACACACACACACCACACACACACACACACACCATCAACCACTGGATAAGAACCTCACCTTACTCAGGCCAAGAGGTAATCAGCATCTAGTGGAATCAGTACCAGGGTATGGGGGGGAAAAACATACTTTAAACCTGCATAATATATATACAACACTTTGGAACATCTCCCAGCAGTGAAAGACGACCCACCGTGGTTTAGAGGGGTGGGGTTGGGTGGGGTGGGTTGGGGGAGAAAGGTGGGGTTGAAGGGTCAGAGTTCCTCCTCCACCTCGTTCTTTTCCTCCTCCTCCTCCTCCTCCTCCTCCTACAGGGACTTGATTCAGATCTATTTATGTTGAAACTCGTCAAGTTTTACGAGCGTCTGGGGTCTGGCCTTTAAACCCTGGCTGCGTGTTAGTGCCCGGGACTCCTCTTGGGTCTATTGAAGGCTACTGATTTGCTTCATTTAAGAGGGTTTGGTGGCCGGTGGTTGAGAGCAGAAGTTATGTGTGTGTGTGTGTGCCTTTAGACGCTTGACTGTTTTTGAATAGATTAATATCCGGTTTTCAAGTAACTTCGTCTTTCATGTGGACTCTCTCTCTCTCTCTCTCTCTCTCTCTCTCTCTCTCTCTCTCTCTCTCTCTCATATTTATAAACAAACGGCACTAGATAATAATAAACTCACACCCAGACATAACCCAACACATGCAGTTAGGTTAGGTTAGGTTAGGTTAGGTTAGGTTTAGGTTAGGTTAGAGGCTTCAACTACCAGGGTTAATAAGTAGCATCCTCGTTTTAATTTCTTACGAAGAGTTGTGGACAAAATTTCCTCCTCAATACACTTGGGAATATCTGGCATCTACTTATCGACCCGAGTATGTTGGTAAAGAGAGAGAGAGAGAGAGAGAGAGAGAGAGAGAGAGAGAGAGAGAGAGAGGACGAAGGATTTTTCTTACTTTCATTCATTCCATGTCTTTCCTTTGCATTACGTAGGGTTTTTTTTCCACATTGTTATAATGAAAAAAAAAGCCAACAGAATTCACTAGCTAGAACCCAATCACATTAATCGAGACATTTACTAAATATCGAGAAAAAAAATAGCACTAGGAACCATTGTATGCTATTTTCTTTCTAGAGAGATGAGAGTTCTTTCCCGCAAGATACTTCAAGATTTGTATTCAACTTTGTGATATTTAGCTGGAATAATATAAACCTGTTGAGAGGAAGAAAAATATTATTTAGTCCAGTGAAGAATATATATCTAGTGGATAAACGATCATTTGGTTTTTAGTTGGTGAAATGTTTTTGCCTTGTGGGTTACGGTGGAGAAACAGAGAGATTAAAAACCATTTCTAAAAAAAAAATAGTTTAAGAATCATGAGGGCACGTACGAAAGCACGCACGCACGCACGCACCCACGCACGCACGCACCCACGCACGCACTCTTGGCCCCGCAGGAAACAAATAGGACAACAATATGACGTATGAGCCTTTAAAGAGAAAAATTTGCCAGGACTTGAAGCCATAAATCACAGACTTTCTTTTACCCGAGAAGAGAAAGATGCGATACGTTTCTCTGCACCATTCAAGGATGAGTTAAGAGATAGTGAGATAGACAAAGAGATGAGAGAGAGAGAGAGAGAGAGAGAGAGAGAGAGAGAGAGAGAGAGAGAGTATTCAATAATATTCTCAAATAGACAGAACTGAAGGGAAATATCTCACATTTTAATTCTGGAGGAAAATTTTTTTGTTGTAAAATAGAACGACGGGAAAAAAAAGATAAAATTAGCACCGACAAAGACTTCGAGTACAAACGGGGGAAAAATACGAAGTACAGTAAACAATCAAATATTCTCAAGAGGAAAAAGTTTTAACCAGAACTCATTATTCAGACAACAGGTTTGCGTGTTGTTCTCCCAAGGGGGCAAGAATCCTACTGACCTATGAACTTTGACCTTCCCCATGACCCATAATATCTCAAAAATCAAATACGTTTTTTTTTTACCTTTGTAATCGAGTACTGAGCCACCCACCTCTCAAATGTTTTCAATATAATAATGTTCAAAACAGATGTAAACTTAAACTCTACATTCATACGTCAAGGTTTGTGGCATTAAAGATGTGACCTTGACCTCTTGACTTCTACTCGTAGTTTCAATAACATTCAGGAGGTTCTTTGTAGGCCGACATCCAAAACATACCTGGCAAGTTTCATTAAGTTTACCCAGCCGATTATGGAGATCCTGCAGGTATCATGGTTAATCCCTTTGGCTTTGACTTTTTAACTGGTTTCCAATTAGATAAATGACTATCCCAGACCGACAAACTCGCCTGTCAATATATACATACATACATACATACATACACACACACACGCACATACATACACTATTAAATGGAATACGATAATTGAATCATCCCTCGTATATACACACGATATCTCTCCCGTTTAGGAAGTCATATTAAGCAGAAGAAAGAAATGAACACCAAAAGTAACATGATTTTTCCAAACTAATTCAACCCAACAAAATGGAACAACTACTTTCTCAACCTGACCTCATGCACCAAAATAAAAAAAAAAAAGAGGCCAAGGCTCATTGTGAAACCCACCACATGTTACCGCAGCACAATGGCTAGGCCAAAGCAAATAAGCTCTGGCCAAGGCCATCGCTAATGATCTAAAATAACTCTGTGAAAGATTATTATACAACCCTCACAAACACTCATCTCAGGCCTCTGTGCTCGGTCCCAGGACTTGGTGTAAAACTATTGTATACCTGAGATGCCTCTAGATGCCTCTTCCGGGAGGGTTCTGAGCCACACAAGGCCTTGTCTCATCATCTGAAAATAACTTAACGTACACCCGGGATCAAAAGTTCGCTCCCTCCTAAACTGAAGCAGTGTCGACCCCCGAATGACTAAAACAGCACACCCGCACCAGATAATAGTCAGGGTATGTAAGTTCGAAGATTCATTCCTATGACTCACTTCTCCAAGACTGATCTGTATCTCAGGTCTATAATTTCAGGATTGTCTTCACCACTGTTCATTATACTGCAGCGTCTAGGTGTACAGCACAGTTTATGAAATAGTGTATAGTTCCACCCACAAAAAGTAGATAAATAAAAAAGTTATTTTGGTAGGTTCCCCACTCATACTAAAGGTTTCTTACAAGTATTACGTTCTCTACTAGTACTACACCTTCCCTACTAGTATTACACGTTCCCCACACTTCAGAGACAGCACCATTATTGACTACCTAACAAGAGTTCACGGCAGCAGCAGCAGCAGCAGGTAAAGTGGTCTCGTATAACCTCGCCTTGTGACCCACTGCTTATATTTATCACCCACACTACACGATATACACGTCAGGGTCAGTCCATGAATACCGGAGCAGGTGATGAATGGTACTGTCATGGGTGGATGTAGCAGTTTAGGTGGTCAGGTCTGATGGCTTCTTTCACGTCATTCATTAATCACTAAGACACCGTGAGGCTTTTCGGTGAATACCCCAGTTGAAGAGAACTTGGCGATAAATTTTAGATGAATGAGAAGAGGAAGCAACTCCATGAATAGTAGTTATAAAGAAATTGATAGGGAAATACGATAGTGTTTGGAAATAGTGAGTTTTTATTATCATCTTACGGAGGTCTGAAGGAATAAGTGCTGGTGTAAGAGTCTCACAGTCGGTTCCTAATAAATTTATTAACGGATGAACTATAGCGCAGTCATCCGCTTGATCCTGGCGTTACCTAATGGTCGAATTCAGTGGGGGATGGGGGCGGTGGGTGAGGACGGTGGAAAACATATATATTGACGTAATTTTTTTTTATTTGGAAATTATACAAGATGTAAAATTGATTAAAAGTTGATTCAATTTATCTAAAAAAGGGAGAAGAGGAGGAAAGAGTCATGTGATAACGTCTGGGAATCACTGTCTTTAAATACGCACCTCACCTACCTACCTACCTTACAGGGCCGGGATAGAATAGGTTCAACTCCCTCTAGTGGTCTGGATATTTGTGAATTGCCAAACGATTTTATAAAGCGAGAGTTGACCTTGTCCTGCCACGCTCACCAACATGAGAATAAACAAGTGAACAATAACAATTCAGCTGACACAAATTAACCTTCCTTCCTTCTCATTTTTCTTATATTTATGTATTATATATTTACTTTTATAAATTGTAAAGTATACATTTACTGTTTAGGTGATGATGAATTTTTTAACAGTACAAGAGAGAGAGAGAGAGAGAGAGAGAGAGAGAGAGAGAGAGAGAGAGAGAGCTATTTTTATTTTAGAAAACGTCTTACTTGTTATTACTTTAACCATGTTCAGTATATATATTAGTCAGCTTTCGTCGCGCACCTAAATCATATATACAAACGCCTGTAATCATACGCGTATTGTATACTACACGAATATTGACTTATACTTCAGTTGTTATACATGAATAAAACTAATATGTTAAAATTACGAACTTAAACAGTTATATCACACAATGGCAACGAACGCAGCGGGAGCAGTTAATAGCCAGACGGTGTATTGTTGTTGACCACCAAAATATATATAAAATATGAGGCATTTTGGGTCACAGATCTGCACCTGTGAATAAAAGAAAATATAACTGAAGATCAACAGACAACTGACGTGTGTGTGTGTGTGTGTAATAATAATAATAAACGGTTTATTGAAAAAGTTTGCAGCCCGAAGGCTGAAAATATACATTGGACATAAATGACTTATTACATACATTGGTGGTTTAACAAAAGCCTTCATATACAGTGAACATACAGATTAATGTTTACACACGTAGATCATGTGAGCTGAGGTGTTGAACAGCAGACACGTAGTGTAGTAACTCCCTCACAGATGGCGTTATGAGGGGCATCGCGTGGAGTACTAGATCCCTCACAGGTGGTGTTATAAGAACATAAGAAAATAAGGAGTCTGCAATAGGCCGGTTGGCCTGTGCATGGCAGCTCCTGTCGAGAGTTACTATCACTCTCTATCATCCATGAATCTATCTAGCCTCCTTTTGAAACTTTCCAGAGTTCCCGCACTTACTACAAAGTTGCTAAGCTTGTTCCACTCGTCCACCACCCTATTTGTGAACCAGTTTCTTCCTATCTCCCTCCTAAACCTAAACTTATCCAACTTGAATCCGTTGCTCCGAGTCCTATCCTGCTCGGATATTATAAGAACTTTATCTATATCCCCTTTATTGATTCCTCTCACCCACTTAAATACTTCTATCATATCTCCCCGCACTCTTCGTCTTTCTAGGGAATGCAAGTTAAGTCACTCCCATTCTCCTTGTGATATTTTGCCTTTTTTGTTTTGCTTTGTCACTTATTTTTTGGAAGACTATGAGAACATAAAGCATTCAATTTGCTATACCTGGTCACAGAAAACCTTCAGCCTTCGAGTATTCTCCAAAAAATGAAACAATCAAACGTCAACCAAAGCCAAGACCATCACCATCTGTGGCTGCCTCTAAGTCACCAGATGACGCGCCTCACTAGCTTAACTTCATTGAATGGGGCGGACCGAAAGTTTGTGACGTAACTGCGATTTATCCTTATTGTTTTTGTTCTTTTCTTTGATTGTTTTTACTTTTATATGGACCAAAAATAAGCCTTGAAAACTGTCTGGTAAATAAAGCTGCATATTATTCTCTTTATCTCCCTAAAATGCCATTTCGACTATTTCATATCACTATAATCACACCAATAATTAACAACATTTATTTGAACATTCACCAAGTATTGACAAAGCTGATCTAACAATAAACATGTATAAGTTCTTCAAATTAATAACTTAAGAAGTGCACAATGTTGTCAAGGTGTGCTATTACGTGTTTCCATTAGGTGTGTATTCTGCGATTTACAATAAACTTAACTATTTTAGGATTATGACAAGTGACAGAAGTAGTGTCACTGGTATATCAACACATAGGTAGGGCTCCCAATGTGAAGCTCATCTGTGAGTTTTGTCTGGAATTTGTAACCGGTTTGTCAATGTCTGACACCGATAGAATAAAAGTAATTTATGGTCCGACTACCTAGATTATGATCCATATTTCACAGAGAACAAAACTAATGGACACATATAAACCACTGACTCTGACTCGTACCATCCCAATCTTTGTTAACAGTCTACAACAGTTTAACACATCGAGGTCAAATAATAGCTAGGGGAAAAATTAGTTTGTATTTTTTTTCAGGTTGCCAAACAAAATTCCCTGACATTTCCACATTTTTCAGGGCCGAAAATAAATCCCTGGCAGTTCCAGGTTTTCCAGATTAGCAGACACTCGTAGTTTAATTCTGTGACTCAGGTAATGTGTCTATATGAAATATGTCTTCAGGCAACAAAATTCTGAATTTTTTAGTATAGTGCTGCACTTACACTTCAGGTGACCGATGTTAATCTTTACTGAACAAAAATTAAGGAGACAAACTACAGAGAACACTTGTTACTGACAGTCCGTAAATTTTAAGGAAATCGAATTGATTTTATTCTTGAAACTTTGTCACAGCGAGAAATGTTTATTAGAAAAATAAAATCTAAGATTATCACTGTAAAATATTTATGTTTCTGAATACAAACTTAAGTTAATTATTACACGAGTCAAGAAGTGAGGTGTTAAGGCACTGTTGATGACGGTGATGACACCAGGGCCGAGCTTAGGGCAAAAGGGGCCCCGGGCCATGGTTCACTCTGGGGCCCTTTTGGTACTTTATACTGTTCAGGTGTTACTAACCATAACATCCACAGAACATTTTTCATTGCACAGATGAGCGGTAAAAAAAATTCTAAGAAGCAACATACAATATTATTCGTCTGAATACTAAATATCCATACATGGATAAACATGAAAACGTGGCTCTATTTTTAATTTATATATTTTAACTATATATATAATTTTTGTCATCTAATTTATTTTCATTTCTAATATATTGGGGGGCGAGAGTAGCTGTCCTGTTTGACCTGCCTTTAATTGCTATACTGTAGGCCGTTGCTAACACCAACACAGTCGATACTACACCAGACAAATACACCTGGGAACACCGATGTCTGCTTTATGCGTTAGTGGATGTGATGAGGAGCGTCCCAAAAAACCTGTATACCACTAATATGAATTAACTAACATGCCATCTTCCCCTCCCTTAAATATCTAAGAGTGGTCTTCTTAGTTCCTCAGGTAAACTAACCTAATGAGTATAACGTAACTAAAGATGGCCGGTACGGAACGTTGTGTGCGTCTCCGTGTTGGTGGCGGGGACTAATTATATCACAGTACTAATATATTTATTCTAGATATTTTATGGAGAAAAAATATACTCATTCCAGACTGTCGACATGAGCAAGAGTGATGGTTGAGGAGCTGCCTGGGAGAAGCGCTGTACTGTGTTGGGTGAAGTCAAGTGAAGATAAGAAGACCTTTTGTCCCGCGAGGAAAGTATAACCTCGTATTGAGGAAATGGGTGTAGCCAACTCGGCCAGATACTTGGGGCGGCTCCTAACTTTCTCAGCTGATAAAGGCCCACTTGTCTGCTCGTAACTTTTACAGCTGGTAAAGGCTCGGCTCACTGCTCATAACTGTCTCCGCTCTTCTCTAAACACCCTCAGCTGGTAAAGGCCCTTTTGTTTACTCATACCTTCCTCAGCTGGTAGAGGTTCGCTTGAAAAGGAACAAGAGAAATACGTGTACGATACATTTCTCTAGATGTTGGGAGACGTATTTGCTGTAAATGGTCGCCTAGACCAGCTATCGATCCTTGAAGCACCAGCCCACTCCACACCACAGGGTGCCTCCGTCAGGCTTGGGAAGGTTGTCTCGTGTCAGTGATTTAGGAAGGTCATCTAGATCAGCACTTTGAGGAACTGTTTTATGGTAGGCCCTCTGCTGCTTCGTGCTGGTGAGGAGATTCAAGATGTTTACCTTTCAAACGACATAGTTGCTGCATCACTCCCCAGGCAGGGCGGCTTTTGGCTAAGCTCAAAAATAAGAGAGAAAGTTGCTAGACCATGTAGGGTCGAATTCACTATATTTCTCTCCCTCGCTCTCATTCACTCTCCCTTCTTCCTCTCTCACTAGACATAACTTGTGCGGACGGTCGGTGCCTCACAGCTAATGTACTCGTATGGTGCCTTACAAACTTTTCTTGGGGTTTACCATAATGAGAAAGTTGATTGGTTTACACAACTCGGCTAAAGTAGTTTGAGGAAAGTTTTCTAAATAATGAGAATTTTGGAATTTTTACCATACGAAAGTTCATTAACATTTAATTTAATATACAATAATGAGAATCTTCGGCTTGGCTGAACTGTTCGTCACAGATCTAATTGATTTTTATTTTCACTCTGTCAAGGTAATTAAAAGAACTCCCGATAGAGCTGTTGCTGATGATTTAGACTCATTGGAGTTTCAGGCATAAATCTTCTGTTTTGTAAAACCTCTTGACAACATTTACATAAACCTTGTGCTCATAAATAAGAAGAGTAAGATTACTTCTGGCTCTGAAATTAATCTTCATTTATATTTGTGTTCTTATGATACACGAGGGAAATTATATTATTTTTCATACTCAAGACCAATGAATGTTAGAATTGATTTATATTAATTGTTTCACTGAGGGGATGTGATACTTCCCCGTGTACTGGAGGTTTAGTGCACAGTAGTGGGTCTTCACTGCCCCTCATCCCCTACGAGACCATTCTACATCTCTGTCCGTCTCTGGTGTCACGTCTGAGTGGTATACTGTATCAGGGAATCTGAGTCAGGCTGGACGAGGTTTAAGTTCGGTATATTTCCTAGCGTGAAATTTTTAAGACGCAGCATTTACTTTAGGTATCAGACGTAGCTACTCAGGCATTTTTTTGTGTTCAGGTGTACTCAGAACATTGTTGTATACGTCTTCATGTTAAGGCAACTTCATTAAGGGTGACACTGTAATTTATTCATTATTATCCTTCACGATCCAAATGTTATCTGTCTACGACCTCAAGTTGAAACTTTAGTGTGTTGATACAATATACAGTAGTAATGTATTTAACACAATTGAATGAAAACACTAGAATTTATAAAACAATTGTATTTATATTAACTAGTTACGACGCTTATGAATGTACTGTATGCCTGAAGTTTAATTAGAATCGCAATATGAGATAATCTATATATACGAACACCATTCAACCTTTATAATCTGGTTAACTTTAAAACTGTAAAGAAAAACGTAAAACAAAGACAAAGGTCAGGTCATCCTACTAACCCGCCTGTAATTACGCAGTTCACCTCCTAACATCCACAGATATAATGGTCATTAAAATATTATCTATGTTAATTTAAGGGGTTAATGGCCAGCTTTGTTACTGAATGGCAGCATCATCATTAATATAAAAAGGTGTATCTCTTAACATTTAATTCTTATGTATTGTATAAATGGACTTATTTCACCCGTATAAACTCACTTGAACCAGAGAAATACATGAAATAATTTTAGTTATGATAAGGGATATTTTAATTTACCATATAAATATTTTATTCACTTTCATGACATGCATTATATATTATTCACACACATCCCTCAAAAGCCAAATGATTGTACAGTACGGAGACATCACGTATGAGAGATAAGAACGTGATCTGGCAGCGGTTAGCGAGTCGGTATTACACGCCGTCGTTCCACCAATTGATGCCTTACGTCTATGTATATGAAACAGGGCATCAGTTGGGGGTGGTGCGTGGGTGTATGAAGCGAAGGTTATGGAGAGTTACGGGTTATAAATAAACATTTCTCCAAACTGCGAACAGGAAGCAAAAGATGGTACAGTCGCCTACAGGTGTGTGTTCTTAACCCTCTACCGTGCCACTCCCTTGCTTATGTGGCACCGTGGCACTACTGATTGATAGGGCTGTTTACTAGTACTTGTTTTTGCCAGTATTTGTATATTAGTCCACGAAACAACAATTCTCAACGTAACCAAGGCAGACCGGCACACCTGGAGACGACTGCACATATGACACTGTACCTGCACGGTCTATGTACATTGTATATCTGCATTGTATATATACACGTCCAACCAATTGTAAACCAGTATAATGATTTTATTGAATGATGATTATTATTATTAATGATGATGTTATTGTTTGTGTTATTGTTATTGTGTTAATGTTATTATTGCCATTTCTATTATTATTATTGTTATTGCTGGTGGTATTATTATTATTATTATTATTATTATTATTATTATTATTATTATTATTATTATATAAAAAAATAACATTAACATTAGAGAAAATTTGGTGAAAAACTGAAATTTAACTTTTTTCATGTTAGTTTATGATGAACCAATAAAAAAAACGATGATAGAAGGCTAAGTCTCACCACAGTAATGAATGTAATGGTAATTTTTCTCATCAAAGTGTTGTATAATGAGATAAGTTTTATTAAATCCGCGCCAACTGTAAAACAAACATTTTTCCAATAGTTTCTCTGAGTTATGTGTTTACCAATGTTAATCCTCTATATATTTTCTATATTTTTCCGTTGTATACTGAAAATCCCTGTACGTACATGTAGTGTAAAAACGTATAATTCAGGAATATATTTCAACATCAAACTAATGTACTCAGGTGAGGAAGGTAGAAGGCCTCTCGATGATTGTAATGAACTAACACGAGAAAGCAATGTGTGTCGGTTCAAGATCATCGTGGCCAAAAAGGTGATAATATACAGCGTCTCTCGGTGTTGATGGCTGACACGAGAGAGGTGTGGCAGTTTCGTCGGGTAGAACGTATAGGATGAATCTGATAAAGTTCCTATGGAAACCTAAATGAAACTGACTATAACATTAAAAAAAATTCAAATAGTTCATTGATATATTTAAAAAGGTGTTAGACAGGTCATCACGGGACCATCATTGACTGGAGGCAGCTCATCTCTCTCGTTAATAGTGTGTGTAACAGCGGGTCACAGGAACAAGAGAGACTTCTACTTATGCAAAAGGTCTCAGAAAACACTCAACCGGTTTATAGTTAAAGAGTTGAGTTAGTACATTAGAAGACGTACTTGATAATCCTCTAATAATCAAATATGTACTAAAATGTAAACAGGAAAGTTATAAGTTACAGTGACGGAACACACACACACACACACACACACACACACACACACACACACACACACACACACACACACACACACACACACACACACACACACACACACACACAGAGTCAAAAATAACTAGTCACCAAAAATCTCATATTGTAGGAAGAAAATTAAATACGAAAATAATTTAAATATAACAACAATACACTAAACTTTAAAAAGAAAAAAAAAAGAAAAAAAAAGAAAATTGAATAACATAAACAGTATTTTAATTGTGCTTAAGAAGGAAATTCCACGAAGTTCTTAATCATTAATTTATGTTACAAGAAAAAACATTACTATTAAACACGAGACAGAGTGGTCAATCATAATGCAACTCCAGACTACACCCTGTGAATGATCTGCGTTACGGTGATATTTGGAAGCCTTACTTGTTCTCCCAACTATTGAAATAAACGTATCATTGTCAAGAACGTAGATCACTATTGGAGACGATGAGGATGTGTTAAGACTGAACGACCATAAGACACTGCTGAGGCGCCACATGAGAAGTTAAGTCACATAGTCAACTAACATGAAGTATAGAAAAGCATCAGGTGAATATGAAGTGTCGATCGATATGATGAAGGACGAGAGAGAGAAATTGTAAAGATCTCCACAAAACTGTCCACAAAATGCATTAGAGAAAGAAACTCTCGAGAAGGCTGGAACAATGTCTTTGTGATACTTCTATTCAAAAAGAAGAACAAAGAAGACTTAGAAATTATGATCCAAATATCTTTTCTACCAACTATGTTATCTTTTCTTTTACAAACATACTGCGAACGTATTCCTGAATAAATAATTTTGATCAGTTAAAAGAACATTCAGGGTTGAGACACATTTACCTCACCATATATCATTCCCAGGTTGTCCGAAGGCATTAGGCTATAGAGATATACAGTAATGAATACAAATCACTGATACAGTCAGTTAAGAGTTATATTGGCAGCATTAAATAAACACATATAGCAAAGACAGACAGTGTAACCTAATGCAATACCACACTGTACTGTATCTGCAAAAACATGAATTTACAGACGTTCAATTTATAAGTCATGACACACTTATATTAATCAATTTCCTCCCAGTAAAGACATGGTGGAATCTATACCAACAAAAGCCACCTGATGAACCACAGAAATTATTTGTAATCTTTGCCCCTTTCGTTTTATTCTGGTCAATTTCGCCTTAATCTCGTCACTTTCTTCACTAAATATGAAATTATAACATTCATACTCCACCTAAACCAATTAAACCTCACCATATAGAAATAAAACACTAAATATCTATAAAAAAAACAAAAATACCTAAATGGTTAATAATGCAAAATTAATCATTATCTCTAAACAACTGACCTTTCCTTGTGTTGAGAGAGAAAGTTCATCACAATGGTCTTCTCTCTCTCCTTCTCTCACTCCTTCTCTCTCTCTTTCTGGCCATTAATCAGGGGTTTAGAGCTTTATCATGCTAGCGTAGATTACAGCAGATTAGAGGGGATGGAGAAAGGAAGGGAGGAAAGGAAAGAAAGAAGCGGAGGAAAAGAGGAAACAGCTGTGGCGGCAATGGTAGGGGGAGGTGTCGTGTCTGGTAATGGTAATGATGAAATAACTAGAGACGACGATAATAATAATAATAATAATAATAATAATAATAATAATAATAATAATAATAATAATAATAATAATAATAATAAAATAGTAGTAGTAGTACAATAGTCGTGTTGTAGTAGTAGTACTTGTTATAGTTGCAATAATACCACAATCACAGCATTAAGACTACCATCAATAGCAGTTGTAATTGCAGCTAGGGACGGTACGAGCCTCAGTACCAATACTAACAGCATGAGTACCACTACACTGGGATCAAATTAACAAAATCACTTAACAGCAGCACTCGAGTATAGCAGCAGCAGCAATAAAAAAAACACACAGCACCACTAACAACAGTAACAGCTGCTGAAACAAGATGCTGTATCGCCTTCAGCAGCAGAATAACACCGGAACAGCAACAACAAAAACACCATTAGCAACAGCAACAACCAACTGACTAACATTAAGCTCCATTATACTTAGATTTACTGAAGACTCGAGAATGAAGGAGGTATTAAGAGGGTCCTAACACCATCTGCCTTAGTCGACCTTAAGGAGCTTACACACACACACACACACACACACACACACACACACACACACACTGTTCCTGGTCGTCAATAATGAATGTATGTATTTCACGCTAATTCGCACACTAGGGGAATCTACATGAAGACCTCGGGAATACAGGCAGGGGCTTGACGGCATACAGAAGAGACAGACAGACGGACAGAAATATGTGAAGGGGCTGGACAGAAAATATTAAATAGGGGTTGAGAAGAGGACAGGTGTATAAGATGGACACAAGACAAGTAGCACCAAGGGTAGCACCACCAGTAACACCAGTAGTAGCAGCACCACCAGTAACACCAGTAGTAGCAGCACCACCAGTAACACCAGTAGTAGCAGCACCACCAGTAACACCAGTAGTAGCAGCACCACCAGTAACACCAGTAGTAGCAGCACCAGTATTAGCACCACCAGTAACACCAGTAGTAGCACCACCATCCACCACCACCAGTAGTAGCATCATCACCACCACCATTAGTACTTCTAGTAACACCAGTAGTAGCATCATCACCACCACCATTAGTTGCACCACCAGTAGCACCGGTAGTAGTAGCACCACCACCAGTGGTAGCAGCATCATCACCACCACCGTGGTAGCACCACCAGTAACACCAGTAGTAGCAGCGTCATCACCACCACCATTAGTAGCACCACCAGTAGCACCGGTATTAGTAGCACCACCACCAGTAGTAGCAACACCATCCACCACCACCATTGGTAGCACCACCATCACCACCGCAGTAGTGGCACCACCATCACCACCACCAGTAGTAGCACCACCATCACCTACCAATTGTAGCACAACCATCATCACCACCACCAGTAGTAGCACCACCATCTACCGCCAGTAGTAGCACCACCATCCCACCACCAGTGGAAACACCGCCATCCACCACCACCATTAGTGGCACCATAGCATCACCACCACCAGTACTAGCATCACCACCAGTAGTAGCTGTCATCATCACCTACCGGTAGTGGCATCACCACCACCATTAGTAGCACCACCATCACCACCACCAGTGGTAGCATCACCACCACCGGTAGTGGCACAACCATCATGCACCACCACCGGTATTGGCGCCACCATCACCACCACCGGTGGTAGCACCTGCACTCCACCACCACCAGTAGTAGCACCACCATCACCACCACCAGTAGTAACACCACCATCACACACCACCAGTAGTAGCATCACCACCACCAGTAGTAGCACCACCACTAAGAGCACTAAAATTAGCACCACCATCACCACCACCAGTAGTAGCACCACCACCACTAAGAGCACTAACATTAGCACCACCACCACCACCATCAGCACCACCACCACTAAGAGCACCACCATCAGCACCACCACCACCACTAAGAGCACTAACATTAGCACCACCAGCAACAGCTGCCCTCATACCATCGCAAACAAATGATGCAAACCACCTGTCGTTTCTCTTCCCTTCATTCCACCCCTCTCTCTCTCCCACGACCTCTCCTTCCCTGCATCCTCTCCCTTGTTTCCTTCCCCTCCTCCCTTTTTCCCGGTCGTCGTTGTTTATTTACCAGCAGGATAGGGTGAATGGGCGACGTCCAGTCCCTACCCTAGACCCTCCTGGTCGACCCTGATCGTACTGGTATCATTATGTCCTGTTTACTATCTGGTGTTCACAAGTACAACAAATACGTCATCTGAATGGTTGTTAATTTTGTACAATCCACAAATACTTAACCATCATCCAGTTATGATAATCTTGACATCGAGGCTGGCCCTGGTGTTCCTAAGGGAGGGCAATAGGTACCACTGCTACTGTGTAACAATTATTTCCATGACAACTTTAATATGATTCAAGAGGCCTCTGCTTACGTGTCTGGTTGTACAATGAACTTTTCTGGTGATACAAAATACTTAACCAAATGGTAAATCAATCACAATAAAACACTTAAAGACTAGATATGTTACACAGTTGCTTCTGTAGGAACTCACGGTAGGATTTTGAAGTCGAGGGAAATTGTGGGTAAAACCACGTAATAAACTGACCAACCCAAACCGAACGAAACTGATCTCATCTGATCTGACCCTACCCGACCCGACTTGACTTGACTTGACCTGACTTGAGTTTACTTAACCTAACCTAATCTAACCTTACCTTTAGCTTAGCGATTTTAGTTCGTTTCGTGAAGTGAGAACTTAAACACCCTCCACCCCCCAAATTGCTCTTACTTTTGCGAAATATAAAGTCAAAATAAATCGAAAAATATAAATCCCCGACGAAAATGCAATATATAAAGTACTCTTATCGTTTTCTCTATTTCCTAGTATATAAAAATAAATATTCAATTCATTGGTTACACTCTGAATTGTACTTTTAAGTGAAATCGAAAAATCAAACCAACTCGAAAAAAATAAATTTGCGACGAATGCGCTGTAGAGTATTCTTATTTGTTTTTGTTCTACCTCTCTATATAAAAATGAATATTGAAGTTCTGAGGTTGGCATCTGCTGAATCTTGACTTATGAAAGTAATATTAAACAGTGTACACATGACGCTTACCTTATACTGGTGGAGAAAGTGCCCATAGTGTCCACCTGCTCAGCAAGTCTTGCCGCTTGGGTCCATCGTACCTGCAACACCAACTCTCATTAATGCAGTGAGCACGTCGAGTAGTGAATATTTAAATGTTCTTCGTTACAGCTAAAACAGGCACATCAAATCTCGATAAAACGGCCAACAATAGTGATCTTGTTGACAGCCTCAGTAACCAAATCATTACAACTGTGTTTTATAGTAGACACTGTCGTAGTTATGGCAAATGTGTTAAAAAGTGTTTATTTAAAAGTTCAACTTAACCTAACCAAACGTCCTATAAAGAGAACATTGTAAACTGCTAATTAGTGATACTCCTGTTCTTTATGTCTTCCGTGTCGCCCTCATCATCCCGGGGTACCTAGAGAGTGACCTGGTTTACCTCAGTGGTGGTGAACCAATGGGAAGATACTGCCCGGGACAAACAAGCTCTAAAAGCAGTCATTTATCAACATGTATCAAATGTTCGGTCTATTGTAACTTACCTCTTCTTTCTTGTCCTAAGCCTGAAGAGAAAGTCCACAGTATCGTCGTATCACAGTTAGTAATTTGTCAAAACACTTCACACCATCACTCGTCCGAGTTCACTATTCGCTGACGGTGCACTACTGAGTGATGATGAACGAGGAAAATCTCAAGTTTGTCTCGCTGTGAATGAAGCAGTTCGAGGAGGCAATACTGTTGAACAAAACAACAATCCCAAGCCATTTAATTTTCGGAAGACGCGAACCTAACCTAACCTACTGTATCCTAACCTAACGATCCTTTGACAGCTTTTATTACGAGAGGTTTTCTATATTTGGTAATGTTATGTGGCTTAAGAAAGCAAAAAAATCGTCTGAACGAAGCTTTTCGTGAAATCTCTTCAACTTTGTGGACTTTGCTTCGTAAACCAATTCGAACCCGAGTCCTGAATTCGAAAATGTTGTCTCAGTTGTCAGATATAAATGTAATTACTCCTCTGACACAGTATACGTGGAGTTCAGTGTTTTACATCTACAGGTATATAACATTTATGTAGTGCAAAAGACTACGAACATTACAACGAGTTATAATCGCAAAATATTTGTAACAAAAATAAAAATTAAAATGTTTCCAACACGAGTCAGTATTAACAATGCATTTATGAAGGAAGCGTCATATAACATTCGAAGGCTGACGTCATCCAAGTTTCATGTTTTTAGACGCTGACTAATACACCACTACTAGTACTACTAATAGTAATACTACTACTTTTAATAATAATAATGATAATAGTAATAGTAACAATAGTAATACTACTAAAATAATAATAATAATAATATTATTATTATTATTATTATTACACCTTTTCACATATCCGTTGAGACATTGTTACATAACTATTTGACAAATTCCATAACCGAATGGCAGAACACATATCGAATGACAATCTAAAATAACTGTTGGTGGTATTTCATTCTCCAATTGTTACATTCTCAAACTATATGTAGACTGTCGGTTTATTGTTCACGTCTGTCAACTTCATAACTTATGTCAATCATTTCCGTTAGCATGAACGAACAGTTATTTCAGATTGTCATTCGATATGTGTTCTGTCATTCGGTTATGAAATTTGTCAAATAGTTATGTAACAATGTCTCAACGGATATGTGAAAAGGTGTATTATTATTACTATTATTAGTAGTAGTAGTAGTATTGTTAGTAGTGAATCCAGGTTCGATGTACAGTCTCACCCAAAAGTTGGTTAACTCTCCCAGCCAGCTATTGCTGTACTGCCTGCTTCACATGTTTGAAACTGTCTCAGTACCATCCAGAACATGAAACCGATACGAATGAATCTAAAGGTTCGAAATAACAGACTCAAGCCCTTTTGATGTAATAGTTTTATGGTCAATAAAATATTTCAATTTCAATTTCTGCCTGTTCAGTAATAATTGGGAACATGGATGTTAATCGTGTTCCGGGGTAATAGTGCAGTTGGTAAGTTGTCCGGTCTTCTCGGACTATTCCTTGACACTGGGTCATGCAACTCGTTAACTTAGGGTGTGGTTGTTGTGTTGGCGACATATTAAACAAATTCAGGCGTAGGTGGCCCTAGGGATGGCCATCTTCGCACACTAAAGGGAACCATTTTTATTTATTGTTAGTAGTGCATTACTACAGTATTATTAATATTAGTCGTTGTAGTAATTGTAGTATTACTATTAGTAGTAGTAGTATTAACAGTGTTATTATCCCTAAGATATAGAAATTATGTTATTTTAGCTTAAAACATGATTTAATTTGATTCCTTATTTTCATGTATTTAAGTCCAAATCACCGCTTTCGAACGCAGCAACACATCAGGCTTACCAACAATGAGTATATCAGGCCTGTCAACAATGAGCATATCAGGCCTACCAACACTAAGTACACATCAGGCCTGCCAACATTGAACACCAGGGAGAGGCAACGACGTATTTAAGGACCATTCTATTGTTCTACGAGTTGACATAGTTTGGTGTAATTATAGATATAGACATTGTTTACGTTGCTGCGACAAGACCTAACCTAACCTAACCTAACCTAACATAACCTAACCTAACCTAACCTAACCTAACCTAACCTAACCTAACATAACCTAACCTAACCTATGTACAGTACAGTGGAGTGGTGTTGATAGTTCATTATGAAAGTCACTGCTCCCACCGCCATCTACCAGAGAGAGAGAGAGAGAGAGAGAGAGAGAGTTACAAGTTTCTCTTTCCAATCTAAAACTCTCTAAGACAAAGTTGCCAGTACACAGATAACCCAGGTGTTCCCTCCGTGGTGTTGTACGAACTTTCAACAAGATTAAAAGAAAAAAAATAACTTTGACAATATAAAAACTTTTAGTATGGTGTTACAGTTTTAAGTCGTTTTTCTATTTTTTTGGGGGGAAGTACGATCTCTTTACCAGTTTCCCTTAAAAGAGAAAGGTTCCTACTTTCTTCACATCCCCTTGGCAAACTTTCACAGGGACTCCAAGCACTAACTTCCCCCCAGTGAGCTCTTATAATTTTCTGGCCACTTTCCAGAAATTACACGCCTCGGCTCCCACGTGAATTTGTAAGCACGCACGCACATACATACATACATACATACATACATACATACATATTTGCAAACACCTACGCATACAAACATAAACACACACACACACACACACATACACACACACGCACACACACATACATTTTCAAGCTACATTTCCCACGTAATAAGCTTATTGTTAATGCACAAGTGATTGACGATTGAACCTTAAAAGCAACTGAAGTTTTTGCTAAATAGGGAAAACTTTTTTTTTATTGTCATAACTCAATTTAAATTAATTTGTACAGTACAGTTCTCCCCCCAAAAGGTATCGTTAAATTTTCCGTCGCTACGATTTGGAACGCTAGACGATATGCCCTAATATGATTCCCAGTATATCATCATATGTTGGTAGGCCTACTCGCTATATCAACAACAGAGAGAGATAGGGAGGGCGGGGTAGGATTGGGAGAGGAAATCGTCCTTGTTTGGAATATTAGATACTTCAAAAACGTTCAAAAACGTCTACACTCATTCAAGGTCAAAGGTCGCGGATGTAGTACTACCAACCGTATAAAAACAGGTCGAGTAACATTGCTCGGAAAGTCTCTGAATCACATCGACCACCATGGCTGACTATACTTTTTGGGGGGAGACTAAAATTTGATCTGTTTCATGTAAGGCGTCGTTTACTATCATAAAATAGCAAAATTATACATAAAGTAGGTTAGGTTAGGTTAGGTTAGGTTAGGTTAGGTTAGGTTTTGTACGAACCTTTTTCATATACATATTCATTTCACGACCTACATGATCGTTTATTACTAGTCAGGTTTCCAAAACACACACACACACACACAAAGTTTGTCTCAACACCATAAAATAAGTATTGCTTAATCAGCCACTCCTCCTCCCAAGGCACAACTTGATAATTAATATTTGTTTCTGTTGCACAAATATTTTTCTATGTCAATAAAACGTGTCGAGAACACCCCCACCTGTTTCCAGTAATTGACTTCCTACGTAACCAATATAAGAATTTGTTTACTGTGCATGGCTATACTATATAGGCCTAATGTACATGTACTAATGGGGGGAGGCTGGCAAGGAGGTGGAGGATTGAAGATGAAGAGGTAGGCCAAGAACGAACAGAGAGAGAGAGAGTTGTGCTCTCTCTCTCTCTCTCTCTTAACCACATAACGTCACATCACCTGAGGATCATAAACAATTATTCTGGATGATAATAGAAAGAAAAGAGAAAGTAAATTAAAAAAAAGAAGGAAGCAATTAAAATAAGAAAATTAAAATGAGAAAAAAGTAGAGGAAATGAGAAGGAAGATATTTAAAGTGAATAAACGAGAGAGAAGGAGGAATAAGGAATAGGGAAGGGATAGGAAGAAGATAATGAGGTATGAGGAAGGTAAAAGAGAGAGAGAGAGAGGTAAAACAATGGATAACTAGAGATGTAAAAACAAAAAAACTGAGAACAGAGGAAGATGAAAGAATCATTAAAACAGACAAAGAATAACAAATAAACAAGGGAGTAAAGGAGAATAAAGAAGGAAGATGAGGGGAAATGGTGATAAAGGAATAAATGAAGACATAGAGAATAGGAGTAAGTAAAAAAAAGGGGGGAGATTAAAGAGGAAGGATAAAGGAGAGAATAAGAATAGGAAACAGAAAGATGGAATAAAGAGGGAGATGAGAATGAGAGAGAAAGGGTGGAGAAATTATACGCATCACAGCCATATTTCTAATGGCTAATCTATTTAGGGAGAGGAAGGAAGGAAGGAAGGGAAGATGAGAGAGGAGAGGAAGGAATAAGGAAGGAAGGAAGGCAGGAAGGAAAGTGACTAGAAAAACGGGTAGCTGGAAGGGGTAACGGAAGTTTTTTTTTTATTGAGATTTTATTTGACATGTTATATCTCCCGATGATGATGAGAGAGTGAAAAGAAAAAGAAAAGAAAGAAAGAGAGAGAGAGAAACGAGGAGGCTGGAGAAACATGAAAGCGATTATAATATCCAAAATTACACGCCATTATTTATTCCCAGTGTTGTTTTGTTTTTATGAGGTTAAGTTAACACCGTAGCCATAAGTATAACGTCTACTATACCTCCTTCCTTTCTTCTCACTATGGAAACGCTCCACTCCCCACCTCCCTCCTCCCCCCTCACCCCTCACACCCACCCCGATTAATCCAGATTTTATAAAAACTGAATCTAGGAGTTTTCTTCGTATACGTTAGTCAGTTCATTACTCGCCTTTCTCGACTAATTGACCGACAATGATTTTCCGACTGAAGGAAATTTTTCAACTGCGTTTCATTATAGACGCTGCCAGCCGTACGACCAACCCCCCTCCCTCTCCTCGTCCTCCTCCTGCAGCACGAACTAGTAACTTTACCTCCGACTTCTTCATAGTTCTTACATGTATATTTTGTTCTTCTCTTCATTACTTTAGGTTCGGTTGAGTATAATTTTCGGTTACGTTTATATTAATGCAATTCACATTTCTTCTTTGTTTTAGTGAATGTTTTTTTTCACACACACACACACACACACACACACACACACACACACACACACACACACACACACACACACACACATCATCATCACTACTCGAACTCAACGGAAGATTTGAGTCTCACTACTTTAATCATCAGCTCAACATTCCCTTAATCAGAGTCTTCCCAGCCAGCATTTAGAACACATTAAGGAGGTGCATAATTACCCCTTCCACCTGTCAGGAAGGAGATAGACGACCCTGAGGCAGATTTACCAGTGTGTGTGGTGTGTGTGTGTGTGTGTGTGTGTGTGTGTGTGTGTGTGTGTGTTATTAAAAACTATGATCCACGACGGAAGAGCCACAAGACACCCGCTGTACTACACTGTGAGGTCAAACAAGGCAGTTAAGGGAATAAGACAACGATGGCAAGAAAACTACCCGATTTATATCACTAATTTATGGATCAAAAATGAATGTCATAAATACAGAGGAGATAAAGAAGTGTGTATATTGCACCCTGGGCACAGACTTGTGTAATAATTATCACAGCGAGGTGTAATAAATCTGTGAAACTTGGTAACAGGACAAAAGTTGTGATGATGGAGGTGCGACATTATCATGAGAATTAATGGAGACGCAACAACACACTAAAGGTACATCAGGAGACTCCAACACCAACCTGACGAGGAACAAATAATAATAATAATAATAATAATAATAATAAGTCTATTATCATTATTACTCAGCAACGCCCCAATTGCCTATGAGATGCACATATTTAGACACGTCATTTTGGGCAGTTCTGTAATACATTTGCGGCTGAACCTATAAGATGTGCTCCCCGTTACCTATGTAAGACTGTGTAGGAGGCAGTAACCTATTAAATAATTTGGGAGACGCTAACAACCCCAGCAAGATGATATAGAACCCCTAAGAATTAATTGCTGTATGCTTATGTAAGAGAGAGAGAGAGAGAGAGAGAGAGAGAGAGAGAGAGAGAGAGAGAGAGAGAGAGAGAGAGAGAGAGAGAGAGAGAGAGAGTATTTTCACCTGAAGCACTGAAGTACAAACACCTACCTTGAACAACAAAGAAGATAACACAATACCCCGATAAACAGTTTAAAGTGAAGAGTCAAAGTCCACACCTTGACACACGTCTGACAAACAGGTTAAGACGAGATAGTGGATCAAAGACTGGCGGTGAGACTCTGGCAGCTGCGATCCTGGAACTAATTGGGCGAGCAATGTAAACAGCACACCTCATACACACAATTCTGAACAACACAGCTGCCTCTCTCTCTCCTCCACTGCTCTGACTGGGGGAAGGTTTTGTGTATATTGTAGTATGCTGTAGAGTGTAGATATAACTGTACAGGTATAATGAAGGTTAGAATAAGACACAGTGACAAACACGATATAAAAAATAATAAAAAGAAAATAAACAACGTGTACCCGTAGTTTAGGATAAAGAAGTGACTAATGTGGAGTAGGAATATGTAGTACAATGACTTATTCAATACGACGCCGTCAACTAGGATATCAAGTTAAAAATACAATAACAGTTTCCAGTGCTAAAATTTCACAAGATGAGTTACATGTTGCTTACTGAATACATGTTTACGGGAACTATCTGAAGCATCGGAAATTTAGCTGAAGCATCGGAAATTTAGCGTTAATATTATTGGTTGTAGCCAGAACACACAAGGTTATACATTATCTTATTAGCGCCAATGGCCACGTTAGTTCCATCATTAGTTAGTCCTTTAAATACGCTGATGTCATCTTTGGTGGATGTATTAACAATGTAAGGAATATATTTCATTCTTGTAAAATCCTACGATTATTATGTTCAATGGAATTAACACAAATGTATGTTGTCACACTTTTTCAGTTCGCTTCAAAGCTTCTATTCGGGAGTTCGAGAAATTGTATTTACATTTTCAGCGTTGTGTGTGTGTGTGTGTGTGTGTGTGTGTGTGTGTGATCCCAGAAGATTGTGGTCTTCAGTCCTATAATTTAAATAATCAAAACTTGAAATAAACACAGTGGCTCTGGTATCCATATTGCTCTCATACTCTGACTGTCTCTCCTTAAATGTCTTTGTTTATTTGTGTGTTTTTTTAATAAATTTTCGATATTTTCATCATACTACCGCAATTGATATTTATTTTGCTATATATTATTATTATAAGCATGTACTGACAAAAGGCTTAGAACTACTCGTATGTACTCAGGAACAAGGCTTAGAACTACTCGTATGTACTCAGGAACAAGGCTTAGAACTACTCGTATGTACTCAGGAACAAGGCTTAACTCTAGTACTCAGAACAAGAGAACTAGTACCAGAACAAGGCTTAGAACTACTCGTATGTACTCAGGAACAAGCTTAGAACTACCTGTATGTACTCAGGAACAAGGCTTAGAACTACTCGTAGCTACTCAGGAACAAGGCTTAGAACTACTCGTATGTACTCAGGAACAAGGCTCACACACACACTAGGGAATGGACTTCATCTTCACTACACCTCACAGTCTCCTTCCTCCACATTATCGCATCTTACGCCTCGCTGCCTCTTTGTATCTCACACCAGAGAGAATTCTGTAAAACCTTTCCTCTCTCTCTCTCTTTGACCTTCAAATTCATTACTCATTTCTGGAAGTATTGCATATGGCAGACTCTTTCCCCCTGTTGCCGTGTTAATCTTACCTCCCTATACACTTCACTATTTCACGCTCTTACCCTCAATTATCCTTCTACCCTCCTCTCATCCACTACACATTTTTCCTGCACATTCTGGGTCGTTATATTCTCTCTATTGTGATCTTAACACCACATTAACTACATTCAATTCTTTCCTCCTTGAGTTAAATCTTCCACCTTATCCTTTCTCTAAATGTTCAATAATGGTATTTCATGTTTTTGTATTTACTCTCTCTCTCTCTCTCTTTTGTATCAGTCTCACTATATTGATATTTATGATCGGCTTTTCGATGTTCCAATGATATTCACTTTTCTGCCTCACCTCCCTTCAGTTAATCAACTTCTCACCATTGATGGCCTCCAGAGGATGAGGAAATAAATATACGTAACTTAAATGACAAACCAAATGAAATAAATATTAATATAAAAAAGACAAAATATATATAGAAATATAAATAATAAAATATAGTTTCAAAAAAAAAAGTTAAGTGACAAAGTTTTGATTATAATTTGGTCCTAAATATAAACTAAAAATAATGTTACACTGCATTACTATAAGATTTAACAGATGAAGTGTTTTAAGCGTGTTATATTACATTAATCCTTAACATTAATCACCAACAAATATAAATTCAGAAATATACTGCACTCTGGCTCGTGAGTAACAAGACAAACACAAACTAAAGGCAGTACGAACCTAAAGATAATGTTAGGTGAGAGAACAAAATAACATTGATCAAAAAACGAGAATGACGATTTGAGAAAAGTGGTTGGTGTCTGTTATCTGTCCCACATAAGATAACATATTTGTCCCTCATAACTAAAGATAACACAAACATAGACTGGAAATTGAAGGAAAAATATTATGAATAACAGTGATTTAACGTTTTGGAAAAGAAATAACAAGAGAATTGGAACCTTCTTTTTTTACCGACCAAGAATAGGGAGAGGGGGATCCAGTATAGATTCTATTCTAAATACAGCGCGTCATTTAAGACCAGATTCTGTGTTCCCCCTCTCGTGACTTAGAAAAATCTATTACAGGGACTGGTAAGTCTTAATTACTCAGGCTAATATGCTAATTGGTTTTGATGAAGTAGACAGAACGCTAATAATATTTATTCTCTTCAGTTGATATCGATGATGTGTGGGAATATGTATAATGCGTCACAATAAAAAGTCTACGGACTTGGCGCACCCTCATTCAACTACCACAAATAGACTTGAATTTGGTTAGGTTAGGTTAAGTTAGAGACCTTTCCAGTGATACGGATTCACGTTTTTTTTTTCTTAATCATTTGAATACCAAATTCATTCATTAATACACTGATCTCTGGCCATAGTTGTCAACGGAAAGAGTTATGTACGGTGGTAGGTGTTTGCTGTAGACGATGTGGAATGGGAGTAAAGTTAAAGACTGATGTTAACTATTGATAATAAGTTAAGGAAACATGCTATTGATTGAATGACTGTTGTGACATACAGAACATGAACTGAGTGCTCTTATAGCTGTGGACATACTTCCCTGGACAGTATCTGATAGGTGAGGGTGAGGGTGAGGATGATTGGAATTTCAACTTATTTCCTCAGATTTTGTTCTTTGTATTAAGGAGCGTTTAAACAGAAGATAATCATCGGTTCCAGGCTAATATTTCTTTCATACAGAGGTAATGTGACCATCTCCTCTCACCAGTATTATCAAGGGTTCGAATCCTCCTTGGTCCGGACACACGTGAGAAGGGTGTTATCCAGTGTGATCCTCTCTACCAAAAACCACAGGTTGCCAGGAGTCCGGTTTCCTCCTGTACTAACACCGGATAGACCAACCGCTGTTTAAAAAATCTGGCATTTGAACCACCAACATTTTACTGAACACGGCAACAGTAGGATGGCATGAGGTGGTCTCTCATATAAACTGTCTCTGAAGCTTAAACATCGATCATATAAATCAGTCATCAGTAACTATTTTCTGAATCTGCTAACGTGTACTATTTGACTTTTTCGTACACAGCTGCGTACGACTACGTCCATAGTTAGGTAAATAAGGGTGACCGTGTGATAACCATAGACTGATTGACATCAACATGATTACCTAATATATTTAACATTCTCAAGAGCCGAGACAGTGTCCAGGTAAGATAATGCTAATAGGTACTCAATATGGGTTTAATTTGGTGTATATAGATGACATTGAGGAAACCACCACCACAGTCAGTGCGATGGCTGAGGCCTGTTTATTTCTCACCAGGTGATCGATATCAGATTTCGTGTTTTCAGGAGGTAAAGAGACGAGAGTCCTGCTTCACCAGAATACTTGGCGCGACGGTTCAAAGCAGATTAATGACCAGATTTATTTTTCATTTCCGTCGCTCGAGTAATGGATAAAAGTTTCTACTCACAGCGTACCACTGACAAAGCCAAATGCACCACTAGCGGTACAGTACCACAGGTTGGGGAATCCTGATTTATGAATTTAGCTTTAGATTACGACAGCAAAATCCAAACAGAAATATGTATGTTTACTTAAAGTGTGGCTGTTGAAACGATGTGCGGTGAAGTTGTGTTGTTCCGCTCTGTTCTGAATACTCAGTGTAAAAGTTTCCCCAGATTCACCAACCGTTTACATCTCGCCAGTGAAGCCAACACAAGTTTAATAATAATAATAATAATAATAATAATAATAATAATAATAATAATAATAATAATAATAATAATAATAATAATCTCTGAAAAAAAAAATATTCTATCTGACGGGCATTAAATTGGCGTCCATAATATTAGGTATTAACAAGGTAGACGATCTCGTAACAAGGGGAAGAAGCTGTTAGTTAATGGAAACCACCGTCACTTCGGCGTTTTACTTAACAAGCAATTATGTCGTTAGCGGCAGGAGACGTTAATTGATACGCCGCTCTAACAGCCCTGACACCGGGGTAATTATCTTGCAATTACTACAACTGGGCTTTAATGATGGTGGTGAGTAACCTCGACGACTGCTACATACATACATACATACATACATACATACATACATACATACATACATACATACATACATACATACATACATACTCTTGATTACACTAATAGTATCTGCCTTACTAATTACATTTACACAGGATAATTAAAGCATCCTAGATAATTATAGGATGCATATGACCTCTACCTATGCCATTGCGCCCCCAAAGAGTCATAATTAAAGGTCACCTTCTTTAGCGACTTGAGACACGTACTGTACACGGGCCAGCTGAACAGACTGGATAAACCAGCCTCAAATTATACCGGTTGTGAACGCGATGATGTTCAGGTCTATACTTAACAAGTATTTGATATCAGGAAATTTACTAATCATTTGTAGTAAAGAAATAAATTATTGTTGAATGTTAATGATGGTTTTAAAGAAAATCCACGTTTTATTATTGTCTGGTTTGGAATAGTGATTGATTAATTTGGTAATGGCTCAGTGGTTGCAAACAGGGACTGGGGCTACTATCACTGTTGTGTACACCGCGGGCAGCTGGCGGGACGTGTACTGTTACATGACCAACAACAAAAATCAATAACCTTTACAAGTTCACTTCATGTTGCCAACAGTGAACACACACAGGCTGAAGTTTATGAATGTTTGAATATATCAACACTTTTTGTATCCATATTTTTTACAACACTGTATTTATCTGCCTGTATCCATCTCTTTGTTTGTATTCGTATGAACACGTATATACTGTATATATATGCGACATTTAGGTGTATACAGTATATGCATATTTCTATTTTTTTTTTTGGCAAAGATCCCTGCCCCAAATCTAGAAACGCATCAATGAATTACCAAAAAATAAACATGATTGCACAAAAGAGTAAAAAAAGATTCTCAGAATACATACATCTGAGCCATTCTCCTCTTACTGATTTCCAATAACACTTTGTAAAGATGCTGAGGCAGGGGATTACTTGAGTGTAATAGCACCAGCAGACAGCAGACGGGCTCCAACCAACCTTCGCAAATTCCTACAGAGCAAAACGCAGAACTACTTTAAATATTCATTCTGTTTATGTGACGTTTACTACGAATCAAACAGAAAAACAAAAAATAATGCAGATATAACAATTTTATCACAGGTTTATTTACAACATACGAGTACCTGTGCAGTAACCCCTACATGATGATTAAAAATATTATAGAGGAGGAGCCTTAACATAGTCGTACATGTTATAAAAATAATAGTACCTTAATCTAGAGACGAAGAGAAAAGAGTGGCGGTGTATTGTCATTAATTAGTGTAGAAATGTATCTCTCGCTACTTAACCAAGCCATGTACACACACACACACACACACACACACACACACACACACACACACACACACATACACGTTCACTCATCCATTATACATATATATTTTAATTACACAGAGTAGTACTGTCACGGAAAGGGTGTTAGAGAGAGAGAGAGAGAGAGAGAGAGAGAGAGAGAGAGAGAGAGAGGAGAGAGAGAGAGAGAGAGAGAGAGAGAGAGAGAGAGAGAGAGAGAGAGAGAGAGAGAGATGACAGAGTAAGAAAAACGGAATGAAAAAATATTAAAAAATAAGAACATAAACATAAAAAATAAAAGCATAATCACCCAGACATATACACACACACACACACACACACACACACACACACACACACACACACACACACACACACACACACACACACACACACACACACACACACGCAAACAGGCACATATAGACAAAAACAGAGAACATGGAATAATAATAACAATCCATACAGCCAGACAGACACCCCAGCCTGACATATACACAACACACACCCACAGAACATGTAATACCAAGCCGCAGCTGTAACACATAGATAGATCCTCGTGAGAAAAAAAAATGGAGTAAAATACACGAGCCTGACAAATGGTAAACTGCAGCCAAAATGATACCAAAAAGATAGTCGGAAAAAAAATAATAAAAATCCTCATTTCCTGGGATGAGTTTCGGGGGTCGATTTTAACCCGAAAAGTTCACGACAGAAATTTAGTATTGGTTATAGGAGTTATAAATTGATGTGTCAACCTGGCGTAGGAAAATATTTGTAGTAAAAAATGGTGTTTTATTTTGTTCTTTGAAATTTTAAGAAGATTGAGATGAAAAAAATATATATATATAAAATTATTATTAGTTTAAAAAATAATATAACAATTTATACCACGGGTGTTTAAAAAATCTTTGCATGGGCCTAGCTGTGAATCTGTTTTGTTCCCTTATATCTATAATTTTGAGTTACGATTTTAGGAAATCTTTCGCTACAATTTACATTCCTCCGTGTGTGTGTGTGTGTGTGTGTGTGTGTGTGTGTGTGTGTGTGTGTGTGTGTGACAATATACAGCACTACCCTTGACACCACTTCAGTAGTATTCTTAATGACTTCTATATTTAAGAAAGGAAAATAACGAGCTTAAACACCAAAGCTAGTTAAGAGCAGCAATAACAAAATCACAACAGCAACAACAACAACAACAAAAACAACGACAACTATTGATAACTTGCACTGTTACTGAATTAAAACATTGACCTAAGCTGTTGAAACTCAATGAATATATTATAACGTAAACATCAGGAAAGAAAACACTGACTTATCCCTTCTAATGTAATAATATTGATCCATTACTCGGCTTACACCAGAAGCCCACCACACACACACACACACACACACACACACACACACACACACACACACACACACACACACACACACACACACACACACACACACTAAACCTTGTACCCGTCTGTCGAATGAATAGAAAACTACAGGATTTGGATGTATTTCAGTAGTCCATTACATAAAGATTATATATATAAATTTTAAAAGTACAATATATTACAAGTCATATTTTCTTGATGAGTATTTTCCAGCAGTTTCAATTCAGGTAATGGCGTTTGAGGGAGGCAAAAACTAGCTTCAATGTCTGAATTTTATTTATTTTTGGTGTGTGTGTGTGTGTATAAATCATGTATAGAACTTACCAAGATTAATATTATCATTTGTGTTACGATTATTGTGCCATATGACCATTATTTTCAATTATTATTATTATTATTATTATTATTATTATTATTATTATTATTATTATTATTATTATTATTATTATTATTATATCCACAAGTTACATCCAGTCAGGTGAGGATAAATTATAATCACAACAATACCATTCACAGAAAGAAAAAATAATTGACAGTCCCAAAATCCAGCCAGACCTGATATATTTCACGCATAATGCTTATAAATCGACTTTAACCATTTGTTCCTCGTTCAATGTAGCCCACAATAAGAAGATTAACGAGACGTACATTAATCACCTACTCTGGGGGGTGAATAGATAAAGAAAAGAAAAAAGATAGAGGAGAGGGTGGATGAAAGAGTATAATTGGACGGCTCAGGGATGAATAGGAGGATAGAGAGAGTGTGTGGCCAGAGACAGCATAGCTAAAAGATGCGCAAGTGTGGATAAGTGACTGGCAGAGCACCTGTGTGTGGGTGTGGGTGTGTGTGTGTGTTAGGTGTGTTAAGTGTGTGTGTGTGTTAGATGTGTTAGGTGTGTGTGTTAGGTGTGTGTACAGGTGTGTGAAAGGTATCATATATACGGAACAATTTATAGCCGAACCAGTAATTACCGACTCGGACTCTGCCTAATTCAATTTTGCTAACGCGGGTCATGTGAGATAAGTGCAAATGAATTCAAAATTTAAATGATTATAATATGTTATTAACTATCAGGAATAATTGCATTTAGTCACATGGAAATTAATTGGAAGTCATGGGTATAACGTAAACATCGCAATTAGTTTTATATATATATAAATATATATTTTGCATAATCCATTAGGCTATTATATGGCTCAGAGCTGTATAAGTAATACTCCTAAAAGCTAACGTGAGATTTCTTTTTAATCGAAGTAAAAGTTAGTTAATGACAAAGTGTACTAATGACCGTCACACACTGTAACATGATATACTGTACTGGTGAGACATCGTTCTTAGTGTTTAATAACTTATGTTTTCATTAATCTAAAATACACGTTAATGAAGCTCAGTAACAAATAACATTAACAACACTATACAATAAAAACTAAATAACTTATAATTCTTGTCTTTCTTTTTTTTTTTACCTTTTAGAAAATCATTCAAATTACTATTCTAGTGAATCTCTCTCTAAAGATAATAATCTATTCCGTGTGAAATAATGTCAATAAAATACCGATATTCGAGAAAGAAAAAAAAATTCCACGTTTATAAATCCTCTACATAAGGCACTTAAATGCCGTCCAGAATTGATATATGCATTAGGGAGGATTAATTAGCGAACCTCAGGGAAAATCTATTAATGTGTGTGATGGTAAAAAGAGCTGCCACTACCTAACTCACACACACTACCACACGAACACTACCTCACACATACTACCTCACAAACACTACCTCACACACGCTACCACACGAACACTACCTCACATTCACACACTACCTCACACACCCACCCACACCACACACACCACACACACACACCACACACACCACACACACACACCAGCCACACACCACCTCACACACTCACCACACACACCCACACACCACACACCACCCCACACACACCACCACACACCACACACACACCTCACACACACACCACCTCACACACACCACCCACGCACACACCACCTCACACACACACACCACACACATCACACACCCACACACACACCACCCCACACACACACCCCACCACACAACACACCACAAACACACCACACACACCACCCTCACACACCACCACCACACACAACACCACCCCACACACACCACCTCACACCACACTCACACACACCTCACACACCACACCCACACACAACACCACCACACACCACACACCACCCACACACACCACCCCACACACACACACCACCACAAACCACCACCACACTCACACACCACACACACCACCCACACACACCACCACACACACCACCTCACAAACACCACCTCACACTCACACACACCACACAAACACACCTCACACCACACTCACCTACACACACTACCACACACACACACTACCAACACCACACCCACACACACACACCACACACACCCCACACACTCACCTCACACACACACACCCCACAACACACTACTCACACACACTCACACACACCCTCACACAAACACCACCTCACACCACACACCCCACACACACCACACACACACCACCACAAACACCACCCCACACCCCACACACCACCACACACTACCACACACACCACACACACACACCACACACACTACCTCACAAACACCACCACCACTACCACACACACCACCACCTCACACACCACCCACACACACCACCACACACACACCACACACCACACCACCACCCCACACACACACCACCCCACACCCACACACCCACCCACACACACACACACACCACCACACTCACACACACACACACACCACCACACACACCACCACCACACACACCACACCCACACTCACACACCACCCACACACACACCACACACACACACATACCACCCACACACACACCACCCCACACACACACACCACCACACAAACACACCACCTCACACACACACACACATCACACACACACACACCCCACACCCACACTCCACCACCACACACACACACACACACACACCTCACACACACACACACACACTACCTCACACACACACACTACCTCACACACTCACACACTACATCACACTCACACACTACCTCACACACACTACTCCCACATATGTTTTCTTCTGTTTCTTCTACTTTACAGTTCGTTTATTATCGTATTTTATTTATTTACAGTATATGACAAAAAGAAAGAGTAATACGTGTAAAGGGGTAATTGGCAGCAAGTAGATCCAAAGAGTATTATAGTATCGAGTTAAGAAAAAACTATTGAAAATCATCACCCTTAAGTTGCACCTCCATTATTTGCTACTATAATTGCACATAATGGAGTTCAATACAGCCTTCTTTACTGTCTATTTCTTCAACCAATTTATCAACACTAAGTATACAGATGGAACTATGTATGTGTGTGTGTGTGTGTGTGTGTGTGTGTGTGTGTGTGTGTGTGTGTGTGTGTGTGTGTGTGTGTGTGTGTGTGTGTGTCACGTGATCATTAAGCAGTAAACGACTAGACACATGCCTACAGGTAACAAGATAAGTTATAATAAAGGTCAATATTGCTTCTATATTACTGTACTTAAACTTTTTTATCTCATTATTTGTGAGAGAATATAAGTTGGACTAAAGGTAAACACATCTTACACTTACTCTCTCTCTCTCTCTCTGCACAAGTTGTCAATATTTACACCCCCAGGAGGCGCCATTACAGCAGCGCTTCATGCATGGGGTGGGCGACGCGTGAATAAGAATCGTCCAATTTATTCCTGCCTGCTGATGACTGACATATCGAAAAACAGTCAGGCTTTACTTACTAGCGCCATGGACTGCGGATTGACGTCACTCAGCTAATTTCATAAACAAACCTCCAAGTGTCGACAACATAATGTTTACCTCACCTCACCTCACCTCACCCCACCTCTCCTCATCTCACCTCACCTCACCTCACCTCACCTCACCTCACCTCACCACACACCCACACTACGAGCACAATATGGAGAGTTATTAATCCAGAGCCAGAATTCTTAAAGGCTTTAGAAGTTCAATTTTCATCGTATTTGAAGATATAAGTCCACAACTAATTGGCATGACTGAAGCTAAAGCATAACAATAATATCTAAAATGGTATAATAATTCTGAAGCTTTTGTATGTAAATATTGTCACCAAACTCATACTAAGCGAACGGTAGTCTCAGTAAAATTGACGCCAATTATGAATGTTATACTCGTACTTTAACTTAAGACAAAAAATAAATAAAAAAATTCACTTACTTGGAATAACAATCGTCTGAACCTTTAAGAATCCTATCCAAGGTCCCCTAAGATGACTTAATTTTTCCGTAATTACTGTCGTCAAATTTAACTCGTCTGTTCTCTCTAGTTACACTGAGAGATGTATGGTGTTGTTGTCGTCCTAAGGCGTCTTAAAGGGCCTCGCCTCTTAATAGACCCCAAATGCTTATGGTTGGGTTGGAGGGTTCATTAGAGTTGCAATCAATAATCTTCAGAGGAACATCAAGGTGTCTTAAAATTCATCTTAGTGGTTTACTGGTCACCAACACACGCCTCGCCTCTCATTTCCGGAAGCTTGTACCGACGCTCTGTAAGACACGAAATGCGAGGAGTCACTAAATTGCTGACTTTCTGAGAGAGAGAGAGAGAGGCTCCAAACTGCTGAGAACACCCGAGGTTAAACCAGGTAGTCTCAGAGCCTCGCGGGATACGCATAGTTAAAATATTTCCCTGAAAATATAAAAGAAAATTTCACGGGTTAAATGGCTTCAAATATATAATAGAAAAATGTGTTCAATATAGGACTGTGACACATTGGATTAATTAAAATTTTTAGGTTAGGTTAGGTTAGGTTATTTTGGTTTGGTTAGGCTAGGTTAAGTTGGGGTCTGTTAGGACAAGGGTCTATTAGGACTGGGGCCCATTTGACCAAAAGACTTCAAACATAATACTCCTCGGTTAGTTAAACAATACAATCTTGGCAACCACCTCTACATCACAGTCAAAGGTGACAAGTTATACACTCCAGACAGCTTCCCACCAACCCCTGGCTCACAACATTCCCCACCGCCACATCTCTCACCCAACTCCCCGACAATTCCTGAAGCACCCAGCGCCTCCCCACCTCTCAGCCTGCCACAGGTCTCTCTCTATATCAGGGAGATGGATGAGACATTTTCGTTGAGTGGTGAGTCAGCGGCGTGGAGCAGCTTACCAGTAGAGAAAGCCACTTCACCAGGAGGTCTTACCACATTCATCAAAAATTAAAAGGAACTTAATTTTTTTTCTTAAATATTGGTTTATGAAGAGCAAAATAATTCAGTTATTACCAAAGTGAAATTATGTTATTTATTTGGTTTATAAAGTAAATTATATACAGGACTATTACTTAAGCCCCTAATACACTGTATACATCACCAGCCAAAAACCAACCAAGGCTCTGGGTAAGATGAATCACAGTCAAGGGAACATAACCATGAGAGTTGGTGATGTTAGTTTTATAATATGTTACTGCCCTCTAGATGGTATACAAGACTGTTAAGCCCACGACCTCCTGCCTGAAAGTATACTTCTCCATCACGATCTCTTGTATGAGTCGTATCTCTTCCTCACGACCTCCTGCCTGAGAGTATACTTCTCCCCCACGACCTCTTGTATGAGTCGTATCTCTTCCTCACGACCTCCTGCCTGAGAGTATACTTCTCCCCCACGGCCTCTTGTTTGAGTCATACCTCTCCCTCACGACCTCTTGTTTGAGTCATACCTCTCCCTCACGACCTCCTACCCGAGTCACACTTTTCCCTCACGACTTCCTGCCTGAGTCACACTTTTCCCTCCTTCCCTCTCTCTCTCTCTCTATGGTGCAGGATGAGGATATAATACTTTAATGATGCTTCACTTAATAGCATCAGTGAGTTTGGATTTACTTTATGTTAATTCCTACGTCCCGTGTGTGTGTGTGTGTGTGTGTGTGTGTGTGTGTGTGTGTGTACATATCACCACCACTACTACTACTACTAATACCACTCTTATCACCATCGCCACCACCATCAAAACATTCCTTTCACCATCCCCATCACAACTATTCCTACCACTATCACAAACTACTACCACCACCACCACTACTACCACCACTACCACCACCACCACCACTACTACCACCACTACCACTACTACAACTAGGCACATAACAGGGTAGTATCTTCCACTCTTCCTGAATCACATTAGCCTCGCCACGTCGTAAACTGCCCAACTACCTCGTTCGTCCATGCCAACGAGGCTGTTCACTTCACTGCCAATCCACTCTTAGGCAGTTTTGTTTTCATACAGGTTCCTACCCTTCCTCCCCTCTCCCCCCCTCACTTTCTCTCCCTCTTCTCTCTCTCTCTCTCTCTCTCTTTCTCTCTCTCTCTCTCTCTCTCTCGTCCTTCTTCTATTTTCAACAAAGTGTGGTCGGTATGGTCAACATAGTGTGGTCAACAAGGTGTGGTCAACATGATGTGGTCAACATGGTTGGTCAACATAGTGTGATCAATATGGTGTGGTCAACATAGTGTGGTCAGTATGGTATGGTCAGCATAGTATGGTCAACATAGTGTGGCCAGCATAGTGTGGTCAACATGGTGTGGTCAACATGGTGTGGTCAACATGGTGTGGTGTGCATGGACATGTATTAAACAGAGTAGCTAATTACACTGTGCAAAAATTTATTTGTCAAATATTTTGTTGCTTTTATTTAATAATTTGTTCATGTTGATGCCGAGTCTGTCATTGGTGTTGCCCCGCTGTCTTTTGTTTTTAAATAATATTGACAGAAGTTTTATGAATTTTAACAAACATTTACAGGTATTTATTATAACTATGTATATTACTAGTTTATTTTGAAGATAATAATCCACAAAATAAACTATAAATATACATAACTATAACTACTACATTGAATATTTCTAAAAATGCCTGAAAATCATGAAATTTGGATGAAAAAAAAAACAATCTCACTAATTTCTCATAAATTAATGGGAGTATGACAAACCGTTGCCAGATCTGTAACCAGTATGCTCGCATTACTAAAGAAACATTTACTCAAACAAAAAACTGCAGGATAAGTCTGACAACACTGGGTGAGGGAATATTTGGACTTTGGGCGGCGCACAAAGTTCAGTCATCGATCAGTGCTGCTTGAACTCTCAGTGGGACGATGGCGCCATGGTTACCAGTAGAACTTGTCACCTATCCCCAGACTCGTTCTTCTATGTTTGCGGATATTACATCAGTCCTAGTCAGGTCAAGCACAAGACTCTACCTGGCACTAAGTTCTGCTGTGCTTATCATGTTTATTTTGACATAGTTATGGTTGACCAACAAACCATCATGATGACTGTTGCTGTTGTATGGTGGATCTGTTTAAGTACAAGGAGGGAAATGATCGAAGAAATATCGTGTGTCCGAGCACATTGTACCATCTACTGCACCCGCGTCACACACTGCAAGTTAACCAATCCCTAGTCCGCCTTCCTTAGAAACAACTTCAAATGTGGAATTATTATCATGTGAAGAAGGCGACGATAGTTTAACTTTAATGAAGCTTACTCAAGCAATCTCCTGCCCCACCCACACTCCTCCCTCACCTCCTGCCCCACCCACCTCCTCACCCCTCCTGCCCCCACCCACACCCCCTCCCTCACCTCCTGCCCCACCCACCCCTCCCTCACCTCCTGCCCCCACCTCCTCCCCTCACCTCCTGCCCCCACCCACACCCCTGCCTCACCTCCTGCCCCCCCCCACTCCTCCTCACCTCCTGCCCCACCCACCTCCTCCTCCACCTCCTGCCCACCCACACTCCTCCCTCACCTCCTGCCCCACCCACACTCCTCCCTCACCTCCTGCCCCACCCACACTCCTCCCTCACCTCCTGCCCCACCCACACCCCTCCCTCACTGACAGACAGAGGCATCGAGACTATGTCATTAACAACACTAGTTCACATTGCCAGAATAACTGACGTGTTTGGACAGGGCTCGCCACGGGGATTCCTCAGTCTATTCAAACACATGTATTCATATTGAACCCCGCAAACAAACAAACAAACAAACAAACATACAGATTTACCAACACTGCAAGTGGTAATATTATTCGGTGATGTCTCAAAAGAAAGTCCGTTTTTTTTATACACCTTTACCGCTCTAATGGTAGCGGAGGCATTATGCTTTCGGCCGTCCGTCTGTTAGTATTAATGGTTGAGAAAATGATCACCAAGACTGATGGTGGCCCGTTATAGTGGAGCTGCTAACCTATCGCGTTGATTCGCCGACCTGATTAACATATGACTGCTGCTCGACTCATCTGTAGATTCATAGGAAGACCCTGAAGCTGTCGGAGGGAAGACCTCTCACCGCCACCCACAGCTTCCACTCTGCTGTGTTCGCTAATCATTTTTTTACGTCATTCAAACCTCACTCTTTCATTTTGGCGAAAATTTGTTCACGTAGTTTTACAGATTTTTGTTCTGTTAGTGGACGTGCCGCACGGTCGTTTAAACAAAACAGAATATATATATATATATATATATATATATATATATATATATATATATATATATATATATATATATATATATATATATATATATATATATATATATATATACCGGAGGCGGAGCATGAACCTGGCGGACTAGTTGACTGGCAACACAATTTGTAGCTGGTCTGTTCCGTCCTTTTGTACATAAAAATAAAATGTTCCCTAAAATTTGACGTGAATTTTAGTGTCTCGTTTTCCTGATAGCTTACACACACACACACACACACACACACACACACACACACACACACACACACACACACACACACACACACACACACACACACACACACACACACACACACACACACACACACACACACACACACACACACACACATCTTGAGCAGAACGTGATTACATGAAGTCATGCTAACTAGAATGATGGTCAACAAATAACACAGTTAATTAACCCTGGGTTGGAGCAGCTCAAACTATGAGAAGATTAAACATCAACAACTCGAATATACGACTGATAGACCCAGGCAGTGTAGAGCCTAATATATCTTGAGATAATTACAGAAAGCTAACAACTTCAGGAGGTGAAGATGTAACTTTTGCTTAAGGAACTGATCGTGACACATAACCAACGTATTGAGTACAGACCCAAATAGATAATATGCTTCAGAAACGATATATTACCCGAGACGTGTGGCGAGGTTATGACACACACAAGTATTGACCATAACCAAACCTAACCTAACCTGAAACCAAGAGGTATGAGATCCATCCACGATGAAGTAGGACACGCCAACATGAATGCTTGACACGAATATCGACAGACACAGACGTGAACGAAAAGTCAAACTCTGGATGCCAAGACAATTGTAAACTGCGGCAGCATAAAAACTTCCTCCACTACGGCTGCAGCTTCACCCAAGCTGGCATTATCCTGAATAGAATTACAATATTTGTCCTCGACTTAACTCGAGTAGCCTATTCAACCCTGGAATAATACTCTCTCTCTCTCTCTCTCTCTCTCTCTCTCTCTCTCTCTCTCTCCCTCTCTCTCTCTCTCTCTCTGGAATAAGTGCAAGCAAGAGGACTTCAGCACCAGCATTAACAACAACACTTGTAAGTATCCCAAGGAAGAGGACTTACAGTACTTAAAGGCGTCACAAAAAAGACATTTAGGCTTCACCAAGGCCCTGCTGCTGAAGTTGGCCCACACGTACTGTAAACGAGCTGAACACACTGGATGCTTAAACAGTGTTCCATTAAGTTTAAGTCAAGTTGATCCACATACTGGAGCAACGCTCAGTAGCACTGCAACGGCGCCATCATGTAAACTGTAAAGTATACAGGAGGTGTACAAGTGAAACATGTACAAAGGCACCATTAGCAGGACTACAGCCTCCACAAACAAATGGCAGCGAGGACGTTGAGAATGGTTTAAAAACACGGCTTTTTTTCTGAGCAACTCTGGTGCAGCAAAGTGTATTTGCATAGAGTTTTGAGTCATGTATAGTACTTCAATGGTAGATATGCCGGTCACGGATGAGACACACACACACACACACACACACACACACACACACACACACACACACACACACACGGGTAATCTACCAAAAGTTCTCCTTAGTCCCCCTTAACAACAACAACAACAACAACAACAAATAGAGTAAAAAAAATAAAAATAAAACATTTATAAAAAAGACGTTGTTGGTGTCAAGGTGAGATTAATGTTAAGTGGGGGACGACTATTCAGGAGAGTTAGCTTTTGTCTGGCGGTACTAACCTATGCATGGCGCGATCAATCATCTCCCGTGTTTTCTATTCACATTGAGCACAACACGTCACCCGTTTTCTCTCGAATACCACTGACCTTTATGTGTCTGATAGAGTTTATTGTACATTATACAGATCGCAATCATAACCTTTTATATTTAGTAAATTTAGATGTAAAAACCAGCGTCCATAGTGTCATAAGATGACATATAATAATCCAATTCTATAGATCATGTAAATACGACACCTTTATATATCCTGTACGAAGTTGATGACGCTAAGTATCAATCTTTTTGGGCTGTAATAATTTCTCCTGAACCATAAACCATAAAATTAACTATTATTAATATTAACCTATATACACTTACAGTTTTGTGATACATGAATAAAATATATAAGTCTTGTAGAAAGCTCTATCATTAACTAGTTTCCTGATATACTGTAATTAAGTTAACGCAATAAGCCTCCTCGACTCCATTTCGTTTTATAAAGAATCAATAATTTTATAATTTTTTTCGTGACCTTTGACCTGTGTTAAATGTCCTGATTCATACATATATCAAACATTTCTGTATTAATCATTGAAGACTGTCATAATATCTTTAAGCGATATGATTAAGAAATGTGGATTACTAGCAAAGGAGATTAAATAATTTCGTGATGGCGTTAGTTAATATACACAACACTGAAAAATAAATAGCAAATATACTAAATATTTATGTGTCAGTCAGTGTAAGGTGTCACAAGGTTCCTCAACAGTGTGTCATATAGAGAGATCAAAGTGTAGAGGAATGGCAAGAGAGTGAATTTAATTAGGTCATTTTTGAAACAAGAAGCAAACTTTCCGCGTGTCTAGATCACTCCGTCGGGGACATCACAAGGTATCTACGTTCAAAATTATGTCCAGTTAAAATAGACATGGGTAATCAAAAAAAAAAAAAAAAAACTAAAAACTCTCCAGAAGCCTCGATTTTGACATTTTTATTTTGTTGGAGAAAAAAAAAAGAAAGAAAAAATATGAAACGCAAATATCAGAACAATTTTGCTCTCTTTTATACACTGCGTTATGGGATACTTTTGTCGAAACCTTTATCACGATTGGCCTAAAAAAAACGAGCGAATTGCTGAAATAAAAAAAAATTATATCATACGTTGTTTACTTTATTATTACTTAGAATTTGAATGAAAGCGTCAATGAGAACTACAAATAAACAGATGAAATACGGAATTAGATAAAATTAGATAAATAAAGATAATCATTTAGATCAGAAACTATTCATCCATTCTCCTCTTTTGTCTGTTTGTATCTCTGTCTTTTCAATACACAGTTTATCTATTTCAGTCTCTTTTGCTATCTATCTCTCTATTCAGCTACCAGTCTAACAGTCAGGGCTTTTGTGTGTGTGTGTGTGTGTGTGTGTGTGTGTGTGTGTGTGTGTGTGTGTGTGTGTGTGTGTGTGTGTGTGTGTGTGTGTGTGTGTGTCTCGCTCTCTTCTCTATGGCCCAACATTCTATAATGCTGGGATAATAATAATAATAATAATACAACTACTACTACTACTACTACTACTGCTACTATTATTATTACTAGCTGGAGGGAACATTACAGCTACTTTTTTTTTTTAAGACATATTGTTTAGGTAGTCAAATTCTGCCCTCTTTTTTTATTTGTTTATGTTCCATTATGTTTTTTTTAATAGCGTTCTATTCTTTTCTTTTTTTTTTACCAATTTTGTGGCGAGTTGAGAAATATTGCTTTTTGTGGAGTTAGTCGTTCTGGGTGTGTTAGTAAGGTGTGTTTTGGGTGTGTTAGTGAAGTGTGTTCTGGGTATCAGTGTTCTTCATGACTGTTATACGAGTTATTTCAGTTTAGTTAGTGATATTTTTGTACTTAATTGTTAAAAGAGAAGAAATATTACCAGGAGTGTTTAAGTATATATGAACACACATGAACAGAGGTATAGAACACGTCTTCTATGCATATTGAACAAAGAACACACATAAACAGGAGTAATGAACCCTTTCCTCTGTACACACTGAAAAAATGACCATAAATAGGGGTTCTGAGTTCTCTAGTAAATTTTGAACATTTTAACAGGAGTACTGAACCCTTCTGTTAATGCCATGTAACTACACATAAGGATTAAGTCATTGTCTGGTAAGTAGTGTTGCACTCGATGTGTTTCGTATCTCAAATGTCTTTTTTTTACTCAATTATTGTTGTAATCTTGTCCAGGTTTTTTTGTTCTATAATCGTTTGGTGTATAGCTATATTCTAAGACTGTACAGGTATATAGGTATTCATCATATAGGTATGTTGTATAGTTATATTCGGTAATATGTTCACCCTATAACACACGATTATATTTACTTTACAACATTGAGTCTATAATCTCTTGTATTGATTATATTATATTATCCATTTTCTGGCTCAACATTTTCTTACAATAGTGTCAGAAAAAAGCACATTAAATTTATTTACACCAGGTAAGAGAGACTCACAAAGCCCCATACAAGATTGAAAGAGGAGCAACAATGTGGCCCTGGCGTGTATTCATGATGTCAGCTGTGAGGGTCGATGGTGAGGTTTACACTTATGGTGAATTATTAAGTGTCTCTGAGTCACCCTGCCACACCTACACTCATACGGGGTGTAATACGCTATATCTATACCTCCACATACACTCATATACTGTTTAATGCACCATGACAGCACATTCACAAACCAAAACACACACACACACACAATTATTAAACACATTATAAAAAAAGTAAATCCTTAATCACCACTTTAATTATAATACTTTATTTAGTGCTCAGTAAATCCAATGCAATTATTCTCACTTGGGTCATATTTTCCCCCGGTGAGAGAAGAGGCTTGGGATCTATCAGGCTTTATACTGAAGGAGTTATTTGGAAGGAATCGGAAACACATTTAAATAGTACTACAAGTTTGAGGTATAAAATCCTCACTCAAAACTTCTATATAACGGATTCCTCTCTTGATATAGTCCGTTAGATGGGGCTTTCAACGGATCCTCGATATAACGGACATGTTTGATAGTAATATTTGTAAGTGTTCACGGTCAAGATAGTTGTTTAATCTTTGATACAAGTACACTATATGCAGTAAGGCACACCCCCCCCCCTCTCCCCTCCTCTAGACCACGTCTCTCCAGCCTTCCGTCTATAGCTTGAGGCGCATTACTTCAAGCAAAAAAAAAATATTCACCGTCATTAAAGTCACCAGAGATAGACGTCAATAAATCAATTATTAATGGTTGACTCCCGGAGGCTAGAGGCAAGAGGGGTAGGGGTAGTGTGCCCAGTCATGTCATCCCTCAGCCTCAGTCTGCCGGGGAGACCTTACCAATAATCCAATGCCTTTGTTGTCCTCACTGGAGACTCAAAAGACCGATTGTTTTTGTGGGTTTTTTCCTTCACCCTCATCAAAGAAAAGGCAAATTGAGCGTTTCTATTCTTTTTGTTTTGTTTTTTACAGAAAGTTGGAGGACTTTCATTTAATTTCCTTTACTCTCATCAGATATAAAACAAAATATAGCGTTTCTTTATATTACTTTACGATAGAGAAAGTAGGAGATAAAGACACATGATAGCAATTGATTGGGTACTGTATCCTATAGTCCTACCGGAATTGTTTTGTAACTTTCAGGAATAATATTGTAATTTTTCTAGTAAATCACTATTGGTGCGCGTGATCCATGTATATGCTGGTAACCCACATAGGCAGAAAGATAACATAAAGTTCCCAAGTGCTTTCGGGTAATTCATATCTTTAAGGGGTTAAGTACAAACTAACTACACTCACCCCCAAAAAGATGCGAACTACACGAAAGAACTTGGGAACTTTGTGTTTTCTTTTTGCCTCTGTGGTTATCAGAGTATTCATCTTAAAAGCATTATGAGGTAAATAACTTCCCTGGCTTGTTCTACCACCCAATCTAAGAAATTAATAAGTCCAGGTATAAAAAGCAGGTTAGGACTAACTGTTGAAGATTGTGCGGAGGGAAGATTATCGTAACGTAACAACGGTCAGTGAAAGAAAGGCGTCTTGCCGCCTCTGTGTGTGTGTTTAAACATTTTCTCCCTTGTGTTTACAGAAAGCACGTTATTTCATGAACCTCTGTAATCAAAGTTGGTAATAATGATCGCTACATATTTTATAGCGACAGATTACATAGTATCCAACACGCTGTAACTGTATCACCAGTAATCCTACACGCTCCTAATTGGTTCTTTTTGCACCTATCATTACAGCGCAAGTGATAAAACAACATACACCTGATTGGCTCTTTTTCTACCTATCATTACAGCGCAAGTCACACAACAAACACCTGATTGGCTCTCTTTCTACCAACCATTACAGCGCAAGTCACACAAAACGCACCACGGGTCTATAAATGATAAATTAACAAGAAGTGAACGGCACCCGCACCAGTAACCAATAAGAACTGTCGCCTTACTCATGCCTGGGGTAATGATTGGTGCTCTCTAAGATGGAGGTGCCAAGAAATCGAGTTTTAGTGTAATAATTTCAACTGAATATACAATCATCATCGACGCGGCGTTGTGTGTGTGTGTGTGTCTGTGTGTGTGTGTGTGTGTGGATACTCTGTCTATTTAAATACTTACATTCATGACTACACTGTTATTGCTTTTATTGTTAGTTTTTATTGTTATTGATGTTATTGTTATTACAGTTGTTTTTGTTAGTGTTATTGTTCTTTTTGTATGTCTTTTTCTTATTGCTGTTGTTTTTATTCACATTCATATTATTCATATTCATATTATTATCATCTACAAGAAGTCTGCCACACACACACACACACAGTTGCTCCGATTCACTAAAGACAGTATGGTAATAACTCATCCACGAGACTCTTGTTGTCTCATGATGATAAATGCCAACACTGTGTAGTATCTCACGGGTGTACACTCTCTGTACCGACAAAGAGCATTGTCATTAACCAAGTGTGGGAGAGGGGGATAGACCAGGTGGGGGGAGGGTGAGTAAGGGGTGATGAGGAGGTGTGGGGAGAGAGGGAGAGGAGAGGTGAGTAAGGTAGGTGATGGACCAGGTGTGGAGAGGGTGAAGGAGGCGGAGAAAATAATATAGAATCTTTGAGAATCTTTAACATGCTCACGTCCAAAATGGTGCTCGAGGAGGTGAGGGAGGCATAAATTGACAGAGTGGTCAGTATGGTCTCTCAGCTACTTGATATTCAGGACCACAGACACGGGGAAGACCCAAATGTGGCCACAAATGCTTCCTGTTGAATTCTAAGACTTGGTGGATACTGTGTGTTGTCAAGGGAGTCTCTTATGGTGGTATGTTTGCACCGCTTTCTCAGTGTCTTTGTTAGGGTAACTTTTAAACCTTACGTCTATGCTTTTTGGGTTTGTTTTTGTTTTTGTTGTTATGTATATTGTTTGTTTGTTCAGTCTCTTGTTTTTATACCCAGAGACCTTCACCAGTTCTTCAGCAACACGAATATCACTTTAAAGGTCAAATATAATGTGTATTTTACAGTAGGTTTATTTTGACACAGCCGAAAACTTCAACGGTGACAAGAGATAATAAAACTCAACAACTCATAAACAAGATATTTATTTTGCTCTTCCACATGCATACATACATACATACATACATACATACATACATACATACATACTGGTTGTCCCTTGTGTTCGAGGATGGCCGGCCCTAGGACCACCTTGGCGTGAATTTGTTTAAGGTGTAGAAGCTGTCGCCAACACAACAACCAAACCCTAAGTTAACGAGTTGCATGACCTAGTGTCAAGGAATAGTCTGAGATGACCGGACAACTCGCCAACAGCACTGGCTAACCATTACCCCGGAACACAATCCGCAAATCGATTAGCATCCAGGCCCCCAATTACTGATGGGTAGACAGAGGCATACACTCATACGTACGTAGTCTGCCACAGGAATAAGTACACACACTGTAGCTGTAAGGTCTGAAAATGGTCTGGTAACGTTGAAAGTGCACATCCAGACGCATGGTGAAACTCAGCTCCCCCCACCTGTTATCTCTAATTATTTTCTGTTTCCCCTTCTTTATTCTTCTATTTACTCCTCTTCCTTCCTTTACTAATCCAAACACCAGTAAAAAAAAGGAGGGTAAGATAAAAAGTGAGGAGGAGGAGGGAGCTGTACGATAACTGCAATCCCATTCGGCAGCAAGTTTACTACCATTGGATACAATTTATTAATTGTAATATAAACACAAGACACTAGTAAAACATTCATCACAAATGTATTTATAATATATATATATATATATATATATATATATATATATATATATATATATATATATATATATATATATATATATATATATATATGAATAAAACAAAAATTACGGGTCATTTTGTAAATTTGTCTGTTCTGTTCAGGACAGTGTTACCAGATATTTTGTCTCAAACACGAACCGTAGGAGTATACTTATTCTTGTGGCCGGCTGTACATGATTATTGCGTGGATGTGTGTGTGTGTGTGTGTGTGTGCCATTCTTCAACTCAGCAGATAGTTGTACCTGCATTCCTCACAAAAGATAAACCTTCCAACACACTTATCATAGACCCAGAACCTAACCTAACCTAACCTCGTGCCAAAGTTTACGTACAAAAGTGAGAACACACCAAAATGTCAGCATTCTCAAAACATCAACATAAACGTGTCAGTCTTAACCTGGTACAGATACATTATATAATAAGAAATACACTAATAACAAATAATAGTAATAATAGTAAACATATTTTACCTACACTAAGACCTATTGGCGTTATATTAAATTAGGATGTAATAGCCAGTCCCTATTGTTTCCACACTATATACAAAATCAATAAATAGAGACTCACAGTGTTTTAGCTTCTCGGATAATTTGGTGGACCACATAGCACTATGTTGCCCCCCGTGGGTATAGAGACACGCCTTTGGACCAGAGACCATATAGAGCTCTCCTCCTTAGCAAACCAGTGGGTGACTGATCAGTTCACAGGCCGCCCGCACCAACACTAGCTGATGGTACCCAAAAACAAAAGACTGTCAAAATGCGCTAGTGAAATATATATATATTAGCCGCCAACAACCAACCATAAAATATATATATATATAATATATATATATATATATATATATATATATATATATATATATATATATATATATATATATATATATATATATATATATATATATATATATATATATATATATATATATATATTACGTTAAAATGTTTAGTTTATATATTATTACATATTATATAACAATAATATCGGTAATAAATTCATTATAACGAGTTCTTAAATTACGCAGACAACAATTACAAAGCAACTCACCAATTACCGTAAATTATATCAACATCCACTGCATTAATACACTAACATAACCTAACCAAAAGATGAATACACATTTTTAGTATATTTCGTTTCTATGTACGTTACGTGAATGTAGGAATCACCCCCCCCCCCCCAAAGAGGAATGGAAAGAACTAGACAAAATCGTGTTAGTGGACGAGAACTTTTTCCATTTAACTTACATTCATCAAGACTTGTGGTTCCTTTTGCTACCAATTAACTCACTTGTCAAGGTTTATCGAAATCAGTCCACCTCTTTTTCTATATATTTTCCTGACATTCGTAAGACGTGATACTTCTGTAACGGGCCGAATTTTCTCTTTTCATAATTTACCCTTCAGATATTCTTTTCTGTTATGATTCTTCAATTCTTTAGTTATAAGTATACTTTAGATTCTTATACAAGTAATTCTCTTCTCAGTTATGTATGTTCTTTATCTTAAACTTTCATGATCTATATATTTAATAATTTCTATGCGGTGTCGTTAGTTCCACAATGTACATACATGTCTTATCTTTCTTTTCTTGTACTTTCCAAGTCTTTCATTTCATTCATATATATTAGATTCTCAGTTTCAATGTTCTTACCTTTCGGAAATATACTTTGTTTTATGTCTATTCTTATACATGGGTTAGTCTGGGGAACCATGTTACTCTTAGTACAACTCTTTTTATGCTTACACCGGGTAGCTGCCACCACCCAGACTTTTCATTATATAACATAACTCATGGAAGGGTTTTGGGTAGTGTGGTAGATGTATAGGCACGTGAGTAAGTAGTATTTTCTGGGAACCAATGTTTAGAAGGAGTAGAGTGGTGATACTAGTAGATTTACTAATTCAATATTTATTAACACAGTGAGTGGATAAGATGCATCTTAGATTCACTCAGACAAAACAGAACCGCAATTAACTTATTAAGTCATCAAACACTTCAAGAACTTATTCCCTCATTAAACACCTCCAAATACTTATACCATTCAACAACTATTACTCATTGCTTCATAAGACAACTGTTGTATTGTTTCTTTGACAAGTAAGATTCCGTAACTATTATTCACAAGATATCACTGGACCCTCAGGTCTTACTTTAACCAGTAACAAATTACCCCTTCAATTCTTGATCAGAACATTATACTCTCAGGTTATTCTTTCATGGTTACTACAGATGAATACCTAACACACTGGGCAACTCCAAGATTATAGTAACATACAATACCTCCTGTTAGTTCGCAAGGAACAACCTGGTACCTTGAACTCTCATTCAGTGGGTCAATACTTAACCTGGGATGACTATATTTCTTCTAGTCATCCCCAAGCATGGATATTAATACGGCTCCATACATATAACCAAGAACAGTAGATAGACCATGATCATACGACCGAGTCAGTGGGCCAAAGTTGTTTACAGGCTCGCTCGCTAGCTCGGAGCGCCTGGCCCGGGAAAGGTTGACTCGTGGCGGTGGGCCGTGGCGTCTGCCAAGGAATCTCGCCCTGGGATTCTAATCTCTCCACCTTAAAGACGTCCTTCGAGAGACATCGTGCCCATCGGCGGCTCCCGAACTTCAGGAGTGTTGCTAACCCCCACAACAGCGTCTGGAGACGTGGAGAAGAAATCACAGAAGGAGAATATTTAACTTCACTATACAAAACATACGTCTGGCACCGGTTCAGACGATAGCTAGATCTCTACTTTACTTGACTCAATTGGCACGGAAGGTACTATGTTAAAACATGAACACTGATATTCACAAAAATGACTAAGTTAAACTGAGTTAATATGGCGGCGTGGAACACACGTGAACATACCTGGAGAAGTGGAGAAAAAATCACAGGAGTGATTTTCATCGCGCGTCTGCATATATACGGGCCTGAGGGCATATTCCTACTAGAAAGACTAATTTTACTAACAATAGGTCCTCTATTCAAAGTAGTCACTGGACACCTAGCTGTGACCGTCAGTGTCACAGATCAGGCTAATTTTCTACATCTATATTTATGATTTAATCAGAGATTGAGTTTGTCAGTAAAGAGGTGAAATGGAGTTATATATGCGTTCGCAACTCTATTGGCCTGACCGCAAACCACATCCCGGTCAAACGGCCGTTAAGTCTTGGAGAATTTTGAGTTTGACAGGAACTGTTCAGAAGATTAATGACTTTCTTAAATAGACAACTGACACTAACTAAACTATAAACATCAGATTCTCTGATGTCGGGGCGACAAAATAATATAACTTCAGGCGCGATCAGAACTCATGGGTATCCCCACGGACGACATAAAATACGCCACTCTAGCTGGCAAACTTAACACTCGCTTACTTGACACGTCTTACTAACAATAAGGACAGTTGAAGCGTTCAACACCACTCTTGAATGTTCCAACTGTAAACAGACATATCTAAGTTGACTCAAAACAAGGGTGTTCTCTCTCACATTCAAATTCATTTTATAGAGAGGTTGGTTTCAGTAAGTCAGAGAAAATGGGATAACGGAGGACTGAGGCGTCTTGAAGTGATGAGAAAACGGACTCCTCAGATGGAGGACTCAAAATAAAAGCAGAGGTACATGTTTTGTGGGCTATTGAGCGTAATATGAATCATTTGATTTTGGCGTTAACTGACGTGTATGACCGTGGTCGTTACACTTCTACCGTCCCACTTTCTCTAGAGATGAAGGGGGGGGGGGGTAGGTTAGGTTAGGTTAGGTTAGGTAGAAAGAGAAACAAAACTATGAAGAAGTGTTACTCCCTCGCAGCATCTTACACGACAAACTATACTTTCTAGACTTTCCAACAAATTTAGTCTTTTTTGTGTCTAATATTTGTTGTATAAGTTTATTTACTTTATAATATAATTCCTATAAAGATAATACTCTAAATTAACTTCTGAACTGCAATATTTAACTCTCAAAGATTTCCTAAAACAAATGGAAATATTTCCATTGTGTCTAAGTAATATTGGGTTTTTTTCATATATGTTACTGACGTTTGAAAACTTCCTATATGCCCTGCAACGATAACGAGCAAAAAATCTATGAAAAACAATGAAAGAATTCGTTCTGTGGTGTAGCTAATGAAGCTCAATTCTTTCATCCAGTGGGGAAAAAAAGGGTATCAGGATCGCCTTTCAACTGAAATATTAACTAGCAAGGATTTTTTTTTCTCTACCAGTGCACCGAAGAATTTAATCATCTTTGAGTCCAATTATTTCATTTTTTTCCATGTAGCTTAATGTAATGATCGTCCGTCATACACTTCCTGATAAAACCCTCACTTCAGTACTGCAGTGATATTTAACAAAGCTTTATATATAAATAACTATAAACGCCATCTGTCGTTGATTACTTCTCATGCAGGTAAACAAAACAATAGTCCAACCCTCCCCCCCCCCACCACAAAAAACAACACATTCGTAAATGGAGTCCACTTGCCTCTGTGTTTCAACGATAACAAGCAAAAATTGTCTTAGACTATAAAAAAATATAACCAGTGTCTGATTAATTAACATGCAGGCAAAACAGTGGTCAGATACACCTAAAACGTCCTAACAGAAAACACCGACATGGAAATGTGAAATGATATATCACAGTTACAATGACATACGTTGTTTTATAAGCAGGAATGGACGAGAATTAGCTGTAACTGTGTTTTGACCTGGGGTGATCATACGCCTGGCAGAGACAGAGAGACTCCCAGCAGGAAAAAATAAATAAATAAATCTCTTAGTGGTTCATTCAGTCGGTATAGTGTCACAACAGAGACATTATACTGAGTTTTTACTTGCTAATCTATGTATATTTGGGCGGTTCTTTATACAGCACCTGATCCAAACTCACTTATAAGATTGGAGATGTTGACAGATATACTTCAACTTCACTCTCAAATGATTGTTGACAGATATACTTCAACTTCACTCTCAAATGATTGTTGACAGATATACTTCAGCTTCACTCTCAAATGATTGTTGACAGATATACTTCAACTTCACTCTCAAATGATTGTTGACAGATATACTTCAACTTCACTCTCAAATGATTGTTGACAGATATACTTCAACTTCACTCTCAAATGATAACTGTAAACTGTAATCTACTGTACTTCTGGGGTCTATGAATATTATGACGTGTCCTTGTGTTTCTCTTACACCTCAACGTCGTCTCGTGAGTAAACTACAGTCTCTAGTTCTAAGTAGAGTCGTAAGTGCATTAATTTATTTCCTTCCATGAGATAAAATAATTAATTGTTTATTTTTAAGATGCGATAGTCATGAAATACAATCTCTCTCTCTCTCTCTCTCTCTCTCTCTCTCTCTCTCTCTCTCTCTCTCTCTCTCTCTTTCTCTCTCTTGCCATTGACTGAATAAGAAAAAAAATATTAAAAATGATTAGTCTTTGAATTTTACCCAAAAAGGATGAGCCAAATGTCAAAGAGAAATCGCAGTTAATCAGTCACTTGGTTCAGTAAGTGCATGGTATTGCTCGGATTGGTTTTGGGGGCTGCAGCTCATTAGCCCAAATCCCTAGCTACACTATCATCTGTACTTTATCCACTACACTACCGTCTACCATTTACACTAATTACAATACACTACCTAAACTACAGCCATTACAGCATCACCTACTATGTATTCACTTCACTATCGTATACCAATTTTCAGTTCCATGTTAAAAAATAATCGTGCATATAGGGGTCCAGATGTCGGCCCCGTGTAGCCATACGTTTTTTTTTTTCATTTTATGTATTAATTTATCTTTGAACCTGTGTTATGTCCTCCCAACAATTTATTACTTTTTCATCAGGTTTTCCCTTTGTCTGTTGTCCAGTGTGTGTGCATAAGTAATGATATATATCAAGAGTTTATGAATCAAGTCATATTCACCTATCGTCTTATATTCAAAGTTTCGCAGTAAATAAACATTAGATCACAGCTCAAGTATCATGCATGAACGAATGAATTTAATTTCCCAATTAATATGCAAGAACTTCAAGGCACTTCATGACCGTCCAATTAAAATTCTTTCTCCCTCTCTCTCTCCCTTGGTAGGTAGGTGGGGGCGTCGTGCTGGTGATGATGACAGAGACACTATCCTCTTGTCACAACACCTGACTTGTCTTCTTAGCATCAGGATGTATCGGGAGATGGTCAGAGTAAACCCGAACTCAATCAGGGATGCTATGATCAAGAGCGGGTCCGTCAAGTGAGGTTCTCTGTCTGTCTGTTTTAGCATATGATGATGGTACAACTCCTTACCAATATGTACTAGTTAAAGGTATTGGCATCGTGGTACTGTAATGAGATTTCTTATGTGTCTGAAAATGTAAACAATACGACTCCATCCCCGTCTCTTCCAATCTGTTAAAAATGAATCTCCCTGAATTATTAGTAGTGTGTTCATACGGCAAAAAAACAAATATATATATATATATATATATATATATATATATATATATATATATATATATATATATATATATATATATATATATACAGCTTAACTAGACATTATTGCCGGCGGCGGATGTTCAGAAGAGACACGAATACAAATTCGTTTAGAGAAGCTCGGGATTGAGCCTGTGAAGCTCTCAGATGCCTCTTGAAGGTAAATTGTCAAAAGCTTTGTCAAAGAGGTTCAGAGTCAACAGAACATCTCAGACGTGAAACAATTGTCAGACCTTGGGAAGCCTCCTCCTCCTCCTCCTCCTTCTCCTCCTCCTCCTCCTTCTCTTCTTCTTCTTCTTCGTTTGTTGTTTTTGTTGTTTTCGTTGTTGGTATTGTTGTTGTTGTTCCTCTTCTTTGTCGCCGTCATTTCTTCTTTTCCATCTTCGGTTTAATTGTCATTTCTTTAAATCTTTCGTGTACACTAGCACCCCCCCACACCACCATCCATCACCCCACCGCCACCCTGAGGACTCTCCTTCATCACCGAGAAGTACATTAAACTGATCAAAATAAAAGAAAGTATATTTTTCTGGTCAGTATATACTTGTCTGGTGTCAATTACGGAGAAAGCAATTGTGGGAAACCGACGGTAAGTGAACACTAACTGTGAAATAAAGTGTTATTATCTGGTGGGAGAGAATGTAGTTTCTCCTTCTTTCGGAAAGGAAAGGTTAACGGATTTGTTTTTATCTTTTTTTTTTACTTTCCACCACAAACTAATGAAGCTTAATACAATTGGTTTTAATGGTCGAAATAAATAATTAAATAAAAAATAAATAAATATATATATATCGCCTCAGCAGCATAGTAATTAGCTGATTACTAAGTTAGTTAGCCGAGGCCTCTATTGGCCCGTTTTGATCCCAGGACACAATAGATGGGTTTCCATGACAGGTCAGGTCAGACGGTAAGGTAGATGCTCGACCCATGTGAACCAACGCCAAACTGACAGACATCTGGCTAGCGAGTGAGAGAGTTGTTACATATGTATACAATTTTCAAGACGCAAATGAGTACATGTCGAGCATCTGCAATAATAATAATAATAATAATAATAATAATAATAATAATAATAATAATAATAATAATAATAATAATAATAATAATGTGTGTGTATGTGTATGTGTAATGTGTGTAATGTGTGTGTGTGTGTGTGTGTGTGTGTAAATAATGTGTGTGTGTGTAATAATAATGTGTGTGTGGCAATAAATAATATGTAATAATAATAATAATAATAATAATAATAATAATAATAATAATAATAATAACAATAATAATAATAATAATAATAATAATAATAATAAATAAATAATAAATAATAATAATAATAATAATAATAATAATAATAATAATAATAATAATAATAATAATAAATAAATAATAAATAATGGCAAATAAATAATAAATAATAATAATAATAATAATAATAATAATAATAATAATAATAATAATAATAATAATAATAATAATAATAATAATAATAATAATAATAAATAATAATAATGATCCTTTACTTTAACATATTAACAATATCTTAGCCCAGGTTGTTACCAATTTAAATATAAGTTTAATGCATTATTATTTTTTTTTCACAAAATTTTAATCACGCTTGCAACTTTTCCATCAGGAATTACGTCAAATGTAATTGCTACATGTCAAAAAAGTTCGAAAACTTATTTTTCAATTAAAATTTTAATGGAATGAGAACGGAGAAACCTTGTTGGATTTAAGTATTAACATTTTTCTTCTGACAATAAAAAGGTAAAACAAAAAGCTCCAGATGATATCACAATATTGGTTGATGATCGAAATAGCTTTTGAAATATTATAGTTGAAATTTTAGTATAGGAAAAAGACTATACCTTGGACGATTAAGCAAAAATGTTTATGTATGTATGATATGATTCTCTACCTATACATAAAAACTGAATAATAAAATCAATAGAAATGTACACAACGAGCTGAGTTTTAACGCACAGAACAATTATCGTGCTAACATATAACCCTCCTTGATAGGCTCATGGAAGTCGTCGCCCTGGTGATGGTAGTGTGAGCTGTGGATGAGACCCTCGCCAAAGTACTGTATATAACACAATGTTCCGTACAAGACGAGAGACAGATACACACAACTCCTCGTAAGTTACACACTCAGCGATCAAAGTCATTGTAGATCGAATGAAGACATTATAGAGTGAGTCTTCCTGCGGGTCAGTCGGCCAATCACAGTTACGCTTTCAAAACATGCCGACCAATCACAAGTTAAGGGTATCAGCTGGCTTGACGGAGCAAAATATATAAACAAAAGAAGTTCAAGAAGCTGAAGATGGAAGGTCCAGCTCTCAAAAGACGCCCGAATGTGGAATGTGGAAAAGGTGAAAAAGTGGATGGATGTTTTCTTGGGGAAATTTGACAGCAAAACACCACCAAAATGAAATATAACGTTTAGGACTCAGTTTTAAGTGCGGTGAATTTTGTGGTTCAAGTATCAAGAGATGTTGGTGAAGTTGGGAGAAAGTTCACTGTCAAGAATCAAACAGCTCAATGGTTTTAGTTACACTTCTTACAGCACTTTCGTCCCGTTCCTTAGGGTCGGTGGTTCAATCCCCGGGTACTCCTAGGTCATCCAGCTGTAAATGATTATCTACAGTAGGTTTATGACTTGGGGAAGTGATGGTGGTAGAGTACAGTACCGGTTCATGCTGCTTCTTTCTATACCGAAGGCTTAATGTATCTATGGGACCCACTTTCCCTTTTTTTACCTATTTTCTACAATTTAAACAAAAATATTTAGATTAGAACTAAATTGAAAATAGAAATAAATGAGTGTAATTTAGAATAAAAATAAATAAATAAAAAACTCCATATACAGTACACTACTTAACGGTTAAAAAAAAACTAATTGCGCAGTTTATAATAAAATATTATTATGAAAACTGAAAATAATAATAAGAGTTGGGTGTGAGTCGGTACAGCATGTGTCATCTTTGTTCTCCGCTATAAAAATGTTTCTAATTCCTCACACAGCTTCAAAATTTCACATTGAGGAAATATGTGAAACCTCAACAATTATTCCTTGTGACGGTCCAAAGGGTCTCGGTAACTACTTTCACGTCACAACACTCAATCGTATAAATATACATCGATCAACTCCAGCTTGCCTGCTAAACATAAACAAACAGCTGCTATTTATAGATGGCTGTCCCCTGAAGATAATGAGATGCCATTCCACACAATCTAACACCTGCAGGAAGAATGTGATGTCCAATGGAAGATCAAGAGAACTTTACTCGTATAAATCAATAACATCTTAGTACAGCTAATTATCTCCAAGTGCAGAACGACTTCTCTAGTTATGTGGATATCTGAAGTGGATCTTAAGAGTCTCCCAAGGCCTAGCCAACAATACCATACAGATTCTGGTGTCTTTAAGTAAAAGTAAAAACAGATCCTCTCCAACCTCAGCTGGACGTCACCCTGGGAGGCTAATGGACTGTAAGAGGCTCATAAGGTCTCTCAACATCTGCAGGACGTCGACCTTCCCTAGAGGCATCACGCAACATCCAGTATGACTTAACCAAACTTACCAAACATTGAGAAGGACTTTCATTGCCTTTCTATTTTTTTTTAAGAGGGAACGCATTATTCTCCCTCGATGCGTGAAGTAGATGGGGAAGATTTTACTTCAGGGGAGGGAGGAACACCCCCCCCCCCACCCCACACTTCCACCTGCTACAGTCAACGTTGTTAATCCTAATCTCATAGAGTTGTGAACCACAGGAGTATGAACCCGCGTCCGAAGCATTCACTCGTGGCGTGGAATGGGGGACCGGGGGCTGGTGTGAGAGGAGGGTAGGAGCGGAAGGTGGCAACAGAGAGCTGATAAAACTATACCGCTTTAACGTGCTTCCTGAGAAAATAAAACTCCGCCTGGTTACATCACTTATCATATCGATATTAACTTACCCAGCAGTACCTCTTCTTACTACGAGCACAACACAATTATCAAAATTACAGGTGGTCCAAAACGATGTCTACCCAGCAGTAATTGGGAACCTGGATGTTAATCGATTTGCGGATTGTATTCCGGGGTAAAGGTTAGCCAGTGCAGTTGGCGATTTTCCGGTCTTCTCGGACTATTCCTTAACACTGGGTCATGCAACTCGGTAACTTAGGATGTGGAAACAGCTTCTACATCTCAAACAAATTCACGCCTAGGTGGCCCTAGGGCAGGCCATCCTCGTTACTCGATGGGCAACCATTGTTATTATTATTATTATTATTATTATTATTATTATTATTATTATTATTATTATTATTATTATTATTATTATTATTATTATTATATGTGTGAGGTTTCACGTACACATATTGCCCTCTAATGAGCGGTTAAAATATTGAACATAGTTACACACACACACACACACACACACACACACACACACACACACACACACACACACCAGCCCCTCACAACGACGCAGTGCTCAGTTTAACCCTTATGTTGTGTTGTTGTGAGTCTGGGTGCGCGCGTGTCTCCAATTTCTGCATATTTTCTCAAAGGCACTTTTCTGCGTCTGCGAACCTGAAATTCTTTTGTGGTCGTAACGTACTCAGGAATTCGAGGAAACAAAATTTTACTGCTATCAAGTGGGAGAGGCGAGGAGGGAGGGTTGTGGCCCACTGGGGGAGCACTGAGACATGACCACAACCACTGGGGACACCACCACTAGGAGGGAAATAATGTAAAACACTTGTGTTATCTGCCTACCACCACCAACCATCTGCCTGGGAAATGAGAAAGTGTTGAACTGAGTACACCATGAGAGAGAGAGAGAGAGAGAGAGAGAGAGAGAGAGAGAGAGAGAGAGAGAGAGAGGTTAGTATAAATATTATAAGAAAGGAAATAATCAAGAGGGGTCAAGCAGTGTTGTATACCATCTTTTATGTACATCACACACACACACACACACACACACACACACACACACACACACAAATCTTCATCACCAGCCAGCCATATTCGTCATAGTCATATTGTAAGCATAAGTGTCATAAAATTAAACAAAAAATATGTATAGTTTTTTTTTTTTGCGAGTAGGAATATTCAGGAAGTTTGGCCAAGAGCATTCAATTAATTCTGAAAAGTGTAATCAAGCAGAATGATGTCTATTCATTAGTAGTAATTAGTTTCAACAGTCGTTCCCATAATGAGATCTTGATTAGTTCTAGTATAATAATTATTAGTCCTAAAGTAAGATTTTTTGGTGGTGTGTGTATTGTTGAATGTAGAATGAGACAGACAGACAGACAGACAGACAGACAGACAGATAGACAGACAGACAGAGAAAGAGAGAGTGTAAGAGAGAAAACAGAGAGAGAAAATGAGAGAAAGAGAAGACATAGAGAAAGACAGAGAGATAGAGACACAGAGAGAAAGAGAATTTGTGAGAGAGACAGAGAGACAGAAAGAAAGAAAGCTAGAAAGAGAGAATAAGACAGACAGACAATAAGACAGACAGACACACACCACCATCGTCACAGTATTGTCGTCTGTTTTATCCTCCATACCATTGTCAACAAACAACAAAACGAAGACCATAAATCTCAATCCAAACACAGCTCAAAAAACAAACACAGCTCAAAAAAAAACACACAAAAAAATACCAACACCATCAACTTGGGCTTTTAACACATGAAAAAAAATCTGTGTCACAATCTCGTGGAAATATTGTATGTATCTCCCCTTCTATGTATCCACGGTCTGTTGTGGACACTATCTTCATGTCTCGCCTGTGTCATCTGTGCCATGTGTCGCCTGTGTCAACTGTGTCGCCTGTGTCACATATCATACACTGCCCAGAAGGGTGTCGAAATTACGCTGACATTCTTGATTTGGGCACATACATACATACACACATACATACATACATACATACATACATACATACATACATACATACATACATACATACATACATATATACATACATACATACAATACATACATACATCAAACTGGCGATCATCACTCATTTAAATCAATTTGAACTGATTACTTTACCTGTTATGAAGTGTTACCTGTCGTGTGCCATCATTAATTACCTTTGGTTATTACAAACTCTCTTCTGTGTTCATTATCTATTTTATGTTATTTTTTTATCTCTTCCCTATTATCTTCTGATCCATTAATCTTATTGTTTAATATTTTAACTCAACTGATAATGGGATGGCAGCTCTCTCTCTCTCTCTCTCTCTCTCTCTCTCTCTCTCTCTCTCTCTCTCTCTCTCTTTCTCTTACTCCTCGTCTCCTTTTTTCTTCCCTCTCTCTCTCTCTCTCTCTCTCTCACTTCCCCTGTTCATTACTCATCTCAGTCGGTCTATTGTCTCTGTGGATGGTATTTTTATCCGCACCTTCAGTAGTCCCTGTTGATGTTTTTTGTCTACAGAAGCCATTTTTCTCTCCCTTTGTCCTGTGTATTGTCTCAGCGACCACCCCGTCCACAGCCACGTCCTCAGTCTTCACGTTCATAGCTCTACAGTCTTTATGTTCACAGCTCTACACTCTTCACGTTCATAGCTCTCTAGAATACAGCCTTTACATTAACAGTCATACAGTTTTTACGTTCATAGCTATACAGTCTTTACGTGCACACACACACACACAATTATAAATATATATATATGTATGTAATAATAATAATAATAATAATAATAATAATAAACTGTTTATTAATAGAGTTGCAGCCGGTGGCTAAAAATATACAGACTTACATTTGATTTAGACATAATGATATAATATGCATTGAATACATTTACAGGGCTGTACAGTACATAAATCAGGAGTTGTTTATTATTTTAACAATAGATGGGAGGGTGCTGTTCTTATATCTATCGGTGCGGGCTCTTATGGGCTGAATTTCGTTGTAGTGGCGGACTGCGCGAGTTGGATGGGGGCTGTGTGTGTGTGTGTGTGTGTGTGTGTGTGTGTGTGTGTGTGTGTGTGTGTGTGTGTGTGTGTGTGTGTGTGTGTGTGTTTAAAACTATTACCATCGGGTTTTCAGTGTCACCATCTGGCAGGACTGATAAAGTGAGGAGAGAGAGAGAGAGAAAAAAACATTTATCGAAAACTTTACATCTTGAGAAACGTTAATTAAATTGAGCTCAGCCGCATCTCACTCTAAAGTTTTAATGCAGAGAATAAGCAGAGGAAGAGTGTGAGAGAAGAAACTCCTAAGATGGGGGTGAGCAACAGTGGGGAGGAGAGACAGTAAGGGTGAAAGTGTGGATGGAAATTGTACTAGAGTAGATGAGTGATAAAGGAGGAACTGGAGGAGAGGGGAAAATATTTGGAGATAGAGATACACGGTGTTGGGGGGGTGTGGGGAGGTGTTGGGGGTGGGGAGGTGTTGGGGGTGTGGGAGGTGTTGGGGGTGTGGGGAGGTGTTGGGGTGTGGGGAGGTGTTGGGGGGTGTGGGGAGGTGTTGGGGGTGTGGGGAGGTGTTGGGGTGTGGGGAGGTGTTGGGGTGTGGGGAGGTGTTGGGGGGGTGTGGGGAGGTGTTGGGGTGTGGGGAGGTGTTGGGGTGTGGGAGGTGTTGGGGGTGTGGGGAGGTGTTGGGGGGTGTGGGAGGTGTTGGGGGGGTGTGGGGAGGTGTTGGAGATTGTAGTAAGAAAAGAAAGATAGAAAGGAAGAACAAATAAAGTAAGAGAACAAAGGAGGAAGAGAATCAAGTAAAGGTGAGAGAGAGAGAGAGAGAGAGAGAGAGAGAGAGAGAGAGAGAGAGAGAGAGAGAGAATTAAAGTCTATAAATGACATAAATTAATAAAAGTTAATGAATAGCGGAAGGTGGCGAGATGAATGGAGTACTGTATAACGAAGGAATATTTATAAATATTTTTGATTGATTTTGTCACGTACAAACGCATCCATTAACAATTTTTTTTCTCATCCGCAGGAGTGGCGGTGGGGGAGGTGTCGGTGAAGCGGGTGGTGGTACCGGAGTATGTGGATCGCGGGGACAACGTGGAGCTGGGGTGCCACTGGGAGGTACCCAACAACAAACTCTACTCCCTCAAGTGGTACCTCAACGACCGGGAGATCTTCAGATACATGCCGGAGGAGAACCCCAGCATCGAGGTTCACCCACTACCCGGCGTCAACGTCAATGTGAGTACCAAAGTAGCCTCACTCTCTCAGTACCACAACGATTTCACCTACACATTCACGTTATAAGTTTACAATTACATATCCAAAAGCACCATAACACTCAAGAGCGGAACGGAGCAATACCGGGTAGTTACTGGTACAATTACCGGCTGGATATTGGCGCTGTGGCGACATGCTGCGGCGACCAGGTCAAAGTTCCGCTTGTATCGTGCCACTAACTTACCTAAATGACCCTCATTATACTCACCAGCGGAAAGCGAGAGTGTGTAAGAGGCTCCAGTATAGTGTTCACACCTAATTATGCAAATGTTGCCAAGATCCTTAGTTATTACCGCGCTGGAGGGCATCAATTCCGGTCCTCCCCCTCACCACATACTTATCTCCTGAAGGTGAAACTGATAACTTCACATATTGTCTCACGTCTCACTACATCAACCACATGTACACACAAATATTCTCTCGATAGCCTATAAAAAAAGTATTGCGTTTAAGTCCGTTATTATACATACTTGGTTCCAACACTGGTCTCTTATACAACGGTCACTGGTTCGATTACCGCTACCAGCCACTGGGGGTCGACAACACCCAGCCCCGGAAGATGTGGGCTACAATACCTTACTTTATGACCAATGAAGTGAAAGCGGGAGATTGTAATGCTATCCACAGTATTTATTCTATGTGTAAACGAGTACAGGAGACGTTCAGAGTGATTTTGTGAGACTATACATCGATAGAGTCATTCCAACTCACAAACAGACAACCTAAACTAGCCTATGTTTATGGTTAGGTTAAGTGAGAGGTTAAGTTAGGTTAAGTTAGGTTAAGTTAGGTTAGGTTAATACGGCTCGTGTAGATTGATACACAGTTAAGTGGTTCTGTTGTTTTTGTTTTTGTTTTTTTACTTTGGTTAATCTGTTTGTAAGTTATTTTGCAAAATTACCAATATGCATGCCGGTAATTTTGCAAAATAACCGATTTCACCAAAAAAAAAAAGTAACATTTACATGCCCCTCCCAGGTGAAATGTGGTACTGTACCAGAGGTCACCTTAAACATTCAGAGGAGCCCGAGTACCTGTGTTTTGTACTGTTTTATGCTCAATGTTTGTTTTTTTCATAGTTCTAATGCACTTTTATCACTTCTATAGGCCCTAAATAGGTGTGTGTGTGTGATTTTATTTAATTATTAGCTCTATAATAATTTATAAAAATAATATTCATAATTCTTCTTATTATTATTATCATCATCCCTCTTCATAATGATAATTTGCTTTATCAATCTTTCTATCATTATTCCAAATATTTTATAATTATCATTTTCATTATTCTTATGATAACATTACACCAAATGAAACTCTTATCTTTAAGTCATGAACCACTGTAAACTAGATCCCCAGCTGCCAGGGAGGGTGTGAAGTATACGTCTACAGTAGTGAGAGGTCTGGGGCTGCCTTCATCACGTTAATATAAACAGAGATAACTTTAATAACGCCAATACGTCGAGTGAAACTGACGGGGTAGTGGAGCAGATAAAGGATACAATGTGATGTGTTGGCGTTGTGTTGTGGGGGGAGGAGTAAGAAGGAGTTGACTCTCTTTGTTATGTTCTGTGGAGTTGTGTTGTGTATATACTGTAGTGCTATTGTTGTGTTGTTGTGTTGTGTGTTGCTGTGTAGTGGGTGTTTATGTTGCTGTGTTGTTTTATAATGTGTTACCACGAGTTTTTTGTGGTTGTATTTTTTGCGTTGCAGTGATGGTGTATGTATGTGTGTGTGGTTATTGTATAGCTTGTTGTCGTTGTATGTGGCGGTATTACATTGTGTTTCTTTATACATTGTTGCTGTAGGACAAGGGTGGATGGACACAGGAAGGTTGGACACAGGAAGGTTATTATGTAGACTGTGTTGTTAACTTCAGGTTGTTTGTTTGTTTTTAATAAATCTAAACCATCGGTAAAACTATGCATTAAAACTAACTCATATGTACTGTGATGTTGACTCGACGACCTAAAAAAAAAAAAAAAAATTCTTGCTTGCAAAATCTCATCATTCTATTTCATTTATGCGTGAAAACAAAAGCCCGAGATAATTGTGTAAAATATCACAGAGGTGTTTTATTTAAGCTTATTATTTTGTGTTTCCACGCCATAGTCAACACAAGCTATAGAGATTTTTAATATAATTTGTTAATTTTAGAGTGAGAAAAATTATGCCATACGTGTTAGTTTACCGTCATTATTTATCCCACTGCACGGAAACGCAATCCGTATATACTGTATGTGTTTAAAGGTCCGTGGTGAGACAAGTCTTCTGTAACAAATCACAACATAAGTCTCGCATTATTGATACTAAGGTGGTGTGATATTGGGGCCCTATTTTGAGTGGCTATACTGTACATATCAAAGACAAAACATTAAAAAAGAAAATAGTATGTCTAAAGTTGCCACACTGTACCAACTATAAGACGAGATATATTCACTCAATATTCCACAAAGCCAAAAACTTAAACATTCCAAGACAATTTTAACCACTACACATAACCACGGTGGGGTATACATAACACACAACAACCAATACAAGTTATACGTGTCTGTGTGCCGCCGTCCATAACACGTAGTTTATAACCCCTCCCCAGTACGAGTAAACGTTTATTGGTAGATGTTATGTTATTGTGTGTTGATCAGGACCATAAACATTCCCACTGTTGGCACGTGTTTGCCACTCTCACGCGGCAGTGTTTATAACTTTGGTTTCCCCTTTATATTGGTGATAAAAGAAGGATGTATGTCAGTTAGTACCCATTATGTATTAGACAGTACCCATCATGTGTCAGACAGTACCCATCATGTGTCAGACAGTACCCATCATGTGTCAGACAGTACCCATCATGTGTCAGACAGTACCCATCATGTGTCAGACAGTACTCATCATTTCTTTTAATATACTTAAGAATTTTTTCTATTTCTTCGTCATTCATATTTTTGGTGAAGTCAATTTATGAGAAAAAATAAATATTGGTGTTGGTTTCTGGTAAATTCTGTGTCAAGATTCTAAGAAAAAGAAAACAAAGAAATTATCCAATCTCTCTCGTGCATGGCTGGTTTATCCTACCCATTTTAGACACGGTATATATATTTTTTTTAATTTTTTCACGAGTCAACAAAACACAACCGTCGACTTTTATTACAATATCCAGCTGAAAATCTGTTGATAACTTTTCAGTATAAACACAAATAAGCCAGAGGTCACAACATATAATAAATAAAATATATCATGTATTTCATTTTTAAGATAAGCTTACCTTGGACTTTAGTATTACTGCGCTTCAACATTAAGACAACAACAATTGTAGTAAATATAGTTCACCAACGGTAAAAATTATGAGAAATAGAACACTTCATCTCGTCGAGGAGAGATACGGGTATTACGGGGCAAAAATAAAAACAAAAAAAAATCTTTCATACTCAGCGTGTGATAGTTTGATGAAATAAAAGAATTCAGTTATTTGTGGCACTTTAAATTTCTTTTTATCGATGTTCGTTGCACTAAATACAGCTTGTTTCAACTAGTAACACACATATCAACACCAAACTTTAAATTGTATCTAAAATCTAATCTTTACGCGATAATGAATCAAGGACTTAAAGATAAATTATATGCCAGTTGACTCCACCCACGACTGACATCAATTTAAAACGACTTCTGTGGATGATCATTAATAGTTGACCATTTATTTGATCGACTGTCGTTTTACTTACGTTGTTTGGTGTCCTGAAGAATCACTTGTGTTTTACTATATGTGAAGAAGATGGATATGGTGACACAGCTTCTGAGAGAGACGAGCGGGCTTATGGGGACGTTAGAGCAGTGATGACGGGAGATGTGGGGAGAGTCTACGTTTATTGTTGACTCCTCCACTGTGTAACATAGCATGAAGTATCCTCAATACAATATAGTCTTAGTGTGTATATTGTATATGTACGGCGAGTGTTTGTGAAAAAACTAAGAAGTTGGCAATAATCATGGAGAGAGGATAATAGAGTGTGTGTCATTCATCCCAGCCCCCCCCCCCACACACCCCTCACACACTCTCACACACAATCACTGGGTTTTATTCAAATCCAAACACGTTTCACCAGGAACACAGTAAAAGTGATTTTTGCCATCACAAATAAACGGTATTTTTTTTACAAAATTGAATTCGCAATACCTTGCAAATTTGTCATGGGATGAAAGCATCACGTATTTGTTCAAATTAACCTTTATAGACATGAACGTTTTACGTATGTGTGTAGTGACACTCGTACACACACACACACGCATAATATATATATATATATATATATATATATATATATATATATATATATATATATATATATATATATATATATATATATATATATATATATATATATATATATATATATATATATATATATATATATATATATATATATATATATGTCTGTGTGTGTATTATTGATATCTCATGTGTGTGTGTGTGTGTGTGTGTGTGTGTGTGTGTGTGTGTGTGTGTGTGCGTGTGTGTGTGTGTGGATTCTGGTGGTAAAGATAACACAGGTTTTAGATGAAGTTCATTCAGTAACATTTCGGCCAGTCGTCTTTTTCACTCAAAATGCCAAGTACCAGAGGAGGAACACTGGTTTAGATCAGGTTCTTCCTCCTGGGCGTCTCCATGTGGCCACATTGGCGCCACAATCAACCTTCTCTTGACCAGACCTTGTTCAGTTCTACTCACTTCTTGCAATTTGGGCAATTGTCCACATTTATTTATGTGTAAGACAAGTTCATTCGAAGTACGATGTTGGTATACGTCACCTCTGGGCTTAGGTAATTTTCTCTCTCTCTCTCTCTCTCTCTCTCTCTCTCTCTCTCTCTCTCAATGACTCCTGCATTTTATTTCTCTCTCTGTGACTCTCCTTGTATGTCGCACCTGCTCTGACTTTCTCTACCTTTCACTCCTTGATTTTCCTTATCTCTCTCACTTCTCTCTTCACCGCTTCCGTCAGCCTTTAACAGCGTGTGGTATTGTACACATCAGTAGTAACATAAGCAACAGTAACATTGTTTCATACTGTAATCGTCTCAGATAAGTCGGGGACATTCTTAAGCTCCGCCCATCATCTTCCAGGGCGACTAATAAATGACTGGGAGTTGTACCCGAGTTGAGACACAGGGCGGTAAAGGCCCGTCCACACTGGGACTCGTGATGCGCGCAGTGATACGCGTGGTGTTGCACTGGCTTGTGTTGCGTGAGGCCCGCGTGCACTGATCGGGCAAAACTCTGGCATGAGGCATTTTTGAGACGTGATGTGGCAATTTAATGGCCAGTAGCCGTCTGGAAGAGCCACTTATTACACCATATTTGTTTCTTTTTCTTTCGAGGTTTCTTTTTTGCACAACATTAAGCCACCGCAGCCTCCTGTACTCTCTCTCTCGTGCAGGTCAACGACTGGTGTGGGTGTTGTAGGCAGTAGGCTGCCGTTGAACACTCTCCCTCCTTTGCATCACCTTGCACATCAAACGTCCACATCACTGCGCGCATCATGAGTCCCAGTGTGGATGAACCTTTAGACACTTCAGTTACCTTTATTTATATGACACCATAATTTCTATTTGGGGTTAAGAATATTTAAATGTTTACAAAGTTTAATATACTGGTTTTCAAACACTCCGAAGAATGTGTCTAAAATATTTCGAATGTTTTCTTTAGATCAAAGTTATAACATTTCCAGTTAAGCGATAAGCTTGATGAGGATGGCTGATGGAGAGAAGAGCCGTAGACAATTCTAGTTTATGCGTGAGGACTCTTACAGTTACCAATAGTAAATAAAATACTTGGGATTTAAATTAAGGAAGAGAACTTTGAGAAAAATAAAATTTCACAAAAAAATTCAACTTCAACAAAAAGAACAAGCCCCACCAACACCTCCCTGAGTCAATACGAGTGAGACCATAACAGTGTGTTGATCATTTCTTAAAATATAATGGACTCCCTTGCATTGGGGTTCTTTTATTTACTATTATTTTTAAAAAATCTAAATAAACTATTGAAAGGAATTACAGTTAAAACAAAAATAGAGAATAAAAAAAATCCTAACCTAAAAATTTCTTCCTGATCTCGACGAATTCCTAAAAAATTATTAAAAATCCTGAGTCAAAAATTTTCCTCTCGAACCAAAAATCATGCAGCTTTCTCGACATATCCTGCAAAAGAGAGGAAAAAGCCCTGAGCCAAAAATTTGCTGGAGAATTTACGGCTGGTGTGTTGTCCATTAAGGTGAAACTTTGGGTGTTATTCTTTTAAATGTGGTAGTAATGGTGTGATAGTGGCACCTACCACCTCATTGTCCCGCCATTATTTACAATGGTATATTGGTGGTCTAATTTAGTAAAACAAATTATGGTCATCGTGATATGTTACTCTAAGTAATACTGTAGTAATGCTAATAATTATGTTTCTACCATTGTTGATAATAATAATAATAATAATAATAATAATAATAATAATAATAATAATAATAATTCTCAGGGCTACAGTGGGTGGTGAGTCAACTAGTTCGAACTACTTATATCTGATTTTGTCACTACTAAGTTTAAGAGCATCACTGGAGCTTCGAAAATGGATTTAAGAACTATCAGTTTGTGTCAGATAATACACACACTGCCTGACATATTCTAACAGACGTCGCATGAATACTTGTACTACAACAGAAAATTTTATCCTCACTTGACGTAAAATCATGTGCTAAAGGTCAAGGTCAAGGTCAAGCCGTATTACCCTTTAGAATTTAAGATATTTAAGAGAATATATTTTATCGTTTTACATACTCAGAGACCTTCGGTGTTCAAGTCCATACAGTAAATACATTCTTACATAAACTTTACAGAAAGGAGAACACGTTGATACATTCCTTGAGCTGTAATAGTTGCTGTATAGTGTTTGAACTGGCTGTACTTTAAGTGCTTTAGAACCTTAGTTACAGAAGTACAAAATTACACAAAAACCGAATCTCAGAAGAGGGAGGGAGAGAGGGAGGGAGGTGGCGAGGGAGGGAGGTGGCGAGGGAGGGAGGGAGGCTGTATCTCAACACTGCGGGGTATCAATAAAACAATGATCTGAGGCGCTCCTTATATCAGTGTGAGGGTCCTCGTGAGGTTACGTGGAGGAGGTGTGGAGGAAGAGTGTGTGAGGGGGAGGGGGGTGAGGGAGAGGAGTGTGGAGAGGGAGGAGAATGTGGGGAGGATGAGTGTGTGAGGGGGGAGTGAGGGAGAGGAGTTCGGAAGGTGTGGAGGAAGAATGTATGAGGGGGGAGGGTGAGGGAGAGGAGGAGAGATGTGGGGGAGGAGAGTATGAGGGGGAGGAGAGTGATGGAGAAGAGTGCGTGAGGAAAGTAATGGAAAAGAGTATGGGGGGAAGAGGAGGTGTGGGGGGAAGAGTGTGGGAGGGAGGAGAGTGTGAAGGGGAAGAGACGAGGGAAGGAGAGGAGGGATAAGGGAAGGTATAGTACAAAAGGGTTGAAAACAAAGGAAGGAAGAAAAATAGAAAGGAGGAGAGACATAGAGTGAATAAAAGAGAGAAGGATGAAGGAGGGGAAGAGAAAGGAGAGGAATTTTACAGATGAAGACGAAGGAAGAACTATGGAGATGTTGTCTAGAGGAGACGGGGTGGTGAGGGAGGAGAGTGGTGGAGAGAGAGGGGTGGAGGGAGAGAGGGAGAGAGGGGGTGGTAGAGGGAGAGTGGTGGGAGAGAGGGGGTGGTGGAGGGAGAGAGTGGTGGAGAGAGGGGGTGGTGAGGAGAGAGGGGTGGGAGAGAGAGGGGTGGTGGAGGGAGAGAGTGGGGGAGAGGGGGGTGGTGGAGGGGAGAGTGGTGGAGAGAGAGGGGGTGGTGAGGGAGAGAGTGGGGAGAGAGGGGTGGTGGAGAGAGAGGGTGGAGAGAGGGGTGGTGGAGAGAGGGGTGGTGGAGGAGAGGTGGAGAGAGGGGGTGGTGGAGGGAGAGGGTGGGAGAGAGGGGTGTGGAGAGAGGGGGTGGTGGAGGAGAGAGTGAGAGGGGTGGTGGAGGGAGAGGGAGAGAGGGGTGGGAGGGGAGAGGGGGTGGTGAGTGGTGGAGAGAGGGGGTGGAGGGAGGGGGAGGGTGGTGGAGAGAGGTGGTGGGGGAGAGAGTGGTGGAGAGAGGGGGTGGTGGAGGGGAGGGTGAGAGAGGGGTGGTGGAGGGAGAGAGGGTGGGGAGAGGGGGTGGTGGAGGGGGGTGGAGAGAGGGGGTGAGAGTGGTGAGAGGGGTGGTGGAGAGAGTGGTGGAGAGGGGGTGGTGGGGAGAGAGGTGGAGAGAGGGGTGGTGGAGGGAGAGAGTGGTGGAGAGAGGGGTGGTGGAGGGAGAGAGTGGTGGGGGAGGTGGTGGGGGGGAGGAGGGAAGAGGAGAGGGTAATGGAAGAGGAGGAAGAGTGTTGGTGGGTTGGCGGAGGAGGAAGAGTGTTGGTGGAGGAGGTGGGAGAGAGTGGAGAGAGAGAGAGAGAGAGAGAGAGAGAGAGAATCATGGTGGAGAGGAACACAAGAGGTGTGAAGTGGGCAGAGGGTCAAGTACTTCTCTTTCCAATTTAGAGGACTCGAACCTGACCCTTAAATTCTTCCTGACGACTCTTTGTCATCAGCAGCCAGCACTACTACCACCAGGGGGACGAAGAGGAGGAGGAGGAGGAGGAAGAATAAAGGAGGGAAGGAGAGCGAAAGGGTAGAATAAGAGAGAACTAAAGGAGAAGAAGAAAGAATAGATAGGAGAGGAAAAGAAGAATATGAGATGACAGAGAGAGACAAAGATAGAGAGAAGATGAATGAGTAGGTATCCTATCTGACGCTACATTAAGGACAAGGAGTCTCACCTGGGTAATCTTAGTCTTGTAAACAAACTGATCATTAGTGTAAGATTAATTGTATTGTGGTCCTTCAAGTATGATTAATATTTCTACTTTTACTTTTTACTCTTATCCTCTTCGCTACTGACCGGGTTGTTAGCCACTTGAGCGTGTCTTTATCATTGTTATTAGGCACAAGGTACTCGTTCTCATAACCCGAGTACAAAAAGATTATTACTTTACAAACGAATATTCACTCTTATGGTGACATTGCCTCCACCAAGCCAACCATACCCAAATAAACCTTTCTTTAAATTATTTCCTTTCAAATCTCCCGAGTAACTGATGAATCCACTCCCTGGTTTCGATCACTGCGAGTATCTTTGCTGAAACGAATCCAGATGCTATCTTTGTTTTCGTGCAGTCAGCTGAGTATGACGACAATCAGGTAATTATTCTTGGATCGTACCGTTTAATGAGACCCTGATCAAATATTCATTGGGCTAGTCGCTCCAAATGTGTGTGTGTGTGTGCGTGTGTGTGTGTGTGTGTGTGTGTGTGTGTGTGTGTGTTCTAGTTGTGATGGTAGATTAACAGGTATCTTTGAACGTACTCTACCTGAGATGACTGTAAACTAGATATCACATTACACAAGTTAGCACCGAGTCCCACCCTCCTTCCCTTATGCTAACATTCCTTCATAATGTTACGATATCGCCCTACTAAACCTCTCATACTATGCAAATTCGGTAATGCAGTACGGAAACTGAATATTAGCTTATCATAACAGGATGTGTCCAGTCGTAACATATGACCAGTGACCCGTAAGTATTCCCAGGGATTCAGAGATGGGAGAGACGTGTGTGTGTGTGTGTGTGTGTGTAATAATAATAATTACTATTATTATTTTATTATTATTATTATTATTATTATTATTATTATTATTATTATTATCATTATTATTATTATTATTATTATTATTATTATTATTATTATTTCATTATTATTATTATTATTATTATTATTATTATTATTATTATTATTATTATTATTTTATTATTATTATTATCATTATTATTATCATTATTATTATTATTATTATTATTATTATTATTATTATTATTATCATTATTATTATTATTATTACACACACACACAGAGTCTCTCAGCAGTAATGACAATCAGTCATGGGTTATAATGAGTGAGGCTGTGGCCCGTAAATCTCTCACAGGCAAATGATAATGATCATTATCTCTCTTCATATCGTAACTTCTGCCTCAGTCATAACAATTACACCACAATAATTGACAATAAAAACGACTTTATTCTTCGATAAAATACAATTAATGTCATCAGCAATTAGGGCACGAGAAAAAAATTATATCCAAAATCTGATCAACTGGTAATTTCATTTTGTGTGAGTTGGAAATGTTCGTGGAAATTGTTATTGTCATTCCAAGCACAAAAATATATAACTCGTGGTGTATTTTCATCATATTCTTGTTCTGAAATACACAATAATAGGAATTAACCAAAAAGCTAACCTAACCAAACCTACCTAACCTTAGCTTAAGTACTAGTATGTATTCCACTATCCTTAAGTTAGGTTAGTTTAGGTTTCATTAGATCTGGTGGTATTAGTTTAGCTTAAAAGTATCGTTACGTTTAGTTTAGTTTAGTTTAGTATGTTGGTTCGATTTCCTATTTGAATAAATAATTTACGCGACTTTCATTAAGAATTTCAGTATGTACAATCAAGTATTTAAGACAGTCATGTGGTGGAATAGGATAGCCAGGCGATATAGTTTATCTAATAATGTCGGCCGAGATACTGAGCATCTTAACTAATGTAAGATTAGATCAGTGTTTATCGTGCAGTGAACACATCGTCAGCCTCACCTGACCTAACTAATAGAAGTATTTTGTTGTTGTTGTTCATGAAAGATGTTATGAGTTTGTTGAAGCGCTGCTCAACACACACATTCTCGGCCATCCTTGTTGTACTACAAATGTTGAGAAAAATAGCATATACAGTTTGTTAAAAAACAACAACAACAAGATAGTGCAGATAAGAACCCTTTGTCCTTTAGCTCAGCCAGACGAGAAACACTCCGGAGAGCCACTCACCTGGCGTGTTCCTCAGGCACAATATTGTCAAGTTAAAGCCAAACTTACCAGCTGTGAATACTGACAAAGTTTGGTGGTGTAACTTGCAGGGTGCACGAGTATTTGTTTATATATATATATATATATATATATATATATATATATATATATATATATATATATATATATATATATATATGTATATATATATATATATATATATATATATATATATATATATATATATATATATATATATATATATATATATATATACACACACGCTGGATAGCTTCAAACATAGGTTGGATGGATATATGAGCAATAGGGGTTGGGTGTAAATGGGACTGCCCAGTATGGGCCAATAGGCCCGCTGCAGTTTCCTCCATTCTTATGTTCATATGTTCTTATATATAGGCTCTCGTGCACCCTGCAAGTTACACCACCAAACTCTGGCAGTATTCACTAAATTAAGAGACCTGACATGACCGATGGATCTTTAAGCAGGAGGTCATCTTGTTGTTTCAGATTGAGCTGTCGACGGTGGATCGGTTAGTGTTGAACAACGTGCAGCTCAGCTCCTCCGGCAAGTACAAGTGTGAAGTAATAGCCGAGAGTCCTCTGTTCCTCACGGCGGACAAAAGTGACCCAATGACAGTCGTCCGTGAGTACATGCTCGAGTTACTACCACTGAGTGTCCTTATGTGTTACATTGTGTTATGAAGTGTTGTAACTGTATGTCCTCACATGCGTTATAACTTTGTTCTGTGTTATGTCACGTGTTACACTAAATATTGTCTTCTCATACATAGCCTAACTTCACTCACATTCCAATACATAACAAAATACTCCCTCCCTCAACACCTTTATGGTCAGTTGTTACCCCCCCGACACCTGTCTGTAACTTACCACGTCAATTTCATTTCTTCTAAATCAAATGCCCTTTTAAATTTTCGCTACAATTATGGTGTTTATGTGGGGGGGGGGGGGAGAACGGTAATATGCCATGATAGGTTATACCATGATAGGTTATGCCCAGAGGGAACTGCACTGCACCGCCCTCATTGTCCCCGCTGGGTGGATTGAGGATGTCCCGTATGTTAACCAACGACCTTCAGGATTCTGCACTCGGCCACGATATTGATGGTGCTAGGGTCCAATACCAAGGAATGAGCATAACAGGGGACCACCTCCTCACCACACCACAGCGAAACGATCATTCATGGCTTCCCTCACATTTCTTCTCTCCGTTTCAGCTAAACCCCTCCTGGCTACCCTCACACCTATCCTCTTCTGACTCCCCTTCACCCTTCTCTTTCACATCTTTTTTTGGTCTCATACCAGTATTCAAGTCTTCCTTTAAAATTATTTTCATCCTCCCTATCTGTTACACCGTCCTTTCGCCCGCATCTCCTCTCATATCCCCATTGGTCCGATCTCCCCTCACGCCTTATGTCTCTCCCAATCAGAGATCCCGAAGGAGAAGCCTCGCATCTACGGGAGGCAGGACGAGTACCATATAGGCGACACTGCGCACCTCACCTGCGTCTCGGCCATGTCCAGCCCGCCAGCCGAACTGACCTGGTTCATCAACGACAAACAGGTGAATTTTAGGTCTTTAATGCAAGGCTATAAGTCACGTTTCCTCTCAACTCTGACTAGCAGCAGTTAAAGACAAGTTACTGTATGTTTCCCCGACTTACACTTATTGCTGGTAACACTAAAGTAATCTTTCCCTCACGCCTTTGGATTTCAGAGTAGAATTAGTGGACAGTTTTTCTTTAGACGCACAGTAAAGTTTATAATTTTGGGGGTAACAGAATACAAACTCCTCACATTCTTCTTACCATTCAGCAGCTTTTTAAGTCTTGTCATCGTCATTCCAGCCTCTATCCTCGCCCTGACTTACAACACACACACACACACACACACACACACACACACACACCAAATGACGTATTTTACTTTTTTTATTACGGGATTAGCCCACCAGTGCACAGATCAGTGACCCACATTAGGGCCTGGGGGCGAAAATATAATAATAACAATACCAATAATAATAATATTAATAATAATAATAATAATAATAATAATAATAATAATAATAATAATAATAATAATAATAATAATAATAAATAAAAAATAAAAATAAATAAAAGATCAATAGTGAGAAACGATATACTGTATGCACTGTATATGTTGTGTTGTCAAAGTAATTAAAGTCTGTTGCTGGGGCCATTCAAGACTTTAGAATCAGTGAAGAGATTAAAAAAAATAAATTACAACATTTTACTTCAGAAACTCATGAAACTCTGGTATCATTCACACCAACATCTGATCTTAACCCTGTAGGTCCAACACCGACCCTCACACACCTACAACAAGGGACTCGGTTTTAAGCTTCACGGACAAGGAATAAGAGAGAGAGGAGGGGTAACATTTTGCCTCAGAAATTTATGGCAGGGAAGGCTTTTAAGGGTCGAGTTCAGCTGAGCGACAGTGTGATAAGTTGCTGTGGTCTCAGTGCTGTACAGAGGCTGGGGAGGGGGTAGGATCACCATTCAGTAGACATTCATCACCAAGTTCAGAAGAGATAAACAAAGAAGTAGATTCTTTATTTATTAGATATGACCTAACCTAACCTAACCTAATTAACCCAGAACTACCCTGAATTCATCCGACTTAACCTCACCCAACAAATCCAGATCGCAGGTGACATAAGCCCAACCTAACGTAACCTGACTATAGCTGACCTAACCCATCCGTCCAAACAAAAGTAGAGGACATAAAAATTACACTGTACGGCCATCCTCCCCCACACACCACACCACTCAGGCCACTTGGACAAGACTCCTCACCACACAAAAGACCTTTGTTATAGGCCTGGTATAATGGTGGTAGGTCGATCATAGAAGGTATCTGAAGATGGTTGTATAGGTCGAGAGAAAGATGGCCCTAGTCGATGACAGAAGGTAGATGAAGCTGGTAGAATGATGGTGGTATAGGACGATGGCAAGGTAGAGTTTAATCTACCCCTGTGGGAGGACCAGGTGCATGGCCCAGGACTAGTGTAGGGCACAACTGGTACTTGGTCGACGGGCCGTAGAAAGTGATCCTCCGACACGAGATCAAGAAAGAATATTTACCCCAAAGGTAGAGGTTTCCCATGGGTCGGTGGTTCGATCCCAGGGAGCCCCCAGTCCACCCGCTGTAAATGGGTAACAAACTTCATACGTTGGGAAGTGAAAGTGGTGGAGGGCAGTGACGGCCACGTTGCCTCGCGCACCCAAGACTAGGGGCGGCGTTACACAAGCACCTAAACGGGTAGTTTTTCACACCTGCAGACAAATCCGGCAATAGATCAGGAGAATCCAGCTTGTGTTCCCGGTTTCTGTTAACTCCGACATATCGGTCTACACTTACCTGATATCGGCGTTACTCCCGAGTTCAGTAAAGAGCAACTAACATGTTGAAGGTACAGTTATATATATATATATATATATATATATATATATATATATATATATATAAAATACATGCAGTAATTTATTAATGCAAATTCATCTGACAGCAATGTTTACATTTTGCCATCAAACTCTCGTATTGCTCCTTCTAGTGATCCTTGGACGAGTCTATAAACGTTTTCTTTCTTGCCTTCACTTGATACAGCCCAAAACAACAGCTATAGTTGCCACAGTAATAGGGTCATCGAGAACCATTTTGAATGTTTACGTCTATGTGATGCTGAAATTTGGCCAGCCTCGTGTGGCCGCCTTGAGCGTAGTAAGCCGGAGTTGTAGTGCCAGATTTGCCTTCCGGATTGAAAAATTGCCACTTAAGGTGCTTGTGTGAAGCCGCCTTTAGTATACAGTGTACTGTATCCACACTGTCCCTAACAGACAGTCATGCCTATGGGACCAACTTTCACTCATGTGGGCGTGGGTAAATGTAGTCAGGTGTGGGTAAACGCCACAAATTGTGGATAATTCGAAAATTATTTCCAGTTGATGATAAGCTTCCGATAGTGTTGATATGTGTTAACGTAAAAACTAAACTATACTAATAAGAAGAACAGTATATTACCTGGAGTTGCACACACTGTCACACACCTGGTGGAGGGTGAGGGGGCGAGGTGTGTTCGTGACCCTCCCGCACTGTTATCACCATGTAAAGGGCTGTTAGGGGCGTAGGTGTGTGTGAAGCATCATGGTGAACCCCCTCCACCACCATTATCACCACCATCACCACCATCACCACGACCACCATCACCACCATCACCACGACCACCATCACCACCATCACCACCACCACCATCTTGGCATTGATATCATACACCTGGAAGAATTACCTTTTTTACACATTTAATTCACCAACAAAGGATGATAAATACACCTTAGGTTTATGAACATCCCTGTTGCCTGCTCACACTGATCTTGAGAGATGAGAACTGTTGTTTTATACCTCTCTCACACACACACACACACACACACACACACACACACACACACACACACACACACACACAAAAATCACTCAAGAATTCCACAATACTTCATTAAAACCTAAACTAAAAAAAAAAAAAAAAAACTGATCACTATTTTTCCAGGATCTTATAATACGCTAATTCCTATAAGTCAATTAAACCACAGAACATATTATAAGGACACAAAGTTACTCCGTACGAAAGAGATATTTGATAAATCACTGGAAGAATTTGTGAGATAGTAATCGCCTTTGATTACCTCCCCCCACAGCGTATAAGACAAGAGTAATAATTCATATCTGGGGTCCTTGATAAATAGACCACTTGGGACAAAAGAAAACATACACTGGGATTTTGCAGGGGGTCTGCCGATATGATTCTAGCGGGAGTTATGGAGTCGTTTCATATGTTGGCTTGAGAGAGAGAGACAGAGAGAGAGACAGACAGACAGACAGACAGAGAGAGAGACAGAGAGAAGAGACAGACAGACAGAGAGAGAGACAGACAGACAGACAGACACAGACAGAACCAGACAGACAGACAGACAGACAGAGACAGACAGACAGACAGACAGACAGACAGACAGACAGAGACAGGAGAGACAGACAGAGAGACAGAGAGAGACAGACACAGACAGACAGAGACAGACAGACAGACAGAGACAGAGACAGAGACAGACAGACTCAGACAGACAGACAGACAGACAGACAGGCAGACAGACAGAAAAAGAGAGATGAAACAATTTGAATTGAGTTTCCTAAAGAAGATTTTCTACGCATCTCAGGAGAAAGCCTCCAATCCTCTCTCTACCATCAGAATGCTCCACCAACATGACTACACTCTAATCCTGTTGTGGTGGTCGGGGGGAGGAGGGAGGGAGGGTATGTCAGTGAAACCTTCTTCATCCCTAAAAGAAGATCAGCTGGCCAGGATAGGTGCTCCACGCTATAGAGTCCAGGTCGTGAGCTTCTCGTACCATCATTGGACATTGGAAGAGGATGCTAGTTAGATGCTGTGACTCTTGTGTGAGGCGAGAAAGATAGAGAGAGAGAGAGAGAGACATTCACTCCCTGCAACAAAATAAATCATCATAAATGTCTTACAGGAGAAATGAATTAATCACTCAACTGTCTGCGTTAAAAGTGGATAAAGTTGAGGACAGTGGACAGTGGAAGAGACGGTTACCCCCCCCCCCCGCCGTCTCACCTACCTCTTCATTTCTACAACATGTTTCATCTCTCCAATATTTTAAGACTATAATCTAAAAAAAACATTCAATATAACTCTACATTATGTTAGCTTCCACCAACATATTCAGTTATCAAACCTCACTCTTATATCTATAAATTACATACATGAATATTATTGCTTTGATTATCCCACCAAAAACACAATTATATTCAGATTCAACAAATGCATTAACCAGAAATATATCGCTATGTATATAACAGCACAAACAGTTTATCGTAATTGTAAAAGTTATTATTCAATTAAGGTACAATCATTGTGTTAATGGCGTAGTGGCGTGGCTTATTGTGTGCGTGTGATGGTAGTGTACCTAGGAACTGTTCACTAGTATCTACATCAACAATGACTTACATTTTAATTCAAGTTTTATACAAGACGACCTTACTTATCTGGGCTATATACACCTGTCTCTGAAATACTCCTAGATATAAAATGTTTACCGCTATATACATTTCATTGTCTAATAATGGCATTAATAACTCACATTGATAACCTTAATTAATACTAATAACATCAATAATAATGATAACTTTTAACTGGCGGTACATTTTTGTATATCATCGATCACAGAACTTATTTGAGAGAGCTAATGCTGTTATTATAATGTTGTTACTGCGTCTCAACAATGAAGGTCTTTAAGCATGTAACAAAATTAGTAACAGGCTAGTCCAACAACATTAAAAATTATGAAAGATAGAACCCTGTGTAAAAAGAAACAGACAGACGGACAGGCAGACAGACAGACGGACAAACAGACAGACAGACTGACAGATAAAGCAGTACCAAGAGCACCACAATAGGAAAAGCACAACAGCCAGAAAAAGAAGGAAAAGACGAGGAACAACAATAGAGAAAACAACATGAGTGTCGTACTCAGCGGTGGGGTGTGGCAGCAGGTGGTGGTGGTCAGTTGTGAGCAGAGCTGTCCACACACAATAGGGGGGGTGACAAGACAACTACAACAAAAACAACCACTACAACAGGAGGAGGACGAGTGGGACGAAGAGGAGGAGGAGCTGGAGGAGGAGGAGGAGAAAGAGGAGGAGGAGGAAGAGAAAGAGGAGGAGGTGTCCACACAACACAGCACATTATGGATCATGAAGACACATTGGGTCTGAGCGCCCCACAATGTTCCGCCTCTCGCCCTCCTGGGGACTAGAAATTTTCCCTCGTGCCAGAGAAAATCTTCATTTCTCTTTATGTATTATATAATGTGTATGTATGTGTGTGTGTGTGTGTGTGTGTGTGTACACCACCATACTCGCCTTTTTTAGATAATGTTAAAGTTCATATAATTACGATTTAAGATTTTTATGGCCTTGATATTAATAGATTGTTTTACGTGATTTTTCCCCCTCAAATTGTAAGACATTATCTATATTGTTATTCTTTTCTTGTGTAGTTCATAATTGTAGTAAGATTTTATTTTTTGTTTTTTTACGGGGATTCGCCCACCTGGGCACAGATCACTGACCCACATCGGGGCCTAGGGGGCGAAAATGTAATAATAATAATAATAATAATAATAATGATGATGATGATGATGATGATGATGATGATGATGATGATGATGATGATGATGATGATGATGATGATGATGATGATGATGATGATGATGATGATGATGATGATGATGACGACGACGACGACGACGACGACGACGACGACGACGACGACGCGACGATAATAATAATAATATGTATAATAATAATAATAATAATAATAATAATAATAATAATAATAATAATAATAATAATAATAATAATAATAATAATAAAAGAACCATAAAGAAATACAAAAATTAAAAAATATCAAGAGTGAGAAACAATATATGTACAGGTATGTTGTGTTGTCAATAGTACGAGAAATAATTGAGACCCTGCAATTGTGTAAATGAGGCAGAAAGTCAGATCAACAACCTGGGACTTGGTCACAATTTTCGTGTTACTTATTGTCTCTCATATTGTGGATGTTTTGTTAATTTAATATCTGTCTGTCTGTCTGTCTGTCTATGTATGTATGTATAACAGTTTTTGAAGCTTGGAGCTGTCTATTTGTAACAACCTTGGGTTATCACCTTGTGTAGAGGAATAACAGCCTTGAAGCTGTGCCTGTATGGCAGGCGAGAATTCCACCAGTGAACACCTTATATAACGGTTTTTGAAGCTGTTTTATTTGTAACAGCCTCCGGTTGTGATAGAATTATATATTACAAATGTATTCACCCATATTTATATAAGTGCTACTGTCTATTAAACAGGAGCTAATACATGTGTATATATGTATGTATGTCTCTCTGTCTGTTCTTCTTTGTCTCTGTACATGGCATGAAGTCGAGTGGGCTTCGTTTGTCTATTTTATGAGATATCTTTAATACTCTCCCTCAGTGATGGACAGGAGGATCGCCGGAAATGACATACAAGTAAACGGACATGCAGGCAGGCTGATGGACAGACACACAAACGGCTTGGTAAAGATACAGACAGACAAACAGACAGAATGCCTGGTACATTGACAGACAAACTGACAGATCGACGCACTAGTAAATGGACAGGTAGACAGACAGTTGGTAAATAGACAGGCACACAGACAAACTGATAAATAGACAGGCAGACAGGCGCCCTAGTAAATTGACAGACATACAGACAGCTCCAGTGTTCATGGCTGAGGGGCAGAAACAAAACAAAAAGTACCGGATACTCGTGATCGATTTGCAACACCCAATACAGTACACCCACACCCACACCCACACCCACACCCACATGGTACAGTTGCGGAGAGGTGTTCCTGCACCCCCTGTGGTAGCCCGTCTTTCCACACGGCACCGTCACAGTAGTAGTATCACTGTTTATGAATGAATGGGTATTGGTCATGTATAGACGGACGTGATTGGTGGATAGGTTTGATATAGGTCATAAAGGTTGGCCGTTTGGAGACACGGGTTACCACAACTATACCAGTTGTGGTCCGTGTTACCACAGAACCCACCCTGTAACATTGGTGTTCCGTGTTACCTTGGAAACACTAATATTGTAACATTGATGTTTCGTGTTATCATAAAAGTAGGACCACAGGAGTTGGGTACTAGAAATGAGAGAGAAGAAATAATAATTGAATTTTGTCAAGTAAACTAGATGACACTGTTAAAATTCAATACGAGTACATGCTTTGATCAACATCCCGGGCACGTCTGTATATCGGGTCTCACCCCAGGACAATGTCAACAACATGGTCAGGAATAAAATAGATTACACAAGTGATCGTGGGCCCTTCGTGCCCGGTGGCGAGTCCTGTGGTACAGTTTACCGAGGCGTGAAAGTCCGAACGCTCGTGCTTGGCTAGCGCGCAACCACCGTCCGGCTGACAGCGTACAGAGACATCGTTTTCCAGATGGTCGTGGTTGTTATAATCATGGTCGTGGTTAAAATAATGGTCGTGGTTGTTATAATCATGGTCGTGGTTGTTATAATCATGGTCGTGGTTAAAATTATGGTCGTGGTTGTTATAATCATGGTCGTGGTTGTTATAATCATGGTCGTGGTTGTTATAATCATGGTCGTGGTTGTTATAATCATGGTCATGGTTGCTATAATCATGGTCGTGGTTGTTATAATCATGGTCGTGGGTGATATAATCATAAGTGTGGTTGTTATAATCATGGTCGTGCTTGTTATATTCATGGTTGTTGCTGTTATAATCATGGTCGTGGTTGTTATAATCATGGTCGTGTTTGTTATAATCATAGTCGTGGGTGATATAATTATAGTCGTGGTTGTTATAATCATGGTCGTGGTTGTTATAATCATGGACGTGATAATTATAATCATGGTCGTGGTTGTTATAATCATGGTCGTGGTTGTTATAATCATAGTCGTGGTTGTTATAATCATGGTCGTGGTTGTTATAATCATGGTCGTGCTTGTTATATTCATGGTTGTTGCTGTTATAATCATGTTCCTGGTTGTTATAATCATGGTCGTGATTATTATAATTATGGTCGTGGTTGTTATAATCATGGTCCTGGTTGTAATAATCATGGTCGTGATTGTTAAAATAAGGGTCGTACCTGAGACTAACACAGGTAGAATAAACCCCACACCTAATCTTTAATCTCAATAAACCCAGATTAACCTCACATAATCAACAGGATTAGAGACCATTAGGACTGTACCACCAATACCGATACATTTCACACTGGATTAATAACAAAACATTTTATCACATTTCCAATAGCTAATGTCTTACGGATACTGTAAGTATCTAGTATACTATAGGAAGGAATAGAATAAAGGTTAGAATAATTAGTTAAAGAAATATTCGCCATAAGGAGAGGTTAAAATCATAAAAAAAAAATATTTTGAATCACCGATGATCATTCCGAGATAAATTATATTATGAAGAGAACTGACCTTGATTCTGGTTAGGTTAGTCACCGTCTGCTTAAGTTATCACCTGTGTTAAGTCATCATAGTCATCATCTACGTAAGTCAGTTTTAGGCCCATCTCACACGACTGACCGACCATAGATGTTCTTTCCGCGCGAGGGTGTTAGTTTAAACTGCGTCTTATTATTTACGCTGGTGGATGTAAGACCAGCTACCCTCACTGACGCAGCTATGGTCAATTTGGTGTTATTCTTGTTTATAAATGCCTTCTAATCTGTCTCAAGTCTATCTGTCCTGTTTACTGCCATCCCAACTGTCTGTTCGTCTGCGTGGTGTTTGACTGTGAGCCCGTCTGTACTCTTTGTGTCGTCAAATCTGTCTGTCTTATCCGTTGTGGCGTGTGTCTGCCTGTTTGTCTAATGTGAACCAGTCAGTCAGCTGTCTGTCTGTCATGTTAGTTGCCATATTGTCTGTTTGTGCATGTATGAATCTGTCTATTTTTGTCAACCTCCTGTCTGCTTCACTGTCTTTATTCACCCTGTGTAGTCATGTCTGTCCGTCTGTATGTATGTGTCTGTTGTCTTTGTCTTTCATAAGTCTGTCTATCTGTCTGTCTTTCTGTGTGTCCTTGAATCAGTCTGTATTATGTCTTTTGTTTGTTCGTTTCTCTCCCTCTCCATTTTTATCCGTACTATCTCTATGTCTCTCCATTACACTACTCATCATATTTAGCACTTTTCTTCCTTATTAAATAGGTGATTTTAATATGGTATTCTGAGAACTTTAAAAAACACATCCCTCCATTCATACCTCCACCTCTCACTATCCCTCTCTCCCATCTCCTTTCCTTGCTCGCCTCTTAAGGATAATAATGTTTCTTCTCCTTCTCTTCTCCCTTTCTATCTTCTCCATGCATTCCTATTATTATCTTTTTATCACTTCTCCTTTTCCATGTACAGTCAGCCACAGGAATAAGTATACACTGTAGCCTCGTACGGTCCGAAAATGTTCTGGTAACGTTGAAACTGCGCATCCAAACGCATGATGAAACTCAGTTCCCCCCCACCTGTTATCTCTAACTATTTTCTGTTTCCCCTTCTTTATTCTTCTATTTACTCATCTTCCTTCCTTTACTAATCCAAACAACATTAAAAAAAGTAGGCTAAGAGAAAAAGTGGGGGGAGGAGGAGGGAGCCGTACGATAACTGCAATCGTCCGGCTGACAGCGTACAGCGACATCTTTTGCCAGCGTAAATAAAATGGTTAATTAATGCTTTCCTAAAGAAACCATCGACATGGGACCAGGTTTGTTCCACTCTACGACTTTTTTGCGACTTTTTCACCAAGTTTGATGAAAAATGATTGTGCAGTGTCGGCTGCTCAGAACAGACAGACAGACAGACAGACACACGTCTAGTCCTATAGTATATTAGATTATTATTCACGAAAGATTCCGAAATTCAATAACCCCGAACCAAGACCTATCCAGGGACAGATTGTGGGTCACACCACGTCCAAGTAATGAGCTTAGTGGGGCTAAGACTTGATAAAAAAAAACTATGAACAAAATCAAATGGAATTTAGGGATAGAATATGAAATTGAAACCGAAAATAGATTTCCAGTATTGCTAGCGGGTGACTTTGATGAACACGGAACTGGACAACAATTTAATAATTACAAAGAAGTAATGTTAGAGACTGGGGAAAAACTTATAGGACATAGGAGGAGCGAGACTAAAAGTGAGTGGATAACAAATGAAATTTTAAAGCAAATAAATAGAGTACTAAATATGAGAAAATGAAGTGATGCTTAAACATTAACAACGGGAATGAAGAGAGGTTAAGAGAGATGATCTTGAAAATAATGTACTTGAAATGTACAGAAAAAGACATGAGATAGTTTGTATATATATATAATTAGGGATGAGGAGATAATAAGAGAAACATTGATGGGTAAGTTGAGGGTAGGAGGGCCAGGGGAAGGCGGAGGCTGGGATGGAGGAATGAAATTGAAAACTGGATCCTCAGAAAGATACAAAACCTTGGAGGATTGGTAAAAACAGCCTGAGAATATTTAGACTGGAGGACTGTGGTCGCCAACCCTCAGATATGAGGATGGCACTGTGACTGAAACACTGACATTGTAACATTGCTGTTCCGTGTTACCATAGTAACACTTACATTGTAACATTGGTGTTCTGTGAAGCGTAATAATCTATTTTGGGTCTTTAAGTTGCACATACTGCTATTTATGAAGACCCGTGACGCAGCAGTCGGGCCAGACACACACCCCACTTACTGAAATACAGGATAATGAACCTTTATGGAGAAAATAATGTAGTGAGCTAATGTGTCTAGCGTGTGTTGTCGGTGGTTTTATTACATTGTAGTGTGAAGTTTGACAGTTTTAACTCGCCTCTACCAGATATAAAACGCATAAATTGAAAAGAATTTAAATAAAAAGTTAAAGTGAGTTGTCATATTGGTGTATATATCAATATATATAAAACAAAAAATATTCGAAAGGAAAATAAGGAGTTTGAACGATCGAAAAGCTCAAAATAAAGTGAAATGTGTAGAAAATGAAACGTTTACACATACCGGTGTCAAATTATCGTTATATCACAATTATTCCCAATAGTGTAATATAAAAGGTTGTCTCAGAAAATATATACGCACTGCCATACTGATTTTCGTAGAGATCGCATGAACTCTTGTATTACAACAGCAACATTGCCCCCAGTTCTTGATGTGTGAGGCCTCCCACAAGTGAGGGTAATGTTCCTCGTGTAATATAAGTATTTGTGCGATCACCCCGAAAATTTTACAGGAAAAGGGAAACAATGGAGCACCTTAGCTTTCGTCTTTATTCAAGACATCTTCAGAGGAAACTGAATTTACCGGGATTGAGAGAGGCTTATATGCACAGGGTGACCTTACAAACCATCAGGTCAGGTCAATAACATGGGATCCCTGGACGATAGCATAAAGAAAACAAAGAAATCATATTCAGAAAGAAGTCTGAGAATTTATTAACTGTTTTTTTTTTCAAAAATAAAAGCCAAACATTTTTCACTTCCGTAGAAAAAATAATATTGTGTGCCTGACAACATCCACAGTACACACACACACACACACACACACACACACACACACACACAAAATATAAGTATTGAACTCCAACAGAATTCCAGATTTTGTTTTTCTTTTGCTGAAAGACAAATTTTCAGCCGGAGTCCATAAAAACTGTGCTTGAGTTTTTCTTTACTTATTGATATTTTGTTTTGTTTTGTTATCTGTAAATTTGGGTTAGGTTAGGTTGGTCGGCCTCGTAAACCAACAAATAAAGATATATTGAGCTGAAGAAGATTTTTCAGTTTGCCTGCACGAGATAAGAGGCGGCCTCGAGACACAGACGTAGGAGTCGTGACTAGTCGTCGTCATCATAGTTTGTTGTCGTCATCGAAATTAAAATTAATAATCGTACTGAGAAGCTTTATCCATATTCCTCAAGGGATTAAATCATCGAACATTATGCTGTTGACTGCAAAATGATTAAAAATGATTAGATTATTTTATTTATTTATTTTAAAAAAGTATCATCCTCATTTAATAAAACGGGGTCGTATATTTTATTTTGATTTTTTGTTGGTCATATCCCGAGTGTAGCGCTATCATGATCAAACAGAGACCCTGCGGCAGGAAATTTGCCTCGCCAAAAGTAATCGCATTAAGCTCACTCTAAATCACATTATAAAGAATTCTATTCACTGGATGAACGCGGCCACAAATTGGTGTGTGTCAGGGCCGTGGGTGTTGCTATTCTTCTCTCCTGTTTCTCTCTCTTTTCTTTCTTCTTTAGTCTGTTAACATTAATTATTTCTTTATTTTCTATATTCAGCACACTACTCCCCTCTCTCTCTCAAACACAGAGATCAGACTATCATCCAGAAACACACACACACACCCACCACCCACACACACACACACACACACACACACACCCACACACACACACACCCACACACACACACCCACACACACCCACACACACACACACACACACACACACACACCCACACACACACACACCCACACACACACACACACACACACCCACACACACACACACACACCTTTCCTCTTCTATTTTCCCACACCCACCACCAAACCCACCTCCTCACACCCACCACCAAACCCACCTCCTCACCCACCACCAAACCCACCTCTCCTCACCCACCACCAAACCCACCTCCTCACCCACCTCCTCACCCACCTCCTCACCCACCTCCTCACCCACCCTTCTTCGCTCCACATCACGCATTACCTCGACTCCCACAATCATCTCCTCAATTTAACAAACAGTCGACTTCAACGTGGCCACTACTCCTCAATCCCTCTATGTCGAAAATACAATTCTTCTGGTGTTATTAAACTAATTTGTTCATTATTTTCATCATGGTTATCAGTGTTATTAGTTTTGTTCATGCTATTTGTTATTAGCATTATTATTATTGTTATTTTTAATATTATTATTATTATTATTAGTAGTAGTAGTAGTAGTAGTAGTAGTAGTAGTAGTAATAGTAGTAGTAGTAGTAATCAGCACAAGATATGTGAGTACGTCGAAGAATTTTTACTTGTGATATATATCGTTGATACATTTAGAAGTTAATCATGTGGTGGTTTCTCCCCTGGCAGGCCCCAGAAGAGTACACCATTGACATGAACACCAGCCACTCTGAGCACGGGTTAACGGAGACACGAAAGGGACTGAAATTTAGGGTGACCCGCGAGCACTTCCACAACGGCGCGATGAACCTGAAGTGCACTGCCAAGATCTCTAGCCTCTACTACAAGACTCAGCAGCACAGTGTTGATGGTCAGCTTACCTACAACGTGCCCGCCATGGAATCTCGCGACATACTTGCCTTGTCAGGTAAGTGAGATACATATTACCGTAGGATAAAAAAAGTCACCTATAAAACAAAAAAAAAATAAAAAAAATGGTAGTTTGATAACTTCTGAACCACCAGTAAGGCAAGTGGGTTTTCTAAGAGCCATGGAAGCGTAGTCTAGTTACAAATCTTTCAATACAGTTCATTTTGGACGAACACCAGGCAAGCTTGTTTGTTTTATTTGTCTCTGTTTATCCCAACAGTAACGGACGACCTGAATACAAATAGATTCGCGAATTGTGTAGCGAGGTAATGGTGAGTTAGTGAGTGAGGTTGGCGAGTTGTCTGTATTTTCTTAGGTTGCTCCTTAGGTTCGGATTACACACCTCACTAAACATGGGTGTGATTTCAATTTTCGAATGAGTTTCTTTTCCTTATGGGCAAAAAATCTCATTGGGTGGCTGCCTCGTCGGTCATTTCCGTCCTATATATCACATTATTAGTGGACAGCAAACCACTCGTCGGCTGGAAGTGGGAGGCCAAAATTATCACTTGTAGATCAGTAATAGATTTCCAAACAGGTCACTTGAAAGCTACATCTGTGTTGTGAGGTCAAAGTAGAGTCAAGTAGAGGGAATCGGACGAGAGAGAGAGAGAGACCCGCCGTCTTCCTCGGCCCAGGGAACAGTACATCAAAGACTCCTGGACAACTAACTTTCTACACCGCCACCGTCTTCCTCTCCTCAACACATCATTATTCAGGCTTTTTCTAATATGCCGTTAGATGACTCCACACGTAATAATTCTCCAGGTGTAAAATACAGGTAATTCGGCAATGCTTTGTCATTATCAGCTGTGTTCGGAATTTTCCTGTTATAAGTTAGGGCGAGGCACAGTAAAAATAGCACGACATTAGCTGGCATAAGTGGGTGTTCTGGGAAAGTAGCTGTAATCTTACTCTTGCAGTTTGCTTTCACGAGCAATACATTCGCGTCTTACGGAAAATGTGCTCATGTGGATTGTGAATATAGCCATGTGTGTGTGTGTGTGTGTGTGTGTGTGTGTGTTCTTGTTTAGTATGGTGATCACCGTGTCCTCCTCCCCCAGGCAGCAGCAGCAGTCTCGGGGTCGGCCAGCAACAACAGCATCAGCAGCTGGTGGTAGTAGTGGCACTGGCTGTTGTGATGGAGATGGTGATGACGTCCATGTTGGAATACATCCCCAGCTGACTCTCCAACATATCCAGCGCTCTCCAACACTCACCCCCCCCGCCGCCCTCAGTAGTTTAGCTTACTCCATATGAGACAAAACAAGAATATATTACCCTGGGTAGCCTTTTTAAGCGTACATTCCAGGAATTTCACTGTAATGTTTAGAGGATGCTGAAGCCCTCCCAACGACTTTCTAGTAATTATGATTAAGATGTTACGTGTACATACTGATTATTGGTCGATTATTTACAGTTAGAAATACTGACACTGTGTTTCAGAGCCTCAGTGGTAATCTGTTTATTCTGTGCTGCTGTTGGACGCTTGACATACTAGCCGCTTCTACGACACTCAGATAAATTCTTGATATCCCGGACTGGACTGTGGTGACGGAAGGACGCGAGAAGACACCTGTGTGTATGTTGAATTTAGATCTGACGCCACAGTTTCTGGAGGCTACAATATTTTTTTTTGTTTTCTGAACATTTCATGGTACTGTTGTCGGATAAAACTTCAATTGGTGACTTCTCAGCGAAATGAAAAATCAAAGAAAAAAACTAGCAGGAGTAGACTCCACCTTGTCTATGATGGTCAGGAATCTCCACAGATGAGTCCTTTATATGTGAGTATTGTTAATTTATAGCTCAAAGGACTTATATATTCAAAATAAGTACTATGCTTTAAAATGTAACTCAAACTTCTCACACGTGTGGAAAGATCTTATCACCTTAAAACAGAGGCAAAGTAACTGGCAATTATTGTTTTCATATTGAACTCCTTATCAATTTTGTGTATGTACATATATATATCCATCTTAGCTTAAAGAACTTACTTGAAAGTACTTATAGGCTTTAAAAGATAACTAAAGTATCTGTTAATGGTTTCCCTCCACCTTGAGGTGAAGGATGAAGAAACCCTGTAAGGTAATAATGTGATGATATACAAAGTCGTGATGTTTCTAATTTATAAGAAAACAACACTTAAGTATTGTCTGTATGTGTCTGTGTTTCATTTCAGCAGTTTATATTCTACCTTTGTAAAATGTGTGACAAAAATGAATCCTTGAGAAGCCTTGAAGCTAATGTCTATATATATACTAGTTTTCTCTTCCGCCTCGTCACCGTGTACAGTTAGTCACAGCTTAGGGTGACTTCAAGTAGTCATTTTATATAATACAGTATTTATCGATTATGTCGTTAGGTAATGTTTTATTCTTTTTTTTTTTTTTTACCTTAAATGTGGTGTTAAATGTTGGTAGAGCAAGTATTAACTCTACACCTTCCGACTGACATTGTCCGAATATTTTACGAGGATCGCACATAAATTATCCACATGTTCTGTAAATAGGAATAAGAATGATCTAAAACATCCATTCGTTTTCTAAATTGGAATAAGGATGATCTCAAATATTCAGTCGCTTTCTAAATTGGAATAAGAATTATCTAAAACATCCAGTCGTTTTCTAAATAGGAATAAGAATGATCTAGTCATTTTCTAGATAGTAATGTGAACTGTGGAAAATATACGTTGGTTTTCTAAATGGGAATATGGCTAATCTAAAATATGCAGTTCCTTTATCATGATCAGCTGTGACCAAACCCAAATAGATCCCGAGTACCTGGATATGGTTGGGTGTGTGTAAATAAGCACAATTAGCTTAGTCATGTTAATGCATGTCTAGAGTTCAGTTCACTACGGGAAGATATGAAAAACTTAACTAGTGAAAATGTACTAAATCTTATTATTATTCTTTACATTCAAGGAAAAGGCAAGGTATTATACAGCATTTTTCTTGCCAGCTAACAGGAGATGAACATGATCAGTCACCGAAGATTTCAGTAATGAGATTCAAAATTTAAGCCTTTGTGTGTGTGTGTGTGTGTGTGTCTCTAAATTTAATTTTTCGTGTCACTCCAACTATGAATTCCACCTGAACTTTAATACATGTCCAAGGTTCAGTTCAGAAGTACTATTTTGGTCCTTGTTTCATGGTCCATGTATACACACACACACACACACACACTCACACACACTCACACACACACATGCCATCCCTCAGTGACCTCCACCACCACTCACTCGCAGGGTTTGGCAGTGGACTACTGCACCATCATCGTCATCGCCACTTACTGCCATCGGCAGTCCCCTGCCCACCTCGCGCAATGCTGTACAGATGCCGCAGCTACTTCACTGCTGAGCAGTTGCTCCAAGTATATAAGGGATTCATTCGTCCTAACTTGGAGTACTGCTCTCATATCTGGGGTGGCTCTTCTTCTGTCCAACTATTAGATAGGGTGGAATCAAAGGCATTTCGTCTTATTAACTCTCCTCCTTTTGTCGACAATCTCTCTTCCCTTTCTCTTCGCCGCAATATTGCTTCACTCTCTCTCTTTTACAGGTACTTTAACGGGCAATGTTCGGTGGATTTGGCATCCTGTGTACCGCAGGCAAGGCCGTGGGTTCGTAACACACGTCTTGCCCGCGGTGCCCACCGTTTCTCTGTGGATGTCGGTCACACGAGAATAACCCGTTATAGTACCTCCTTCTTTCCTCACACAGCCAAACTGTGACATGCTCTGCCTTCTTCTGTGTTTCCATACTTTTACAATCTGTCTCACATTAAAAAGCTGGTTTTCCGGCATCTTCATAGTGTAGATTAACACAGTATAACATTTTTCTTCTCTATTTTCAATTTCTTTCCGTTCTTTTTTTTTGTCACCCAGGCTCCGTTGTGGGTCGTTTGACCTGTGCCCGGGTGGGCTAATTCCCGTAAAAAAAAAGTCCGCCACTACAACAAAATTCAGCCCATAAGAGCCCGCACTGATAGATATAAGAGCAGCACCATCCCATCTATTGTTAAAATAATAAACAACTCATGATTTATGTACGGTAGAGCCCTGTATATATATTGAACGTATATTATTATGTCTAAATCACATACGTAAGTTTGTATATTTTCAGCCAACGGCTGCAACTCTATTAATAAACCGTTTATTATTATTATCATTGTTATTATTATTATTATTACACACACACACACACGTTAAACAAAACACAAAATGCAGTACATTGTCATTTTTTACACATCGCAACTGACTCATTAATTTGTATTCTTCTCTGAGAACAAGTGACTGAGCTGTGCCATAGGAATGATGGTTATGAAATGCCCCCCCCCCCCAAAAAAAAATGAATAAATAAATAAATAAAATAAATCTTATCGTCCAACAAAAGCTGACTTAAGGCATTTACCAACTCGTACTTCGTTATATTGCGTGTATCCAAGGCGCTTCGTTATACCAAGGTCCGGAACTCACCTGTACACCATTTACGTCACACACATCACTAGACAGATTTGTTTTATGTAAATTGAGCCTTTGAAGATCTCTTGTCCAGTATCTGTTGTAAATAATTATGTTTACAATATTGTGTTTACCAATGAACGAATGAAAAATAAAACCAGTCCTTACAAACTGATGAAACAAAAATTTATATGTGTGTTTTTTACGTCAATCCTGTGAATGTGTTGCCTCAGGTACTCCAAGAAACGCTGCTTGATCTCTACTCCATATAATTCTCTCCTCCAAAACTGCCCCTCCAAACTTACACCCCTCAAACAACTTATTTCCTAAACTACTCCTCCTCCTCCTCCTCCAAACTTACCTCCTACAACTACTCGTCTCCTCCTCCTCCAAACCTAGGCCATAACACCACTCCTTCCTCCTGCTCTATTCTAACAAACTACTCCTCCTCCTCCTCCTCCTCCAAACTTACCTCCTACAACTACTCGTCTCCTCCTCCTCCAAACCTAGAGCCATAACACCACTCCTTCCTCCTGCTCTCTTCTAACAAACTACTCTCCTCCTCCAAACCTGCGTCAACAAACTCCTCCGTCCAGAGCAGCAACGATGATAAGAAAATGACATTGAAAAGACAACAACAAAACATAAAAAAAATAACATTTGTGGATCATCATAACTCCTATTGGTCAAGTCGGAAAAAACTAAAGAAAGAACGAAAGAAAGAAAGAAAATAATCCCAAAACAAATTGAAGATATGTGCAGTAGAAGTCACCCAAACACCCTTGACAACTGAAGCCAAAATACCATACAACAATAAATGACACTGTGTTACCTCGAGGAAAATAATGCGTCAAGGCTAAGAATGGTCAGTAAATCTTTTGTGGTGTCAGTCAGAGGAGATTGGAAAGGTTTTAGAATCTGGAGGGTAAGTTGTACCGATGGAAAAATATTGAAAATTTACAGACTAAGGATTAACTACTTTCAACATGTGATTAGGGATGAGAGAATTGTGTTCCGCATATTATTGGGTAAAATTTAAGGTATGGGAGCTAGGAAAATATGCAATAGCTGAAAGAATTGGTAAAAGAAAATATATTATTACGTAGTGGTGGGCCGTGGTAGCCAACCCTCAGAGGTAAAGATGGCTATTTGATTGGTTGATTGCATATCTTTATTTGTCATCAGTGAACAACCTTTTCACATTGTCCCCTCTTACCCTGCATCATACTCTCCCTCTTCACTCTACCTCACACTCATCCCTCTCACTGCCTCACACACTCCGTCTCTCACCCTCCAGCTGTGGTCGGGAGTGGGAGGGGGAGGGGGGGGACAGAGAACATAATAGCTCCCTCGGGATCAACATTATGGTGTGGTGTTTCCGTGTACTTCTAAGAGAGGGTCCCAGAGCTCACTGAGGGAGAGAGGGGAAGCATGAGAGTGATATAGCGTGTAATATATGATGTGAGAGAGAGAGAAAGAGAGAGAGAGAGAGCCAAGTCAGTCTAGATTAACGTCATTAAGGTGAATATCGTTAATCGTAACCCTACCTACAGGCACAGCCAGGTCATTTCCACTAGGTAGTCTTTGGCCCAACGCGCATATTTGGGCTAATTTGTATCATCTCAGGGGACAAAGGGGGAATATATTTTTTTTCTGAAAGCCCAATGTCCATGGTTCACAAAACTGATGAGGGTCATCTGGAAAATCTAGTTTCAGGCTATTTTGATGTTTCGAAAGCAACCAATATAGTGATGTTAGTCATAATCTATGAAAATAGATAGAGTATCATAATCCATTAACCATAGGGGCTATCAATATGATTCTTTAATGTAAACCACTGAGCTGATGATAACCTTTATAGTTGGATACTTTTCGTGACCCTTAGAGGTCAAGGTCATAGGTGAAGGTCAAGTCTAAAAACTGGCGATTTGGGGGGTTTCGGTGTAATTACGCCTTCCAATTAACAGAATATTATATCTGCACAGGATCTAAATCAATGTAAATAATGACTGAGTCTCTACTAAACTTAAGAACGTCTCAATGCTGCAACAAAGTTGTCATGGCAACAAATGCACGGGTACATGGTGAATAGTACTGTATGTGTGTCATAACTCGACACACACCACAGTACACAACTGTCAGGACGGCGACAGCGGACAAGCAATAGCTTATTCTCTTGTAGCGTCTAGTGACTCACTTGATTAATTAGTGCAAGGTGAACCCTGCGGGCAGTGCCACAAGGGGGTGTGTTAGATACGTACCGGTGTAACAGCCCAAAATATACCCCCTCCCGAGACTATACCCGGGGTTAAAGTGGGCTAGCCTGTTTTATACCCAGGGTATATTCTGGGCTAGTCCAGTTTATACCCCGGGGTATAAAACAGGCTAGGCTATAAAAAAACCTAGGCCAGATTATACCCCCCCCCCCCACACACACACACTCAGAAACCAGCCCTATCAGAGTTCTGTTTTGAACTCAGTGGTCTGGCTAAACTATTTTAATTTAAATTAAAAAACACTCAGATATTCAATTTTGATTTTATTTCTCACCTAGCCTAACCTAACCTACCTCTCCCACGGGACCTGAATTCACTTGTTCCAGCCCTAGTGGGGTAATACCACCCCACACCTCATTCCTAAGCCTCTCTCTTAAACCTATAAAATATGCTTTTCTGAAGTCTGTTACAATTCTATTATTTTCTTTCTTCTCATTTGTTAAGTTAAGGTCAAATCTGATGACTTTGTGATCGCTATTTCCTAATGTTTCTTAAATTTCTAAATTTGTAATGTATTTTATATATTACTTAATACTAAATCCAGTATATTATTCCCCCGAGTTACCTTATTTATGAAAAACACAAGGAGGTATAATCTGGACAGGAGAGATATAGTCTGGCCTAACCCAAAATATATAAATTATGATGGAAAAACTCTGGACATTGAAATACAGACTTATTTATGAAAAACATAAGGGGGTATAATCTGGACTAGAGAGGTATAGTCTGGGCTAGCCCAAAATATACCCCGGGGTATAATATAGCCTGGGCTATTTTATACCCCGGGGTATATTTTGGGCTAGCCCACTGTAACCCCTGGTATAGTTGGCGGGGGTTAATGTGGGCTGCTACACCGGAGCTAGATCAAGTGGTGACGATCATCCCCTGACAGCACAAGAGAGGCCAGTGTTTACGAGTCGTAAATACGTGGTAATGTTCGTTGTGAGTTAACAGCCCCGGAAAGGAACCAATTGCCGGCCTTTTCGGAGATCCTGTTAATTAACAACAACTCCTGTTTTTACCCTAGATTGTTTTCTATTTAATTAAGGGGTGGTGGCTCACCACCCCAGGATCAGACTCTATCCCTCACAGAGGGAGAGTGGGCGACCAGGACCGAAATGACCAAAGAAGTACCTCGTCCCGAAGTGGAGAGGTGCAAGAAACAACATTATCTAGACCACTAACAGACCGACAAATGCAAGACTTCCAGACAAGACCTGAGAACACCTGACTCATCAGGCATCAGGGCTCCTTTGACGGCATTAATGGATTTATTATAAGTAAATATATCAAGGCCGCCATTGGGGGACGTGACGAATGTTCGGCGCCTGAGGAACGGTGAACTGCAGGTCGAGCTCATGAACTCTAGTCAGGTTAAACACGCCATGAATCTTCAATTCTTTCATAATTATGAAGTAAAGGCCTATGTACCAAACGTCCTTAATGCCTACAAAGGGATTGTAGCCAGCCTCGAATTTCAGCACTTGAGTGAAGATGTTATTGTGGACGTTATAAAGGATCAAGACGTAGTTCCTGCTAGATCTTTCACAAAGAAAGTTGACGGTAACAGACGAAACACATGGCCAGTAACCTTGATATTTGGCAAGACACTCCTACCCCATCACATAGTGGATGAGTGTGAGAGGGTTACAGTGCGGCCCTACATCCCCTTTCCACTTAGATATTTTAAGTGCCAGCAGTTTGGGCACAACACCAAGTACTACAGGAATCCGCAGTATGTGTGCGTTGTGCCCATAACAACGTACATAAGGAAGAATGCACATCGACTACCCTGAAGTGTTACAACTGCAAGGTGGGCCTGAGGAAGGGAGGTAGGTGGGCCTGAGGAAGGGAGGTAGGTGGGCCTGAGGAAGGGAGGTAGGTGGGCCTGAGGAAGGAGCTGTGGTCCCAGGAAATATTATAACACACGAGAGGATTTGTTCACAAGTTTAAATGATTCTCAAAAATATAAATGAGAAATGTTGAAATGTATAAAAAATTTCGAAGCAAAAACATTTCCCAGAATAATGTTAACTTTACAAGTTTAAAGTTACATTTTTATAAGTTCACACAACAAACACATTGATGTTAGGTATAAAATCAGTTGTAATAATAGCTGTAATAACAAATGTACTAGCAGTAAAGTGTAGATGTAATAAATGATGTTACAGAACTCCTCGTAATAGTTACAAATATATATCGTATGTAATAACAGTTGTATTATTAGACAGCAGCATGTATAATAATACTTGTAATGCGTAAAAGTAACATTAATGGCGTTTGTAATACAAGTACTGTATTATAACAACTGTAAAAGTAATTGCAATGATAGCTTCACTAATAACTGTAATAGAATGAGTCATATTTCCACTGCTAGTCGATGCTTCTTCACACCTTGGACTTCAGGGCTGCCTCGGGTGACAGCTTCTTGGTGAAACCCTTCATGTGCTTATGACCCATACGGGAGAGGTCTACCAGGCCGTCCTCCAGAGTGCGCAGGTCCAAGTTGGTGCGTACGTCGAACCCCGCTTTAATAAAGCATTTTTCAGCTTTTAAACTGCTGGAGATACCACAGGCTATTCGACAGCCCTGTTCGGAACCTAATTCAAGATTCATCTGAAAGGCGACGAAAGATTTCAAATTAAAAAACAGTGTGTTTTTGAGCAGAAAACGAGGGTTTTCCGTGAAAAGAAGTAAAATTAACAGTCGGTATAAGAGATGGTCATTCCAGCTCCCTACAATGCTATACAAGGAAACTTAAGAAGTTCAAAGTACCACTTGAACACCTTGCGAAACTTGCGTCACTTACGAACATCAAACTAATATTAGAGTACTGTTGTCTTATGATCAGCTACGAGCAGCTACTGGTCTTCATTCCATTGTACAATGAAAAGTTCTAACTCTGAACTTCTTATAAGGTTTCTTGATAGACAATCACCAAAATACCTGCCGCCACCTCGATACCAGGAGATAAGTGCCGACCAAACGAGTGAATCTATCAACAAGAGCCAATCCTGTGCTTATAACTCATCTGTGATTGGCTCAACTTCATTTATGGTTAATAGACTTTTTATGGGTATTTTGTGTTCCTAACATGGCATCTACAGCAATGCTGAGTTGTAATAAATTAAATAATGTTAAATGTCTTATCAAAATGACTATAAACATTTCCTTCATGTACCAACAAGCAGACACATGTACAGTACATTTCTATCAAATAAATTTGGCTTGTCTCTCTGTCTACCTGTTCGTGTTCTTTATATCTCCACTACACCTGGTTCATTACCCACCTGCATCATCTTTAAAGTTACACCTCGGCGAGGATAGTCTGGTTGGAAACAGCCGCGCGTTAAATATTGGACCTGGTCTACTCCTGCATCCTGGAACACGTCCAACTGCCTCCATACTTTATTGACAATCAAAGCATACGATTTCTAAAAAATAAAAATAAATAAATAATATATATATATATATATATATATATATATATATATATATATATATATATATATATATATATATATATATATATATATATTTATATATATATATATATATATATATATATATATATATATATATATATATATATATATATATATATATATATATATATATATATATATATATATATATATATATATATATATATAGGTAGTAGGTAGTAGGCAGCTATCAACAACAAGGAGGTACTGCCGCCTGGGAAGATATTGGAAGCATAATGTGTTGTCTAATGGTAGACCCTGCTGCCACATGGCATCACGAAAATTGTGACTAAGTCCCAGGTTGCTGATCTGACTTTCTGCCTCATTTACACACAATTGCAGGGTCTTAATTGTTTCTCGTACTGTTGACAACACAACATACATATAGCGTTCCTCACTATTGATCTTTTTTCATTTTTGTATTTCTTTATGGTTCGTTATTATTATTATTATTATTATTATTATTATTATTATTATTATTATTATTATTTGTATTATTTGTATTATTATTATTATTATTTGCATTATTATTATTATTATTATTATTATTATTATTATTATTATTATTATTATTTGCGTTATTATTATCATTATCATTATTATTATTATTATCATTATTCTCAGTGTTGTCATTATTATTTCATTTTCGCCCCCCAGGCCCTGATGTGGGTCAGTGACTTGTGCCCAGGTGGGCTAATCCTGTAAAAAATAATAATAATAATAATATAACTAAAAAAATTGAATGGCTTTCTACTTTGGTCTGAATTATCATCCAGTGAAAGTCTTCATTCTTAAAATAGTTTTTGATATGCAAGAACAGGTAAAAAAGATGAATACTGTACTCCTCCTGTAGGTTACATACCTCAAGTTTAGTGCTGTACTTTGTCGCATTATATAGAAATGAATAATCAGCGGTGATCATGGAAGCTAATGACTGTGCGACTTGTTTCTGCGTGGCCTTCTCCCTCACCCCAACTGACATCCCCGACGCTAAGCTTCTCCTCACGTGGCCTTCATCCATTTTTGTCTTCAAGCTCATACCCAAGCCTAAACACTGTATATAAAACCATCACCTAGAAATTAAATACTCCTGAGAGACCACAAAAAGAATTAGTTATATTCCATGTCTTCACCGTTCATGGCCTTCTTCACCTTGCCTCTCATTTGTTAATATATCCTACACCAAATATAGCCATCATACCAGTATATCACCCTATTGGTAGTGTACAACAACTGAGGTGCGTTACTAGATTGTTCCTCGGGTAAAAATATCTGGCCTGAAAGTCCATAACTTCATCCAAGTTTTGCGGAGTCAACACGAAGAACTCCAGCTCGCTCGCCTCGCCCCACTCGGCCACCACGTTCTCCCACTTCTGTCTGAGATGGTTGAAAGTCGAGTCATCCAAGGTTGTTTAAAGTCAGTTAGTCAGTAACGTCAGTTATGTTAGTGTCTGGGACTTTGTTTACAAAAGAGGTGAAATTGTGGTGTTTAGAGTGATGTGAGTTGATTATTTATATATTCGTATCGTCAAAACATCTCATTAATACAACTATATACAAGCCATATATTATATAAACACAATAGGAAACAATTGTCAAAAGGTCTGTAGACAATGTGGGACATATTATGAGTTTCTATTTATCTGGGTTTTTTTATAATCTTTTTTATAAAGCATTTGTAAAACACTTTCTCAAGTTAGTCACTACAACGCACCTTTGTAAGCCATCGTCGCGCTGCCAGACGCTCCCAGCATTCTTGGAAAAATATCGGCTAATCAAGGTTAAAGAAAGTCGCCGAGATGACGATAATGAGGCGTACATCCTGAAGCACCTTGTGTCTCTCTTTTCTCCTTACACCTTTACCTAAATAAACTCACAGTTACATTGTACATCTTGGTTAAACTTTCACATGTAAACTTATTTTTGACAAACACTGTGTTCTTAAGCTGCGTCGTGACCAGTATATGATTTTCAAAACCTGACAAGAAAATTTAAAAATAAAATGGTAACTATTTCATTGTTGTACCTGAAATACCTAAGACAAACCAATGGACCCAATTCCCCTTTCAATTGTCACTCCCAGCGTTTCTTGCAGATTCTCCCAGAAAATACCAACACTCAGTAGACGCTAACTAGCATAAACTTATACTGGTTTCGTAAAATAAAAAGTTATTCATATATCTATCACTTGTTAACCTCATATTTCAACATATATTCAATTAATATTTCTTCTACACAGGCCAAGGTGCAAATATTACAAGGGAAATTACAATGGGATGAGGGAAGAGATGAGGGGTATCAACTGGCCTGACTTATTAAGGTACAAGAACGCAGACACTACGCTGAATATCATAACTAGTAAAATGACCCTTTTGATCGATAAATATATACCCAAGACCAAACCCAGTGCTTCTAAGAATACGAGGGGATCACTACACATGAACCATGCGGCGGTCGACAAAATTAAGAAGAAAACCCAGAAATTCAAGACGTGGGTTGGGTCAAACGATGAGCAAGACAGGAGGATGTATGCAAGAGCCAGAAACCAAGCAAAGATAGAGTGTAGGAGGGCTGAAAAGGAGTTCCAGAGGCTGGTTGCATGCGAGGTCAAGTCAAACCCAAAGGCGTTTTACCGCTATGCAAAGTCGAAATTGAAAACGCGAGTAGGAGTATCAGACCTGAGGCTTGAAGATGGTAGTTACGCAGATTCTGACCAGGATAAAGCTGAGGCATTGAACAGCTTCTTTTCCTCAGTGTTCACAAGAGAGGATGCAACTAACCTTCCTGCGTTTGAGGACAGATGGTTCGACACAGCACTGACCCACATTGTGTTCACAGAAGAGGGTATTAGAAATAAACTGTCCAGGCTAAAAGGTCCATAATAGTCCCGGACCTGATATGGTGCATCCTAGAGTGCTAAGAGAGCTGTGCAACGAGCTTGCAGAGCCCCTGAAGATCCTGTTTTGTAAATGCCTGGATGAACAAATGGTCCCCAGTGAATGGAAAGTGGCTTATGTGAGTCCTATCTTCAAGAAGGGCGATTGTCACTCCACGAACAACTATAGACCGGTGAGCCTGACCAGCATAATATGTAAAGTACTTGAAAGTAATATCAGAGATGCCGCGATGGAACATCTACTACGAAACAACCTTGTAAAAGATTGCCAACACGGTTTTATGCCGGGGCGCTCTTGCTTAACACAATTGCTCAAGGTATTGGATATTTGGACCCATATTCTGGAACGGGGTGGTAATATCGACAATATTTACCTAGATTTTGCCAAGGCTTTCGACAGTGTACCCCACGAAAGGCTGAAAATCAAACTGGAAGGGTACGGAATTCGGGGAAATGTCCTAGCGTGGATAGAAGACTTTCTACATGACCGCAAGCAGTGTGTGGTGATTAATGGCACGAAATCGTCATCTGTACCTGTAACAAGTGGGGTACCACAGGGCAGTGTATTGGGCCCGCTGTTGTTTGTTTGTTTCATAAATGACATGCCTGACGTTGTACACTCCTCCATACAAATGTTTGCCGATGATGGCAAGTTATTTCGGGAAATTAAGAACCAAGCGGACTGTGAAGAGCTGCAAAAGGACCTCTGTGGGCTCCAGGAATGGTCGAAGAAATGGCTGCTGAGATTCAATGTCACGAAGTGTAAGAGGATGCACCTGGGGCGTACCAACGGTAAGGAGGCGTATCATATGTCCCAACGGGATGAAGAAAATGTACTAGTTGAGACTGTATGTGAGAAGGACCTAGGTGTGTATGTTGACAATGAGCTGAAGTTCTCGGGCCATTGTGAGAAGAAGGTAAATCAGGCAAATAAATTATTGGGTCTTATAAGAAGGTCGTTCAGATATCTAGACGGTCCGTCCCTCGTAACGATCTTCAAGAGTGAAGTGTTTCCCCATCTGGAGTACTGTCACCCCGTCTGGTCCCCGATATATGCTAGGGACTGTCAGTTGGTTGAAAATGTTCAAAGGAGGGCCACCAGACTGGTGCCTGCACTTCGGCACCTCAGCTACCCTGAGAGATTGGAGCGCCTGAACTTGCCTAGCTTATACTACAGACGGGCAAGGGGGGACCTAGTTGAGGTGTATAAGCATCTCAGGGGTCACTACTCAGTTGAGTGTCCTTACTTGGAGCTGGCGGACGCTCGCCCCACAAGGGGTCACAGCTCAAGATTGAAGAAGCCGCAAGTCCAGAAAACCGTGAGGGCAAACTTTTTCGGAGTGAGGGTTGTAAACTCTTGGAACAATCTACCAGAGAGTGTTGTGACGGCACCGAGTGTGAGCTCTTTCAAGAGAAGACTTGACCAACACTGGAGCGGATTCAGGTACATTCAGGAGCCGGTGCATGCCCAGTATTTGCCAACAGTGCGTGACAGAGACGTGACCGATCGCCCGGGCGGCTAGCGAGCCGATCTTTTGGTGAAGAATATAAATGAAAAGAGACGTGACCGATCGCCCAAGCGGCTAACAAGCCGATCAGTGGCGAAGAGGATAAAAGTAAAAAGTAAAAAGTTGCGTACATTTTCTGTTGGCCAAATTACCTGTTTGTCATGACGTTATACTATCATTTAAAACATTTTTATGTCATCACAAATTCAATCTTACATTTCAATACATTTTCATAAATATTTATCGGATACAAACATTTAATGGTAGAAGTTACTTTCTGTTGTCATGATTACCCTAAGACATTTGCCGTCAGCTGACACAAGTCCAATCTGTTTACACGTCTAAAATATATGATAAAAGCGCATATAAGAACATAAGAACATAAGAATGGAGGAAACTGCAGCGGGCCTATTGGCCCATACTGGGCAGTCCCGTTTACACCCAACCCCTATTGCTCATATGAGCATCCAACCTATGTTTGAAGCAATTCAGCGTATTCGAGTTAATGATGATATTTGGTAACTTGTTCCATTCATCCACTACTCTGTTTCCAAACCAGTGTTTACCTATTTCACGCCTAAATCTAAATTTGTCTAATTTATAACCATTGTTACGAGTTCGCTCCTGGTTGGATAATATGAGTACCTTTGTAATGTCCCCTTTGTTTAGCCCTGTCTTCCACTTATACACCTCTATCAGGTCGCCCCTCGCTCTACGTCTCTCGAGGGAGTGCAAATTAAGATTCTTTAACCTGTCTCTATACTCAAGGTTCCTGATGCCCGGGATTAGTCTTGTCATTCTCCTCTGAATTCTTTCCAAGGATTCTATATCCATTCTGTAATACGGTGACCAGAACTGAACTGCGTAATCCAGGTGTGGTCTCACAAGAGCAAGATACAGTTTTAGGATGACCTCGCTAGTCTTGAAACTAACACTCCTTTGTATGAACCCAAGTACTTTATTAGCCTTGTTCCGAGCAAAAACACATTGTTTACTTGGCTTAAGGTTCCTACTTATCATTACTCCTAAATCTCTCTCGCAGTCGGATTTCTCTATGGCATCGTTGTTCATCTGGTATCTGGTTTCCCTGTTTACATCTCCTATACTGAGTACTTTACATTTGTCGACATTGAATTTCATCTGCCATTTTTCAGACCATTCGAAAAATTTGTTTAGATCTTCCTGTAGTTTTGCCGAGTCCTCGTCAGATTTGATAACACGTCCTATTTTAGTGTCATCAGCAAATTTACTTATGTTGCTGTCTATGCCGATATCTATGTCGTTTATGTATATAATAAATAATAATGGTCCAAGTACTGAGCCTTGGGGAACTCCACTTGTGACGTTGCTCCAATGGGACTTAGTGCCGTTAATGCTCACTCGCTGTTTCCTGTCCTGTAACCACGCCCTAATCCATGAGCTTCTACCTTTCTAATTAGTCTTTCGTGGGGGACTCTGTCGAAGGCTTTGCTAAAGTCGAGATATACCACATCATAATTGTGCCCCTCGTCCACTGATTCGAAAACTGATGAAAAGAATGTTAATAGATTAGTTAGGCAAGAACGTCCGCTTGTGAAGCCATGCTGGGAATCATTGATCATCACCAACGGTGCTTCTCCAGGTAATTTCGGATAGAGTTTGAAATGATTGCTTCCAGTAATTTGCCTACTATTGATGTTAGACTGATTGGGCGGTAGTTAGAGGATAGTGATCTATCCCCCTTCTTGAAAATCGGTATTACATTCGCTATCCTCCAGGATTCTGGTACTACACCTGTTTTTAAGGACATGTTAAACAACTTTGCTAAGGGCATACTAAGCTCTTCCTTACATTCCTTTAATACTCTGGCAAATATCTCATCGGGACCAGGTGACTTATTAGGCTTTAGTTTGTCTATTTGCTTACTAACATCGTTACTAGTCACTACTATCTCACTTAATTTGTTTTCTTCACTATCTCTGAATAGAGTCGGTGCCTCGGGTATCATGTTTAGATTTTCGGTGGTGAAAACTGTTGAAAAATATTTATTCAAATTATTGCTCATTTCTCCGTCGTTATCAGTGAGCTCGCCGGAGTCTGACCGTATTGGTCCAATCTTTTCTCGTGTTTTAGTTTGATACATTTGGTAGAATCCTTTGGGGTTTGTCTTCGCCTCCCTTGCTATCCTTACCTCATTATTCCTCTTTGCTTTCCTTATCTCGGTTTTAACTCTACTCGCCAATACCCTATAATAGTCCCGGAGGTGAATTTCGCCACGATTTATCCTTCTACCTATAGCCTTCCTTTGGCCAATGATGTTCTTTAAATAATTATTTATCCATTTAGGGTCATTGTTGTCTGATCTGAGTTTTTTGTATGGTATGTTCTGCCTTTGTGCATTAAGTAACTCACTATTTAAATTATCGTGGAACTCGGCAATCTCAGATCTCGTTATCAGGTCGGTGTCATCTGTCAGGTTCACGGCCAAGCGCGACACCCCCTCTCTCAGCTGCCTCTTTAAACTGTCAAAGTTTGCCCTTCTGAAATCTGGTACTTTAGTGGAATTTTCCTTACGTCTGCCCTGAAAATCTAACTGGAATCGAATTTCTTTGTGATCGCTGTTTGCAAGTTCGTTCCCTACCTCGACATTGCTAATGAGGTTTTCTCTGTTCGTCAGAACTAAATCCAGTATATTATTACCCCGTGTGGGTTCGGTTATATGTTGACTTAGGAAACAGTCCTGGATCGTCTCGAGAAAATCCTCTGATTCTGAGTTACCCGTAAGGACAGTCCAATCTATTTGGCCAAGGTTAAAGTCGCCTACTATACAGACTTTGTTGTGTATGGAAGCCCTGCGCATTTCATCCCAGATAAGTCGCTCATTGACGCTATCAAGATTGGGGGGTCTATATATTACCCCTGTGATTAATTTTTCCCGACCGTCGCTTAATTCTATCCAAATTGTTTCTGTATTCCTCTCAGTTTTTATTTCCTTATTTATTTCACACTTCAGATTATCCCTAACATAGATTGCTACTCCGCCTCCTTTCCTGGTCTGCCTATCGGTATGGAACAGTTTGTAACCCGCAATTTGGTATTCGACTGGTAATTCACGTGTGTCTAGGTTGATCCATGTTTCAGTGAATGCAATTATATCGATTTCTTCGGTACATACCAAGGCCTTAATATCATCCATTTTGTTTCTCATACTTCTACTGTTCGCGTAGTATACATTTAAGTTAGTCGTGTTCTGAGTCCTTCCCTTACCGCGTTTAGTTTTAAACTCCCTGTCTAATTTAGTTTTGTCATCATTCCTAACACTATTTCCCTGTAATCTTTCGCCTTGTTTACCCGCTCCCACTGCAGTCTCCTCCACCCCCGTGCTCCTATGTTCTCTTAGCAGTTTAAAGACTTCGATATCTTTTGAACTGCCCCCTCTAGAGCCCCAGCCAGGGTTGCTACTCCATCCCTAGACAGGTGCACCCCATCCCTAGCATAAAGGTCCCTTCTGCCATAGAAGTTGTCCCAGTTGTCAATGAATGGGACTGATATTGACTTGCAATATCTGTCAAGACGGTCGTTAACACCAACTGCCCTTGACAACCATTCACTGCCAACTCTCCTTCTAGGCAGGACACCGCATATGATAGGGATCCCTCCCTTAGTCCTAATACGATCTATGGCTGCCTTGAACTTATCAAGAAGTTCCTCGCTCCTACACCGGCCAATATCATTGCCTCCTGCACTGAGGCAGATAATGGGTTTGTTCCCATTACCAGACAAGATATTGTCCATCCTGTCAACTATATCCCCCACCCCAGCTCCTGGCAAACACACCCTCATCCTATTTTTGTTTTTACCACAAAAGGCCCTGTCCATGTACCTTACCTGTGAGTCACCAACAATTAAAGTTTTTATACCTTCCTTGTCATCCCTGCCCCTGACTGTACTAACGTCCAATTCGTCTATCAAGGGACTGAACGGGTTGGTACACTTAGCTGTTGTTGTCGTTGTTGTCGTATCCTTCGAGTGCTTCTTGACCACCAGCTTGGTCCTCCCACTACTCACGACTTTCCACTCGTTTGATTTTTCGTCAGACACTGGCTTTACTCGTCCAGCCTCTCCTTTTAACTTCGCCAGCTCTTTCCTTAATTTCAGGTTCTCCAACGTGGCCCTCTCAATTTCTAACTTGGCCCTCGCCAATTCTTCAGTGGACCACTCCAGTTTGGTCAACAAACTCTCATACCCAAGACCGCACATATCACTGGCCATATCTGATAATTATCCCTCTGGAGCTAACCCTGCCGTGACCTTTTTACCAAATACAGTAAAAATATAAAACTCATCATACTAAGTTCAAGTATTCAAAAACTAAAGATAAAATATACAAGAGTACAGCTGAAAGTATAACCTTACCCTCTTTGTCCTGAGAAGTTAGGTTGGCTGGGACTCAATGAAAGTGAACACGAACTTTCAACCTGATTATCAACTATCAGCTCCTGTCATGCATCACTGATAAAGTTAAGGAAAACCTAATCAAATCATTACCAGTTAGATAAGGGAAGAGCTGAGCAGTCCTGGTAGTAGCTTCACAGACCTCAACAGCACGCCTGAATAATCTGAGTTACCTAAAAATGAAAAAAACCCAAGAAACATTTAGATTTCCCCAAATATACCAATAACAATGTAATTACCTCATATTTTGATTAAAATATAAATGTATAAAAAAATATGCATGTAACACATAAGCTTCAGCAAAGAAGAAATGGTTATAGAAATATAAACGGTGTGTTATCCTTCATCTCATCGTCGCTGGCAACCTCCCCACTAAACGGGAGCAGAGTTGACGCATCATGTATTTTTGTGTGTGGAGCTCTGCTAGTAGCTGATTAGTCTTCAATTAGAATATGACTCCAATGTATGTGATCCACTGACCTATATATGCTACTGGTGAATGTGATGTATTTCCTTCTTTGTGTACGAACCTCTGTCCTGCGTGGCAGTGAACAGTGGCATTACCCACATGAATCTGACCTATATATAGTGTCAATGAATATGATGCATTCTTTGTGTACGAACCTCTGTCCTGTATGGCAGTGAAAAGTGACATTACCCACATGAATCTGACCGACGTATATGTATGTATGTGTGCGTGTGTGCATGTATATGTGCGTGTACGTGTATATGTGTATGTATATACGTATATGTATGTATATGTGTGTGTGCGTGTTTACATATAGGTATATGTACTGTCAATGAATATGATGCAACTCTTTGTGTACGAACCTCTGTCCTGCATGGCAGTGAACAGTGACATTATCCATTTGAATCTGACCTCTATACATTTATAGTTGTTAATGAATATGATGTATTTCTTTGTGTGTGAACCTCTGTCCTGCGTGACAGTGAGAAGTGATACCACCCTCAGTGTCAAGACCTGACTGAATTACTCAGAATAGGCAAACTGTACTACAAGCTCTGCCAATAAATTTGTTAAACTAAAACTCTGCTAGTAGACACTGCCCCACTCTTGATACCGTTGATTAGAGCGCGTGATAGTTGCCAATTATTACAATAAACATTATGACGTGCAATGATCTGCCCGTCTGTCTGTCTGTCTGAGGAATGTAGCCTGACTATCGCATGCTTGCGTAGTGTCAACAAAGGCTGTAAGAGACTGCTCCTTAAATTCGTATTTCTGACGAATTCAGCGAGTCTACCAATCCCAGCCTGTGCAGACAACTATAGTAAGACCCAGTTATCAGCACAGTGGCATATATATTTTTTTTTACTTTTGGACTTTTGTCATTTTTGGGGGATAAAACATCTGGTCCTACCACCAGATCCCTCTGAGCAAAGTTTTTCAAGTTTGCACATGCGCAATGTGATAGTGTGACGTAGCAGTGACGTCATTACCACTCCACCTGACTGCAGTGTTGCCAACGTGCTCTATGCCCGCCGTTAAACGCTCCCGTTCGTTGGAAACGGCGGCAGTAGGTGACAGTGATGCTGACGACTTTCTTCTTGAAGACACGTCAAAGAAGAAGCAGAAACCTCAGAAGTCAGGGTCTCGAACAGGGGCCACGGCTCCCCCTTGCACCCCTTCTGGGGCTGTAGAGGGTGGACTCCTGTCATCGGGGTCCCCAAGTGAGCTTACATGTGGCTCAATGACCAACCCTCCGCCGACGATGGACATAGGGGATTCCCTTTGTCTCCCTGCCCCGTCGCGCCTTCGTCGTCTCGCCTTCCCTCGGGACTTGCCTCTGAGCACACGGACGACCTGGTTCTTCCGTCACTGCTCTCCACTTCAGGACTCAACACTTCGCCTCCGCCGAGGTCCCACAGCCGTGATAGTCACCACACAAATGGACGAGACGGTACGCCTGCTCACTCAGGTGGGCTTTCCTGCTCCCCAGGGGGAGGTGATGCTGAAGTTCACCATCATTACCCCAGAAACTCGTCGTACCAAGGTAATGGTTCGCCACGTACCCTGGGAGATCCCTATCGACGATCTTCGCCCTCTTCTCCCACAACTACTGGACATGGAACGCCGCATCAACCCGGTCTCCAAGCGTCCATCCAACGAACTCATCGGCTGGTGGGTGGGCCCCCTCCCTCCGAAGGTGAATGTAGGACCAATTCACAACTGTCCTCTCGACCGATTTATCGGAACCCCGAAAATCTGTGGTCGTTGCCAATCGTGGAAACATCGCACCTGGGAGTGCACGAGGATGGTCGCCTGCGGTTTCTGTGCAGGTCCTCACGAAACAGTGGAATGCAAATCGAAAATTCAGAACAAAATCCCAGTTATTCCACGGTGTGTCAATTGCCATGGCAGTCACCACGCCTGGAATGCCAATTGTCCACAGCGTCCTGGCACTCGCCCGGGGAAAACTTACCTTGTACCACCGCCCTTGTCTCTGACGAAGCCCCTGTCAACCAAACCTCACTCCTATCCACCACCGCCTCTTCCATCCACCAAGGATTTCCCATTGATCTCCTCTCCTCTCCTCTACCACCCTGCCTATCACCCCTACCACCCATCCTTTCTCCCCTCCCTCCCTCTCCCTACCGTTCTTGGAACAAGGTCGTTGCCGGCCCTGCCACACAGTCACCACCACCTCCTGCCCACCTGGACCCCCGCTGTCTCTCACCAGCACCACCACCTCTTACTCAACTGAACCCTCACCGTCCCTCTCCGTCGCTACCACCACCACCTGCCCAGTCGGGCCCTCGGCAATCCTCGCCGCCACCTCCAGCTCATGCACAGATACACCAAGTTGGTTCTATGGAAACAATCACTCTCCGTCTGGATCGCCACTCCAAGCAAATCAACCTTCTCTCTGCCCAACTCGACTTGTTTGTGAAAACAATTGCGACATTGCAGAGACAACAACAACTCATTCTGGACACCCTGACCCAACAGGGGCGCACTTTGCAAGCCCTGATGACCCGCCTCCTTCCATCTCCCGAGATGGAGGATCCATCCCTCGCTCTCCCACTCCTCCCTCTCCATTTTTCTCAACAGAATTTGGTACCTCCTCTGGAGCCCTGTCTAGCCCCACCGACTCATCTCACACCGGAGGCCGTTCCCTCCTCTTCTTACAATGGAACATCAAGGGACTTAGACCTCGCCGGACAGACCTAGCCCAGTTTGTGCTCTCCCATCAAGTAGATGTTGCTCTACTTCAGGAAACCATCACAGACGATGTTACTCCACTCCGCCTCTCTGGCTATACTGTTTACACCCTGCCTCGGTACCGTGGGCAGGCTCGTGGCCTCCTCACCCTTGTGCGTAACACCATTCCATCTGTTCGTCTCCTTTCACCTGACTCACATGGACCCCCGTCTGAATTACTTTCTGTCTCCCTTACTCTTGGTGACCGGACCCTTCGTGTAGTCAATGCTCATTTCAAGAGTGATTCTCTGGACCCCCAGGTTCTTCACGACCTCCATGATGGGATTCCCACTATTGTTCTTGGCGACTTTAATGCCCGCCATCCCACTCTTACTCCGGATCATCCCACGCCATGTACCCTTAACGGTTCACATCTCTCACAGTTTCTTAATGGGGATGATGATGTTCACTTTCTTTGTCCTGACGATCCTACTCGCCTCCCCCATAGTTTCCTTGATGTTGGCTTACTATTGAACGGTCATACCTCCTTTCATCCTACCGTCTGCACCGAGCCTGCTCTGTACAGTGACCATCTTGCCGTTACTACCCATCTCAGGCTCTCCTTCTCTGCCCCGACATCAGCTCCTTATCGATCCCCTCGCCTTCGTCTCACACAAGATGCTGTTCCTTCCTTTACCCAATACCTTTCTACATGGGCGGATTCCTATGTTGTCCCCCAGTCCCTTGACTCTTACAGCGCTGATTTTGTTGATGCCGTGTATGACTCTGTCAATCGCGCTACCCCTCCACGCCCTCCCCGTCACCCCAGAAGTGCCACCAACTACTGGTATCGTATCCCTGCCATGAGACATCTCCGGCAGGTAAGCCGTGATCTCCACTCTGCCATACGGAGGTCTCGGTCTCCAGAGGACTGGGAAGACTTAAAAAATTGGTGCTCCTTTGCAACTCAGGAGCGCCGTCGGATACGTGAGGCGGACTGGCTATCCTTCACGGGGTCTCTATCGTTCCAGTCGTCACCCTCTTATGTATGGAATCGGATTACTGCTATACTGGGTACTCGACGGAGGCCTCCTCCCCACCCTGACCCCGCCTCCCTTGCTTCCTCTTTAATGGAGGACTGGGCACGAGCTTCCTCCCCTGAGGCAATTCCAGATCCAATGCAGGAGGCAGTGCAGGCTCGCATCGATGCGTCTGAGCCTGTTGTTCGTGCTGCTCTTACCTCCCCTGCCCCCACTGATCATCCCATTACACAGTTCGAGCTTGACAGTGCTCGTCGCTCCAGAAAAGACACCTCTCCTTGGGATGATCAGATAACCTACTCCATCCTCAACGCCTGTACTAATATTCCTAACGGCCCCTTGCTTGCTCTCTACAATATGTCTTATGAACATGGGGTTCTCCCGTCCAACTGGAAAAATGCCACTATTATCCCCATCCCTAAACCGGGAGATCCTGGGAAATATCGACTCATTAGCCTTACCTCCTGTGTTTGTAAGATGATGGAGAGGATACTCCATCGTCGCCTTCTTCACACCATAGGCGGCTTCCACAACTCCCTCAATGGTTTCATTCAACATCGCAGCACAGCACACTCCATTGCTTCCTTTTATTGCAATCAGACTGCCCGCATCTCCGTCTTTCTTGATATCAAGGGAGCCTTTGATACGGCTCAGCCTGCCCTCATTTTAGCTGAACTTGCGCGGTTTGGGGTTAAAGGGAGACTTCTACAACGGATCGCCTCTTACCTCACTGGACGTCAGGCCCGGGTTCGCGTTGAAGGCTCTATATCTCCTGTTCAAGAAATAAACCTCGGCACCCCTCAAGGTGGAGTCCTGAGTCCCACCTTGTTTAACACTCTCATGCACTCCATTGCATCTCTCCCGTGGCCGACAGAAGATGTCCACTCAGGATAAGCCGACGATATCCTGCTCCAAGCCCCTGACTACCTCAGCATGCAGGAAGCCCTTGATCTGGTCTCCAGAGAGTGTGATTCACTTGGTTTCCTTCTTTCAACTGCGAAAACAAAAGCCATGTGGCACGGTCGTGTTGTACCTCCACCCCTTCTCTTATCAGGAACGCCCTTGGACTGGGTTAATGAGACAAAATACCTGGGTGTGTATGTAACTCGCACACGTTGTCAGATCCCTGAAGTCCGCTATCTCCAGACATATGCTTTCGGCGTCTCGCTCCCCTCTCTACCATGTGCAGGGGTTCCCTTGGTGCCACCATCCCTGTACTTCTCACCATGTACAAGTCCTTTGTCCGTTCCTGTGTCGACTATGCCACCCCTGCCCTCGTCAACATTAGTCGGACTGCGGTCAACCGTCTCGAAGTTATCCAGAGGAAAGCTGCTCGTATCATCCTTGGGGCTCCTCAGTGGACACGCTCTACTTCTCTGTATACCGAACTTGGTCTTTCCCCCTTACAGGATCGTGTCCAGGAGTTTTACCTAAAAACTGCCGTTTCCATTCTACGGGATCCTCGGGGCAACTATGTCCAAACCAACTTGACTCCTGCTATCCGAGACCGACCTCCATCTAGAAGACAGTGGCGAGGGTCACTCATCCGAGCCCTTCAGGAACACGACCTCCTGCCTGATATTGTTGTCACCCCTGCTGTTGGTTCGTCTCCTTCTCCCTGGATGGATTTTCAACCTGAAGTGATTGCCCTCGGTGGACCGCTCCCGAAATCCCAGGTGAACCCTGTTATTCTCTGCAAATACCACCTCTCCAGGATCGCCCACTGGTCCCCAGGTAGGGTCGTCCTCTACACTGATGGTTCTGTTGACCCCGCTACAGGTAGGGCCGGGGCTGGTGTCTACATTTCCCGTCCTGATGCCCCTGAGCCTATCAAACTGTCTCTCAGAGTTTCTGACGGGGCACCCTCCACTCAGGCGGAACTAACAGCCCTCCTTGCTGCCCTTCTCGCTGAGGAAGAAGCATATGGTTTCTGCCCCTTGCTTGTCTGCTGCAATTCCAGGTCTGCTCTTGACGGGATCGCATTTGGATCAGGGGAAAATAAGGACCTCATCCTCCGAATACGAGGGTTAACATCCACACTTCAGGATGCAGGCCGTCCTGTGACATTCCTATGGATACCCAGTCATGTCGGTATCTTGGGGAATGAGGCAGCAGATGGCCTTGCCAAGACTGGCTCCAACAAGGCCACACCTGACTACGTTGTTCCTCAAACACTTTTACAGCTCAGGACCCAAATTCGCCGCAAACAGAGAGAAGCTCGGGAAGCAACCATCCCCCTGGACTCCCCGCCCACCTTGTACGATGTCCTCCGTAAACTTCCTGACCTCTCGTACGTCTATGGGAAAGGGTCTCGGAAAGGGGACGTGATTGCTGCCCGTATCATCATTGGGTATGACTTTGCTTGGGAGATTGGTATCCCTGCATCCCCTGAGCAACGCTCTTGTGCATTAGGCAGAAGACCCGACAGCAGCACCCTTATCCACTACCTCCTAAGATGTCCCCACACACTACGCTTCCGTGACGCCTGCTGGACCACCACTCCACGACCCCCTGACGGAGACACGATGATCCTCCCCATACTGGCCAGATATTTTGTAAAAAACATTGATTATGTGTTAAAGGAATATCCTTCCTTCCTTAGGCTTTAGTAAGCCCCTTTATAATATTTATGCTGTATATACCTGTCACACTTGCCAGATGCTTCTGGTGTCATTGTACAGGGGTACCTAGTGACAGCACTAGGATCCCGCTTCCTCTATCAAGGAATAAACAATTGAAATTGAAATTGAATTGAATGTAGCCTATTGGTTTTCTTCGTTTTGATATCATTTATATTAAATTATATGCGAAAATATTATTTATGTGCAGAGGAATGAGGCAGAGTTAAAAGGCTGCAAATAAAATGTGAGAGAAGAGAGAACGTTATTTGGTTATTACCACATTTTAGTGATCCCAGTTCATACCAAGAAGTTATTGAGGATCACTTTGACCTTTCACGGTTTGTTTTTTCTTTTTAATATATAAAGTCTCTCGTTGGTCTTCTGATTTATCTTAAATTTTGTCATTCATCAATATTTGAAACTTTATTACATGTGTCTTGTTGAGATAATTTGTTGAAGTGGAGTGTTCTTGGATATTGGTGGTGTTTTTATTCCTGAAATGCTTTGAGGATACTTTGTGATTCAAAACAGCAAACTTATGCACTTTGTTTTCAGTTGATCTAAGGTTAAACAATCGTTATTTTAATTTTTCTTGAGTTTCTTGATGATTATGTTATCAAGATTCTCTGTCTAAGTGTTCATATTATACTTTTGATGTTTTAATTTTGAATTTCGCAAATTAATTCTTTCATTGTCTCCAAATTGTTTTTACGTAAAGATTATCAGTATTATATTCCTGAGAACTTTTTTCTTTCGTTAGACTTCATTCCGCTTATTTGGTCCTTAACTTCTGTTTTAACACTGACAATGAACATAGAATTATTCCAAATATTTGGTTGAAAGAATGAAGATGTATGATGCGTATTGATGCTAATTTTCATTATTTGTCTGAGACTCTGAAAGGGCAAGCCCATAAATAAATAAATAAATGAATAAATAAATAAATAAATAAATAAATAAATATTTAGTTTTTTTTTCTTTTTCACCTTCCTCGCTGTTTTCTCTTAGTTCTTCACTTGTTCCTTCCTTCCGTCCTTCCCTTCATTTTCCTTTTAAGTATTCTTATTTCTTTCTTTCACTTCCTGTTAGTTTTATCCCTAGTTTCTTTCCTCTGTCTCTTCTCTCTTCGCTTCACCATGTACGCGACGAGGATAATTTGCATGGACCTAAGGAATGGAAGGGCCGCATTCACTTCAACTTGTAAGGCCGAGTTTAATTTGGTAATGTAATGAGTAAAGCGATACTTCTCCAGCCTCGACACCAGGGATTGTAATAGTCTCATTTATAAAGCGGGGGGGGGAGGGGTTAGGGGGTGGAGGGTGGAGGTTGATCGTGAGGTGCCAGTGTGGAGGGGGAGTGGGGAGAGAGGAAGTGGAGAGTGGTGGGGGAGTGGAGGTGGACTTGAGTTGTCATTCTCTTAAGTCAGTCAGCTGGCAGCCACTATGGGGGGGGGGGGCTCAGGAAGGTGCTGCTCTATAATATAATTTATTTTAATGAAACCAATGTGAATCAATTTTATCAATAAATGAGCTACGTCACCACATAATAATAATAATAATAATAATAATAATAATAATAATAATAATAATAATAATAATAATAATAATAATAATAATAATAATAATAATAATAATAATAATAATAAAAGTAAAAGTTGCCGTGAGGTGTGAAGCTTCCTGCCATAAATACACCAACAGAAGATAATGTACTCAATAAATGAACTGTATTATGCAACAGTCTTCACTATTAACAACCTTTGTACTACATATTTTCAACAATATTACATCGTTTAATTACTAACCTAACGCACTAATTGCTAATAACACTCAACTAATCGCTTTAACTTTAAATTACGTCCGTCATCACATAAACATGCAACAATTAGCGAGAAGGCAGTGCTATCCCCAGTACGCACGACGGACGAAGACTGGTGCTAAAGGCGGTAGAAAGCGACGCTGTGGACAGCGGCGGATGTCCAGGCAACAGGGGGATGAGGATGATCAACACCATCAACACTTTTAACAGCTGGTGTTGGCGGAGTTAGTTCACATCCTCCACCTGTCTACCTGGATCACCGGCCTATAGTTAACAGCTGTGTGAATATCCAGGTATTCGTGGCTCATATACATTTGTCTGGCATAATATAAGCGTAGACATAGACTAAACTTTAGCCAAAGTTAAATACCCTAAAAAGGTGGTGGTTCTTGGTATGTCTAGGAGTTTACTTCCTGACTCACTACAAACAACAGTCCAATGCCACTGTTCCGAAATAGTGCTGCGCAAGAGTTAGTCATTGTGCGAATTATGGAGACAGACAAAAGACACAGTTGAGGGTCAGGGAGATATATAGTTGGTCGGGAGGTATTAGAAGGATAAGTTAATTTAACATAAAGATGGACAGAAAACAAACGTCATGGATTCCGGCCACCACAGCCAAAAATTAACACACACACACACACACACACACACACATGTTGGCATTTTGGTGATGACAGTAGTGGTCATGGAGCATCCCAGTGTAGTGTTACTGACTATCTATCTATCTATCTATCTATCTATATATATATATATATATATATATATATATATATATATATATATATATATATATATATATATATATATATATATATATATATATATATATATATATATATTTATATATATATATATATTTATATATATATATACATAAAAACTGTGTGTGTGTGTGTGTGTGTAGAGAGAGTTGAGGAGAGAGAGACTGACAGACACACAAAGACTAATACAGAGCAAAAGACATATTTTATCCAGGGAGCCAGACAACCATGTTTGCGAGTCAAGCACTCGAAATACAGATTACATTTCTCCCTCGAGTCATAAAAATACAGTCTTGTTGTGTCGCTAACGTCTACCTGGACAAATAACAGGTGAGTACCAGTATATAACAGGTGACAGACAGGACCTGGTGGAATCCTTGCCGAGGTGTATAAAGCAGGAGGACCTCTGCTTACCAGGAGACCACTGTCCCCTGAGAGAATATATAGAAGGGGGAAATACCCCAATCTCTTAAAGACGCCTCCATCGTCAATATTTATAAGAACAAGGGGGACCGGTCAGACTGTGGCAACTACCGCGGGATCTCGCTGCTGTCCATACCTGGCAAGATTCTCGCCCGAGTCCTAAACAGACTTCTTCCAGAGGTGGAAAACTTCCTCCCAGAATCGCAATGTGGCTTTCGAATTTATACCATCATGTGGCACCACTGACATGATCTTTGCTGCCCTCCAGATACAGGAAAAGTGCAGAGAATAGCGTCGTGACCTGTACATGGTCTTCATCGACCTAACTAAGGCCTTTGACTCTGTCAACAGGGAAGCTGTTTTGGTTGCCCACCAAAATTCATCGCATTGTGAGACAACTGCTGGGATCTGAAATATTACTAATACAACTGTTGGGATCTGAAATATTATTAATACAACTCCCAAAAACCTGAAACTTACCTCACATGACTTCTAGGTACTAAAACTTTCTACCTAAGCTGAAACTTTTATCATGATGCATCACCTTTGATCTGAAACTTACCCAGGTATGTACCTGAAGTTATCCCCTTAAAGACAAGACGAAGGAACTTAAACAACTTTCCTCATTATCTTTTTTTTTATATATATTAGATATCGCCAAGTAAAGTTTACCTCCCTGCTGCTGCCTGTTTTAGACTTGAAGCGTCGCATTTAGTTCGAGTCGATCTCCCTCCTTCCCCTCCCCTCCCCTCCCTCTCTCCCTCCCCAAATTGTCAAGCGAGTTGACAGAACTAGTCAAGACGCCAGACACAAGTTGAAATTGCTAGCGAGTTTGTCAAGGGAGATAGCTATAAAACTGGGTGGTAATGGCAAGCACCTGTGGGTAAAATACAATGTCTCGCTAATGTGTGTGTGTGTGTGTGTGTGTGTGTGTGTGTGTGTGTGTGTGTACATACTGTATATACACACGTATATAGCGGCCAGTAGTTCAATATTTGACTTGCTGAAATAATTATCGATGATGTTGTTTAATTATAATGTATCATCGAGCGTTTTTCATACATTAAGTTATTGTATCGATTTTATTTAGCAAAAATTTCTCAACATTGATATCAACTGTACAGTGGAAGTGGCCTTTAACCGGAACCTATACAAGACAATAAAAGTAATAACAGTAGTTGAACCTTGAACATGTGGCTTACTAACGAGAAGTTTCGGGGTTCAATTACTTATTTTAAGTGAATTCACAATTGTATTAAACAAATAAAACCTATAAACATAACACACGCAAGTGTTTATAAATTGTGCTTAGTATTTTTTACATACGAAATATATGTGTACCTCAGTATTTACTTTACACTCACAAACTTGAGTAAATCATCAGTTTTCTGACATCTTTCTAGTTTGCTACATACAGTACAAATGAATATATCTTATAAGTCTGTAGGACTCTACAACAGCCTGCATAGTAAAGACCTTACAGTAACTCTTAACTCAACAGTTACAGTACAATAACCAATTACTTGTACTTCTCTAGATACTCATTTGGGCTCAAGACTTCAATATAGTTTAATTGAATTCTTGCACATTTTCCAGAGCATTTCAAATGTGTCAAGAAGTCAAGTAATGTCGTTACACTTTCAGACAGGCAGAATGAATTCCTAATAGCTCCTAAAGCTTATAAGAGGCTTCACATTTACGTACCTCAGTCTACTATAATCACTTGATAATGTTAAATATATATCTGCTTGTGTGGGAGATGAGTTAATGATGAAGCAGGGAGATGTGGCTACTTCCGGGGAGAACTCCTCGTAGAGCTTCACTGATAGGTCACTGGGAGTGGGGGGGGGGGGAGAGTTTGATCCAGGGCCAGATTAAGGAGTGGGCAAAGTGGGCAGCTACCCAGGGGCCTTCATAATCTCGGGGCCTCCACATGTGCGGTAGTAGCTATATCAGGGCTGGTCGACTTGAAACCACATGAATGACTCCAGTCATGTCTCACTTTTGTGTGTGTGTGTTGGGAATTTGTACACTATCAATAAATATAAAGTTAATTAAAAATTTCTCAATGTTCTAATTTCCTCAATATAACTGCATATGGCTTCAAAATTCTCCAAAGAAGTGCTCAAATTTCAAAATTTCCCGGGGGCTTACAGCGCCCCCCGGAACTCCCAGATGTTTAGGCTCGCTTCACCCGCCACCCCACCCTCTTGGGTAGTTATAATGAGGGGGGGCCTCCACAAAGAGGCTGTCCATGGGCCTCCACAGGTCTAAACCCGGCACTGGTTTGATCCTGAATTTATTTACTCGTCTGGCGACTTTAAAATCTTATTCTAAATTAGTGTGTGTGAGGGGCCTGGTAGGTAAGGTGGGAAACAAATAAAGTGATCCTCATCCTAGTGCAAGTTAACAACAAGCAGAAGCAGGACAGTTTATTAACAGTGTAACAGTAACAGCTGATGATAAAGTCAAACATTGTGAGCATAATGTTTAAGGACAAGGAGATACTACACCATGGCCCTACACCAGTCACTGCTTCATATTCCCGGAAACAAATTCTGGCTTTAAGCTGAAATTTTTGGGAGAACCTTGTCGCCCTGTAGCCAAATATTATCCTGTTTAATTTTGCAATGGGCTATAAAATATTTACTGTAACTTAATCAGAATCGATATCCTGTTGCTGCCTCAGTCATGTAATCACACTTATTGTATTATAAATAATATAACAAATAATGCGTATTTGATTGTTTTAATATTGTCACTCGGGTGTAGTGAAAAAGTAGCATGGAAGGTCCAGTTCTACAGTACTACGAGCGCTTATCCTAACATTACTGGCTAATTGTCATGAAATAAATGAACGGAATTAAATTAAGGCAAAGCTTATTGTCCGCCTGGTATAGAAAACGTAACGGGATATTAGTTCTTCCCCTTATCCTGCTTTATTCGTGTCCTGTTAAGTATTATTCTGTACTGTAAACACCTTTTTCCTCTCACAGCTACTCACTAACTGTTTTTAAGATTATGTTTATACACATATGTACTGTACATTGATTTTTTTCCCAATACCTGCACAAATTACATACACTTACTACCTATTGGGGATTATAATGGTAATTCTGAATCTTAGCGAAAACAGTGATGGTTGCGGTAGCGTTGTTACAGTTTGGTCTACTTTATATTCATACCTTTATTGCACCACCAGGACCATTATATAATAAATTGTCATGTAGATAGATAAAAATTATCTTGTTTCTCCATCACAACTATAATTATGTGTTTCTTCCTTTTCCCTTTCACTTCCTGCCCATTACTCCCAATTTCACAAAGTTTAGCCCAATCTATCCTTATTTTCCTAATCTAACCAAACCTATGTAGCTATTATTGATTATACCAGTCCTTCATCTTTTACAGGTCCTGAGTAGTTGGTACACACGTAAGCAAAGGCGAGAGAGACAGGCAGATTGACAGACAAACAGACATATATATATATACACACACACACACACACACACACAGATAGAGACAGAAAGAGGGAGATAAATAGACAGACAGACAGAAAGACAGACAGAAAGAGGCAGAAGGACAGAGAGAGAGAGACAGGGAAAACAGACCGACAGACCGACAAACAGACAGAAAGACAAAAGAACACTTCACCCCAACACAGTCAAGCCAAAATTCATATACAGTAAATTGTTCAAGAGCGAGCCAGGGAGAGAAGGTCATTTCGAGGATGAACTTATTACTTCCGAGACTGAGTCGTGATTGCAGGTCACTGTCAACACTCATTATTACACTGCTGCCGTATACAGTGATACAGAGGGGGGGAGGGGTGAGGTCCAGTACAGGGGGGATGTTAACCATTTATCATTGCCAGGTTTGCTTGCTGTTATATTCAAATTTAAGTTACGAATGATGATGATGATGATGATGATGATGATGATGATATTTAACCGTAATAATCGTAACATAAATAGTTATAATAATAATAATAATAATAATAATAATAATAATAATAATAATAACAATAATAATATCAAGAATAAAGACGCCTTCCAAAACACACACACACACACACACACACACACACACACACACACACACACACTCAGACATAAGCTACAACTCCATCCCAGACGCAGCAAAACAGCAATAAATCCTTCCTAATCCTGTAAGCTTGGCGAACGCGCATTTAATTCATATATTATGGAGGCGACTTCGCTGATTGAAAAACACGAGTAAAACGCCTTGGCAATTTTTCGCCCGACCTGTCAGGTATAAACAGCAGTTGTCCCGCGACCCACGAACCAAACATTTTACAGTAGTATGTATTTTGTCAGCACTGTTCAATTTGCTTCTTGCGGCGTTATTATAATGTTGCCAAAAAGGATTGTAATTATTTTTTTTTTCATATTAATTTAGAAGGTTTTCATAATAATAATAATAATAATAATAATAATAATAATAATAATAATAATAATAATAATAATAATAATAATAATAATAATAATAATAATAATAATAATAATAATAATAATAATAATAATAATAATAATAATAATAATAATAATAATAATAATAATGGGTGTAAATAGGGCGATTAAATAACGATGACGAAGATGAGGAAGACGAAGAAGGGGAAGATGAGGAAGATGGAGATGATGAAAAAGACGAATAATAAAGAGAAAAAAAGTGGACAGATGAACATTTGGTAATATCTGGCATCTATATTGCTTCGGCACCACAAAATGGAAAACAAAACACTCCTTAATACTAAAGAAAAATCCCCATCGCCTAATGACCCTCAAGTAATTATATACCAGATACTGCTAAGTATCAATAATTGTGGTCCACTCATAACACATCTCAAACATAACAAAGTATATGTGATTATAGCATCGTAAGGACGGTAGATACTGTAACAGGATCAGCTCCAGTTGTGTAATTGAAAGCTGTTGGGTGGACAGTACCTGACCTGAGTTACGACGGAGTGTCTCTCTCTCTCTCTCTCCTGTGTGGACAACCAGGCAAGGGTGCAAAACATATACACCCGACCTGGAGGTAACGATGGGTTAGTGCTGGAGGATGTAGGAGCCGTGATGGGAGGAAGCAGCAGCAGCATAGAGTGAGCGCGAGGAGCCAGCAGGATAGAGTAAGGGTGAGAGAGACAAGTAAGGTAGAATGAAGGTGAGAGAGAAAGAGTGAAGGGTAAGGAGGAAACATAAGGGTTATAGGAGGCAGCACGATAGAGTGAAAGTGAGGAAGAAACATCAGGAGAGAGTAAGGGTGGGAAGGTAACATGATAGAGTGAGGAGGTACGATAAGATGGAAATCAGGAAGAAACAGGATAGAGTGAGGGTGAGAAGGAAGGAGAATAGAATGGGGGCGAGGAGATAGTAAGATAGAGAGAAACAGAGAGGTGGTGGTCGAGGGGTCAGTGTATCTGTAGGAATTTCCCACAGATTCACTCGGCCGAAACAAAAGCAATCTTATTAACAGTATATGAATGCTGTTACTCTATCCTATGCATGGACTGTATCCCGCGTCCAGTTTCAGACTGTATCATGACAGCAAATTACAATTTGTGCTGTTGGCTGACTGCCCTCCGAAATCAATTGCTTTTCTGGCTAAATTTTCAATTACTTGGGGTCATAAAGTGCTTGATATATTTGGAAGCATATTGGCAAAACAGCGGCAACACATGATTGGGTTATTGTCAGATAGAGCGATGCTACTAACGTATTGGCCGAGTCCGCTGTCGCATGTTGCTGTGAGAAGGAAATTGTCAGTCCTCTCGGAAATCATCCCACGTTGGTGAAGAGAATAACTATGAGACGCCGTCATGGGTAGTGTCGGCATGCACGGTATATACTGTATGTATATATATATATATATATATATATATATATATATATATATATATATATATATATATATATATATATATATATATATACACCGTGCGTACAGCGGGTAATTTTCCCCTCTGTGTCGAGTTAATGATGCTAACATAGTTCTCACCCAAGTTTCAATCTTGGGCATTTTATTACTTCATTAAGTTCTTAATTAAAAATATAATACCAAATTAACGAATGAGGTTTCCAAATTTGTCGTGAAATGGATAAAACACACGCAGAGCGACAGTGTGTGTGTGTGTGTGTGTGTGTGTGTGTGTGTGTGTGTGTGTGTGTGTGTGTTGTCCACATTATAAACCTTCGCATTACATTTCCCATCAAGTTTCCCCCCGGAGATAAAGACCAGTGCTGAGTGGCAGAAAACATCAAAGAGAAACCTTCCATTACCTGAATGTTGTCCACCTGGGAGACAGACGAGTGTTGAGATGAACGTCAGAGATCAACGCTCAGTGGAGGATAATGATAATAATGATGGTTAATAGTTATGTGGATCTCTCCTCCATAACGACAATAATAATAATGACTAACTGCTTACTACTACTACAACTACTACTACTACTACAACTACTACTACTACTACTACTACTACTATGTTGCTGCATCTGATAATTCTTCTGACCCACCTATTTAATACTATTATTTACTATTAGAGTAATTACTGCTACGACGGATATTACTACTATATAACTAATACTACTTTATAGTTACAGCTACTTGCTACACCTTCTGTGACTGCCACTAGAACAACAACAACAAGAGAAATAACAACAAAACCTCCCCCAAAGAAGAGAACAAATAAAACAATAACACGAAGAACAAGAACAAAACAAAAGGAAAATAATAGAAAAGGATAAAAGAAGACCAATAATAATGATAATAAAATACAATGAAATAAACAAAGCGAAAGAGAGCTGAGGATTTACCAGAGCCAACTCGCTCTAGTCATTTACGTTCCCTGATGGTGTCATAAAACAAGACCAACCACACTACCAGCCACACTACCAGCCACACTACCATAAGACATACTATGAGCCACACTACCAGCAGACTACCACGTACAGACACCTATAACAAATCCAACCACGTACAGACACCATCATCAGACCCCAACCACGTATAGCCAACTACGATAGACCCCAACCACGTATAGCCAACTACAATAGACCCCAACCACGTATAGCCAACTACGATAGACCCCAACCACGTATAGCCACCTACAATAGTCCCCAACCACGTATAGCCAACTACAATAGTCCCCAACCACGTATAGCCAACTACGATAGACCCCAACCACGTATAGTCAACTACAATAGTCCCCAACCACGTATAGCCAACTACAATAGTCCCCAACCACGTATAGCCAACTACGATAGACCCCAACCACGTATAGTCAACTACAATAGTCCCCAACCACGTACAGAAACCTACAGAAATATCCGATTGACATGACCACGCATCTACAGTGGCGCCGTCAGGGTCACGCCACCATCAACTCCTGCCATAAACACATAAAACGCGACTAATTGTTCTATAAGGGAAGGTCGTGTGAGGTTGATGGTCCACAGAGAAGGGAGGAGACAGAGACAGACAGACATGCAAACAGACAGATGGAAAGAGAGACAAGTAGAGACATGGAGAGACAGAGAATTATACAATAGAGACAGAAAGAGAGATAGAGACAAACAGACACAAAGAGAGAGAGAGAGAGAGAGAGAGAGAGTGTCCATTCAGTCAATCAACTTCTATGCAAGGAGAAGAATGTAAAAGGTCCGCTACATAAAACATTTTTAAACGCTGGTGAAAAAGACATAAAAAATTATCAAATAATCTCTTTGTTTCTCAATATTTATTCATCTATTCAAATTCTCCTTTCAATATCTCAAAAAAAACAGAGACTGGAGATAATTGTCTCTCCCTCTTCCTCACCTCCTCCCTCCCCCACCCCACCCCGGACCAGTTCTCAAGATAGTTTGACATCTAAACCCCCAAAGCCACTTGAGAATTCTTGGGTTATCCTTCAAGTCAGCGAGAAAACTATTGAAACGATAGATGAATTTTCCGGATCGCCTAAGGACCTCTCCACACCAGATTAGGTTAGGTTAGGTTAGGTCAGGTTAGGTTAGGTTAGGTCAGGTTAGGTTAGGTTAAGTTAGGTTAGGTCAGGTTAGGTTAGGTCAGGTTAGGTTAAGTTAGGTTAGGTCAGGTTAGGTTAGGTCAGGTTAGGTTAGGTTAGGTTAGGTTAGGTTAGGTTAGGTTAGTCTCCAGGTGAAATAAACTGGAGTGAAGATTCGTCAAGTGATTCGATTTTCCAAAAGAGTGAGCAGCAATATCTCTTCCTTCCCTCAACTGAGAACTCAGGTCAATATGGTAATGGCTATGATCCGATTACTGTGCTGAAGAAACCAATAATAATAATACTTGTCAAGATTCTTATAACTCATATTAAGAGTTAGAGACTTATATAAAACTCATACACTCTCTCTAAGCCCACCTATGACGTCCTCTCAAACTGTGGGTCAATAAAGTGTTGGTCACCATCAAAGATAATATCAAAAAGGTTCATCTAAGCTATTACGTCGAGTTAATGTAAATTTCTCTCTCTTAGTGGAGGTTAAATTCTCAAACGTATATTTACTATTGAGAGGATTTACTATGTTTTCAATTTTAGGTGAACGTGTATTTTTGTATAATGCATTCTGTGTGTGTGTGTTTGAGAGTGTGTGTGTGTGTGTGTGTGTGTGTGTGTGTGTGTGTGTGTCATATGCAAATACTTCCACAGTTTTGAAGATAGACTCAAATTTTAGTAAAGAGGTGTGCTGGTGGCCTTGGGAATGGTTGTACATGATCTTCTACAACCCACCCCCTCCTCCCACCCCCCTCCCACCAACCACCTAGCACCTCCCTCCCACTCTCGAGTCACAGGGGGTCTACTTAATTCAACCCACCTATCTGACCACAACTGCCAGGGGAACAGCTCAATGTGTCTCGGGATCGAATTGAGCAGCACCTAGAAGCGTTGACCACTATACGACTGAGTCATAGGTTCATTTGTAGATCATTATTAGGTATGTACAGTATATGCTCTCTCTCTCTCTCTCTCTCTCTCTCTCTCTCTCTCTCTCTCTCTCTCTCTCTCTCTCTCAGACTACAGAGAAAGTAGCAGCTTGGAGACAAATTCAGAGAAAATACTCCAAAGTTTGTTTGGACTGAAAGAGAAAGTAAGGAGAAAGCAAGTGGGTAAAAGCGGCGTCCTGCAGGTGGGTGTTGGCTACTGACAGGATGATTAACGCCCCCCATAAATTCTCTCTCCGTCCAAGTTTTCTCCGAGGGAAAGTTCGTGGCGTCGCTTTCTTCGGCTTTGAGAGAGAGAGAGAGAGAAAAAGTGGAAGGTCTTATGCGTTTTTAATTAGCAGCTGTGAGCTTCAATGTAAGTGTTTCTGTCTTTCTTTCTTTTCTTTAGAGATCGGGTGGCGGTTAATGATTAATTAATGGGGAGAGAAAGAAAGAAAGAAAGAAAGAAAGAAAGAAAGAAAGAAAGAAAGAAAGAAAGAAAGAAAATTGTATACGTGTTTAAGACATGTGTTGGCCATTATTGGCTCACATGAAAATAAAAATTAATATCTTATGATCGTTCAAAACAAGTCTAACAAGGTACTTAGGTCCATGTTAAGGAGTGTCAGTTACAAGACTAGCGAGGCTATCCTTAAACTATATCTCACGCTTGAGACCTCACTTGGACTATGCAGTTCAGTTTTGCTCACCGTACTACAGAAAAGACATCGATTACCTAGACAAAATTCGGAGGAGAATGACAAGACTAATCCCGGGCATTAGGAACCTTGAGTACAGAGACAGGTTAAAGCATCTTAATCTGCACTCCCTCGAGAGGCGTAGAGTTAGGGGCGATATTATGATAGAGGAGTATAAATGGAAGTCAGGGCTAAACAAAGGTGATATAACAAATGTACTCAAACTATGCAACCAGGAGCGAACTCGTAGCAATGGTTTTATATTAGACGAATTTAGATTTAGGCGTGAAATAGGTAAACACTAGTTGGGGAATAGAGTGGTGGATGGGTAGAATAAGTTACCGAACATCATCCTTAACTCGAATACGTTGGATAGCTTCAACCATAGGTTGGATGGATATATGAGCGATAGGGGTTGGGTGTAAACGGGGCTGCCTAGTATAGGCCAATAGGCCCGCTGCTGTTTCCTCTATTCTTATGTTCTTATGAGATAGACAGAGAGAAGAGAAAGAGAGAGAAAGAATGAGGACTGAACAGATCTAGTGAGAAAAAAAAAACAGGCCCACGAAACTAATTTATTTAGTGACGCTCATTACTTATCATGAATGTGTAAACAACTCGAGATCCTCTCTGTCGAGTGTCATGAGGCGTCCTTGTGTCAGGTCTCGTGTCCCTGTGTCAGGTCTCGTGTTGCTTGGTAGGTAATAAGGTTACTGAGGTAGAAATAGGACTTGATTGGTCAGATGATGAAGGTTAATGAGGCAGAAATAAGAGTTTATTAAGTAGGGAGAGATCACATAAGTGTCGGTCGTTGTAAAACCTATTCATAAAGCAGGTGTATTTTAAACTGATAGAAAATTACATAATAAGAACACCTTTTGGTAGGGAATTTCACAGTGCGTTAATCCATAGGTCGTGATAATTGACCCTTAACTACGTGAAATATAAATATGGACTTAAATAACCGATAAAGCAAAAGAGTCGAGTCCTAGTAATAAACAAGGAATAGAATAATGATGATGATGATGATGATGATGATGATGATGATGATGATGATGATGATAATACGTCCCAACCACACATGAGGGAGGGTAACTTCAGCCAGATATTGAAAGGCTGGCACAGTGCTCTTACATGATTGACCTAAGAGAAGAGAAAGGAAAGATTCTCACACATAAAAACCATTATATTTCCTCCCTGTTGACGGTAACTGAATGTACTTACAGAAACATATATATTTTATTTTTTATTACTATATGTTTTTGTTTTTTGTGGGGGGCGGAGGATGTAATTTTCAAATGGCTCTTATGTAATAAATTATATAGAACTGACTATTTTCTTTTTCGGGGGAGGAGGAGGAGGGGAGGGTATGATAGTGAGAAAGTGAAGACGTTTTGGAGGTATTGAAGGTGTGTAAGTTGAGGAGGTCCTGGAGGAGGTGGAGGAGGAGTATGGGAGCAGCTGGAGGGAGGAGGTAGGGAAGGGCGCCTGAACACCATCAGGGACAGGAGTAATAGGATCCTCGCCCTGACCACCTCCACGGAATTAGATTTCGGGGGCGTCATTGAGCGTCGCCAGCCACCATGTCCTGGAGGAGGGGAGCGACCTGGTGATACTGCTGCCCACCACCACGCTATTGCTTACACTCTTGACTACCACTGTTGACTACCACTGTTGACTACCACTGTTGGCTACCACTGTTGGCTACCACTGTCTACCACTTTGACTACCACTGTTGACTACCACTGTTGACTACCACTGTCTACCACTTTGACTACCACTGTTGGCTACCACTGTTGGCTACCACTCTACCACTGTCTACCACTTTGACTACTCCTGTTGGTTGCCATTTTGGCTATTACTATTGACTACCACTACTACATAGACGAAGACAGCTAACGTCATCGGGATTATCTTAACTCAGAAAGCGTCTCATTACAACATCCCTCCCCTCACCCTCCTACGGTGGGATTAAGGGGAAACAGGTAGGTGGGGAAGAGAGGGGAAGGAGGGAGGGAGGGGAAAGGGTGGGGAAGAAGGGGGCTGAGGGAAGGGAGGAGGTGGAGGAAGGTAGGGGAGAGGGGGGGGTAAGATGATGGAAACTAATGGGGGAGAGGATAAATAAACAAACAAACAGACAGACAGACAGACAGACACAGACAGACACAGACAGACAAACACAGACAGACAGACACATGCTTGAAGACTCCACACGAACGGGCTTAAAATACTGCACCTGACGAGAAAACAAAATGTTATTATCGTCGTCTGACTTGTGTGGTTTTATCCGAGGCAAAACTAAATTGATTAACCCCAATGCCCCTCCTCTCTCTCTCTCTCTCTCTCTCTCTCTCTCTCTCCTAGCCAGCCTCACCTCCCACTATACTGTATATATACCAGATGCCGCCGCTAACAGACTCCTATTATCAATTAAACGGAAAACAATTTCACACTAGCAACAGACATTCCCCAGATGCTGCCGCTGTGAACCAGATGTGGCGGGTGAAGTGAAGTTGGCAATTACTGAAAGAGAGGTAGGATGAGATGAAGACCGGCTGAAGGAATAACAGATGAAAAGATAAAAGAAGATTAGAATTAGTAGAAGAAAGTGATAAAAGTGGAAGATAGACAAAGGTAAATTAATAGGTTGTTCGCTTTCATAGTCAGTTCAAATGGTGAGTTTACCCTCATGATTAGGTCTCATCCATGGCCACACCTCCCCCACTGGCCCCATCCCCTTCATGGCCACATTACCTCTATTGCCACATCACCTTCATGACCACATCACCTTCATGGCCATATCATCTTCATAGCCACATCTATAGACTATGGACTCACCACTATGGCCAGGTCACCTCCATGGTCAGGTCACCACCGTAGCCAGGTCACCTCCACAGCCAGGTCACCTCCACAGCCAGGTCATCTCCATAGCCAGGTCACCCCCATGAACTCAGAGGGAAGGTGTGGTGCTTGAAGGGTGTAATCTGTCCCCTCTATTGATTAATGTTCCTAACACTAACACTGAAGATTGTCTCCAGTTACTTAGAACCATTGTCTACGTGTTTATCTGATTATTATTATTATTATTATTATTATTATTATTATTATTATTATTATTATTATTATTGTTGTTGTTGTAGTCCTGTAGTGTGACCACCATCATTAACCAGTTACTGTAGTATCTCTTAAAATAATCTCGAAGTCTAAAGTGAATAATGGTTGGCTCTCTGCAGGTACTCAGGTGATGGCTGCTGATCCTCAAAGCGGATTATATCCCCTGATCTGTGAAGACCTACGTGTTAAGTTAATGTCGGGGAGGAGAGAGAACGAGGTGCTCTGACGTCAAGGTAAAGGGAGGGGGAAGGGGAACGGGTTACACTGATGTCAAGGGAAAGAGAGGGGAGGATGAGGTGCCCTGACGTCAAGGTAGAGAGAGTACAAGGGTTTCTGTCATCAAAACAGAGAGAGAGAGAGAGAGGGGGGGGGGGATCTCTTACATCACGAGAGAGAGAAAGGGAGAGGGAGAGAGAAGACGAGAAACCCTGACTCCAAGAGAGAAAGAAA